>NC_045756.1:13335323-13650323 GCF_008692095.1 Etheostoma spectabile | reverse complement strand
GGATAGTGCAGAGATTCCCTGCAGTGATTCACCTGCCCGGTCCAGCGCTACACGCGCTCACTGACCAGAGACCAGAAAACCAGCGCTGCTGCTGGAGAAGGATTCTGCATCTCGCGCACGCGTGTGTCTGAGTGAGTGTGTCTTAGTGACTGTGTTTGGAAAGGACCCCCCCTGCTGCAGTACTTGTCTGCTATAGCCTACTGGAACAGGGATGCCACCGACTTACTGACGGACACCCCCGTATCCGCACCCCTTCCCTCCTCCCCCTCCTCCCCCTCTCCCTGGACGCACCGACCCCAGCGATCCCCACTAATATGCAATGGTTTTTTGTGCAGAAGCCGACAGCTGCCGCGTACCGCCGACTTCACGCTAGCGCCGCCGCATGCTTGTCCGCCGCTGCCGCTCCTCTCCCCGTGCCGCGCGGCACACGACGCCATTTGAAGAGGAGCGCTCGGGGGCTTTTCACGCCGCGGCGGCCGGGCGGCTGCAGCAGCGACTTATCCTCCGCCGCTGAGGACCACCGGCCGCTGGGGCAGCGTGAGGTGGAGACCGCAGAGAAAAGCGCCTCAGCGGTTTATCTTTTCCTGTCGCACGGAGACGACGTCGGCGCGGAATACGTGCGGCTGCTGGTCTCTGAGCTTGCGGAGGATCCGGGCGAGAAACCGGGCGACGAGCCTGACTTCCTGCTCTTATTTTTGTCTATGGTGCAGATTAGGGGGCCGAAACACCGCCGAACTGAGCCCATCAGCTGGCCGGCTCTGCTGGCATGCAAACAGGGGGGCGGATCAGCCCCCATGCGGTGGGTGAATTTTAGGCTGCCGCATCCGGAACGCCTCTCGTCCCCCACATCCTCTTCCTCCTCCTCCTCCCCCGTCTCGGCCAAATCCATGCGGTTTATTTGGAACAACATTTTCAGCAAAGGATCGCATATGCTGCAGTGTCTTTGTGGCAAGAGCCTCAAGAAAAACAAGAACCCAACTGGTGAGTGGTGTGTGTGTGTGTGTGTGTGTGTGTGTGGGTGTGTGGGTGTGTGGGTGGGTGACAGTAAAATACTTTATTGCTTTCATATGCCTGTAGGAGTGTGTGTATTCCCTCCCGAGACTGCACTGTATGACTGCTTGCTGGTGTTTCTCTGCAATCGCAGTTGTGCAGCAAGTGAGTGCACTAGTGAAGGGGAGGGGTGTGTGACGGGGGAGCAGAGGTAGAGGAGGGGGTGATAACTTATTAGCACAGAAACTGAGTACAGTGGCAGCGCGTGCGGAAAAAGCGTGCGTGTGTGCTGTGTGGGGCAGAAATGCTGCAGAAAATCAAGTCTAATGCAGCATGCAGACCCGTTCAGGCTCCAGTAACCTGCATGATTAAACAGCACATGGTGTTGTTTAGACTTTAACTGTGGATATTCAGTGCAAATTGTGGAACAAGAAACTGTGTATTTCTTCTTGTAGCTGCAGACATTTTAGTCAGACTGTGTGGATACAAACATTGTTTCTCATGAGATTGAAGACTGAATGTGATGCTGTGTTCAGCAGAGCCCGGAGCTGCTTGGGGGAATGACTTTAAGAGTTTTTACAATGTTCATTGAAACAATTTTATTAAGGTGAGCTGTTACTCATGTCCAGTGTCATGCTTGGCTTGCTTGTCGTTCTTCTAAAGTTGGATTTGTGTACATGGATAACTTTTAAAGATCAGGGCTGGGAAACCCGTCAGTGACTGTGCTCATCAACAGGGATGATGTAATTTAAGAGTGAGATTCAGTTTAATTCACCAGCAGGTCTTTTGATTATCTCAGTCATGCTCTCCAGGGTACAGGACACATTCAAGCTTTGACCAAATGAAACGGTTTGCTTTGGTCTCGACCAGATTTTCCCTCTGCTTTGGTTGAGGGCAGGACAGAGATTGACATTGGCAGCATTGCAACAGGAAGTTGACATTATTGGCATATTGACATTGCATCAGAAAGTTGACCCGTGTATCCTCAAAACAGTGTTTACAGGGCAACAGCAGGCGGGCCTCACAAGGCCACTTCTTGAAGTCAGATGGCAGTAAGATATTGTGTTTTTATTTAAATGTGTAACAGTGAGTACAGTATTTTTTCTTAGCATTCTAATTTAAGAACCTTTTTTTGAATGGTTGAACAACCGGGAATTTTCATCACTTTGGACTTTGTTAATTTGTGTTGGGTCATTCATTTTTATATTTTATTGACCAAATTACTCAGCCAACTGAAAAAGTCATTGATAAACTAGTTGATAATGGTAGTACCTACTTGCAGAGTTGAAGTCAACTGTTAGTTTACTAATTTAACCAAACCTTAAAAATAGCTGACTGATGGAATTTGTGGTTAAGAATATGCAAAGGTGTAGGCAGTTTGTAATTCATGACATAAGTTAGAATTTGTTTTTAATATATCTTTTTTTAAAGAACTGAAATAATACATTTTACAAGCAGGTCAGTGGACAGTCTGTAGCAGGTTGTTATTCTGTGTCTTGCTCAAAGGCACTTCACCAGGCCTTGATTAAAGGAACAGTACACCACTATACCAGCTAACGGGCCAATAGAAAGTGGCCCATTTATAAGCAAGTTATAATTTAGATATGAGGTGTTTTTCTTCTTTTTTTCTTCTACTTTGACCCAATCAAGCTAACATTTGCTTAGCTGCAATTACCTTAAATTGGTTGGATGGAAAACCTGTCACTGGCCTGTTTTTTGGTACCTAAAACATATTTGGGCAAATGGTAGGAGGCCTGGGAGGTGTCTACCATATCTGACTATAAAAACCTGAGCCACCTGCCAATCAAGCAAACACAATTCTTTTTAAGCCTTAATACATCCTGAATGAAATAAATGTTCTCTAGTCTGAGTTTTCTCTGACTCAGCATCTAGTAGCACTTAGGTGCAATGGCAAACAACAAAATAAGTGTAATTTTTAGTGTTGTTTTAGAGTGCTGTATAAGTGGAAAGATGTTATACAATCACTATCATGATAGCATAATGTCAAAGTTTCATTATGTAGGCACTTGAATGTTTCCACTTGTCCTTTGCTGCATTTCTCTTTACATTAGCATAGCTCTGTGGTGGCACATGGTAAAAATTTGAGAAGTAACAGACAGTCAGCACTAAAAAGTGATGAAATTATATAAAATACATTAATGACGTGTCTTCTTTTTGTCCCCGAGTTATATTTTTCAGTTTAAGTGATTACAAAGCACTGTCCGTCTGGTTTTTTAGCTGATGTGTAAAAAGGACAAACTCTAAATAAATCAAATCTGTGTAAATACGGCAGCCCAGTGTATTAGCTTTGGTCATTGAGTTGACTGTCTTGTGGATATAAAGACATATAGAACCTCAATCATGCCTATACAACAACACCATTTATGAGATGATCCTGATTAAGAGCCAAATTCCACCAATACTTGTAGGAGACTGTAGTTTGTGGCAGATACATACCAACCCCAGAGCCATGTGTATAAAATAGAAAGTATTAGGTTTAATAGGTAAAACTTTCTCATGCAAACATGTCTGTTTTTCTCTTCATCACTAGCTGACATAACAATTATTCCACGTATTAACAGTTTATTAAAGGCTGCTAGGTCTTTCCTTAGATATGTATGTGTATTTTATTAACAAGTATTCCAAGACAAAAGACCGTAAGTGATCGACAAGTAATTTCTGGGAAAACACTAGAGCAGTAAGACTTGAGCACCAAACATAAACCCCTAATCTTGCAGATTAAAGGTTAAACAAACAAAACCAATATTGATGTGTTGGCACAGGTGAAGGGACTAATTTGCTAAAGTGAAACATTTTCTCCACTTTTCACTGCCTGCCAACACACCACTGCCTGCAATTTATAAAAAGTGTCCCATGGCTGGTTGTTTTCTTTTTGTCTTCTGGGCTCTCTGTTTCTAATTATATTCCTTTTTTATATTTTTCTGCTCTTGGCTTATTTGATGAATAGACTTGCTGGATTTATGAGAGAACACGTGTCCTCCTGATACATTGGCAGGGATATTTCCTTCTTTCCCATAGTTACCTTGCAGTTTCAAACTACCTCTTTGGGTGTGGAATGTAATTAAATGGACATACTCTGTTTAATGTCATGTTGAAGTTAAAAGAATTAATCAACTTTAATGTTACTGTAAAATGTCATACATGTTTAAAGGCTTTTAGTAGTCCAAAATATCCAAATATACAGTTTTAGGTATCAACTGTCATTGTATATTTACCTATTTACACTTTTGTTTGGCTTCATCATGATTTAAACTCCCCCATGTTTTATTATTTTCAATTTTTCAAAAGTTTCATAGAAACATGGGAAATAAATGACTTTTTTTTATGAATTTCAATTACGTGTATATGGTAGGTTCAAATAATTTCATGGGCTGTGTGGGTGAAGCTTAGGACAAAAATAGTCCAGAAATACCACAGATATGACTGACAGGTTTGGGATGGGCAAAAATGATCCTACAGATGCTAAACTAATCCTATCCAGACCAAATTTAGGGTACTTTCAGGGATTCTAGTGTCAGTTGATGATCACTATGGACTATGTGTGTGTGTGTTTGTGTGTGTGTGTGTGTGTTGTACACACTGTTTTTCAGTCTTCCCTTGCAATATTCAACCCTTCTCAATGAATGGGTTCGTATGATATCCTACAAAATTACATCAAAAGCCGACTGGTAATGTGACAACTGGTCACATGATTAAGTTTAGTGGTCTTTAGAGCTATAGTGCGCAACTATTTTATATTAATGAGTGTCCGTTACATTCAAGCAATTGCCAAATGAGTTGATACAAAGCGTTTTCAGCCTATCAGCTCCACAAAACTCTCTCTGTATTTCTCAGTATGGCTAGTTTACCAAATGGTAAAGTTTGGCACCCTATGCGCGCAGAAGCTCGTGTAATGCTTTTTACATTACCCCTAAGAAAGGACAACAGCAGCACTGAAACTAAACACTATAGCTTTAAAGGTCCCATGACATGGTGCTCTTTGGATGCTTTTACATTGGCCTTAGTGGTCTCCTAATACCATATCTGAAGTCTCTTTCCTAAAATTCAGCCTTGGTGCAGAATTACAGCCACTAGAGCCAGTCCCACAATGAGCTTTCCTTAGTATGTGCCATTTCTGAGTCTGTAGCTTTTGAGGAGGAGAGGGGGGGGCAAGGTGGAGGCTGGGGGTGTGGCCTTGACCAACTGCCACTTTGCTTGTTTGAAGGCCATGATGTCTCTCTCTCTCATTGGTGGGCCAAATTCTCTGGGCGGGCGAAGCAGAGAAAGGGGAGGTAACCTTGTCTCTTATGACCTCATAAGGGGCAAGATTCCAAATCGGCCCATCTGAGCTTTCATTTTATCAAAGGCAGAGCAGGATACCCAGGGCTCGGTTTACGTCTATTGACATTTCTAGCCACATGGGGACCATAGGCAGGCAGGGGGAACTCATATTAATGTTAAAAAACCTCATGAAGTGAAATGTTTATGCCATGGGACCTTTATGTAAAACTTGAGACACAAACACGCGTTGAGTGAAAGTCTTGAGTTTTTCCTTTTGACACAAACTCCGCTCCGTCGCTTCAAAGTGCTCTTATACAGCAGCCGTCAATGTGGTGCATACAGCAATAAATATGTGGAATACTTACAAATTACAGTGCATTACCTTTCTTAGCCATATGTATGAATGGTTTATGAAAATATCTTGTTGCGCTTTGTGTACAGTTTGCATTAGCAGTAACAAATTCAATGCAGTTACAGCTGTAGGAGCGTGATCAGTAAACAGGGAGGGTTCCATCAATTTTGTGGATGGAATGATTAGTGACAAAAAAAAATCAATTAATGTACAACCAACTGGGGTAAATTGTCCGGATCCTCAGATGAACCAGCAGCATCAGTAACATTCATTGTTAAAAGGAATAAGCAACAATGTTAGTCAATGTCTTGTGTCCCATGTGATGTGACCCAGATAGAGAGTTTCACCCTTTATAGCCTGTGTAGGCGTGCATGCCCAAACACACATGCATGCTCATCTTCTCTGGAGAATTGCCATTAAGGCGTTGTACTTTATATTTTATTTAAACACTGGATTATAGCAGTGGGGTTCCTGCCAACTCGGATCTGTACAATCTGAAATGAAATGCCCACACACACGTACACCACACATTTATGTTTAAATATATTGTATTTTAATTTAATTCTGTGGATATCTTTGGATCGGAAATATTCATGTCATGTTTCCCTCAAGCTTGCAACAAAGTAAAATTGTGTGTGTCTCTATGTCATTGTTTCTTAGTTGCGTGCTGTTACATTGTGCTACAAAAGTGATGAGTGTGACAAAACCGTGACAGTTATAGTGATGCCTGTCCTCTAAGGTCACATGGAGGGTTTTGGTGCAGTACTTTAATATGCTCTCTCTCTCTTTGTGTGTGTTTGTGTGTGTGTGTGTGTGTGTGTGTGTAAAGATGGTGTTGTGTGAATAATATATGCAACAAATTGTCTCAGGATTGCACACACAGAGCTCTTCCTTACCCCCTAAGAAATATAAAAATAAAATTACATCAGACTCAAATGTGAAAGCCATGAAGTCATGTGAAAAACATTGCAGTAGTGTATTATCTTTCCATGTCCCACAACTGGAGGTGCGTGTGTGTGTGCGCATGTGTGTGTTTGTTGTGTGTTCATTAGTTCATGGCCTCATTGTCCAAACACGCTGCAGAGTCTGCAGAAAAACATTATGACTTTGCTGGTCTGATCTGCTTTCCCTCTGAACTCTCGTGTAGTCATACTTCACACACTCACAAGCTGTCAACTAGTCACACCCATCACAAACACATACAGTGCAGTCACAAAGGTCATTTATATAATCAGACAAGATAAACTGAACTGAAATGAACTTTGTAGGTAAAAAAAAAGGCCAAAAATTATCCAGTATTTCTTATGTGATAATCATAGTCTTAAATATAACTTCTTTTCATGTCTTATACACACTTTAGTACGGTTAAGTTTATCACATGTGCCAATAAAGCTCAAGTTGAGGCTAGCTGGTGTACATAGTGGAACATGTAGCAGTATAAGAGCCAGATATTTCTGTCAGGTGTTGGTGGAGACTGTTTGTACTAACTCTATGCTTTACTCGGCATGCTCGGCATTACTTAACCCTATGACCAGTGTTTCTTACAACTACCGTACCATACGGCTAGCCTACAACTTAGCTATTTGCACCTCCTTAGATACCATGGCAAGCAGTTTTATAGACGAGGCATTCACATTTTCCATTTGGACCCACACACTTCCTTAGCTATAGCTGCAAGCACATATAGAGCAACATGTTTCCACTTTCAAAGTGTATAGCAATATTTCAGCTAAGTCAAACAGTTAAAAGATGCTTTGAAAGTTTATAACTGACCATTGTCTTGAAGAGCAGGTTTCCAGCACTCTGCTAGTTGTGGAGGGGCAGTGCATGGTCTGCACGGGAACTGCACAGTGTCTCCAGCAATGCAGAGCTGCCTGTGGAACCCTGCTTGTAAATAATCCCGGGGGAAAAACTATCGGCAAAATCAATATATCTGATATATTGGCTCGCCGATAAATCGGTCTATCACTAGTAAATAATCTCACTTAATCAAATTGCATACAGGCACAGTGAACTTGGGGCTTTAGGGGCCCCTTATGGCGTTTTTCCACTGCTGGTAACAGCTCGCCTCGTCTCGTCTCGTCTCGGCCCATTCTACGTCCGTTTTCCATTGCAGATTGAGTAAAGCCTCAGCGTGGCTGGTCACCATAGCAACGCGTGATGACGTAATTTTCAGCGCAACTCACAACCGCACGTCGGCTACCTGCCGCAGCCAGAAGAAATGTTTTGTTTCAAAAGAAGCTGAAGGAAGCAACAAAAATCACCGCTAAAAAAACGGGAGTTTGGGAATTCTGACGGAGTTCAGACGTCGACATGACGGTTGTTCGCCGACACTAAAGGGTAAGTTAAGTTTCCTGGTAACGTTAGCTAACATTTGCATGTGTTCAGCGTCGCAGTCAGTATTTACTATACGCTATATAAAGTACATGAACTTTAGCAACCATGATTACACACCAACATGTGTGCTGTGTACTGTTTGTGTTTCAGAGCATTCACGCTTTGCAAAATCGCCACCGCAGACCGTCTGGTGGGCGATGTCCGACCGGTGAGATCTCTGGTTTTGACCTGCTGGACTTCGTATAAACTTTATGAGAGTCACGGAGAAGCTTATGACAACGACTGGGATGCATCTGGGCCAGCAAAGCCGGCGGGGACACTGTCACAGGGTGCAGAGGAAGAAGACCGGAAAGTTTGGGAGGGTTTGATGCGCTACTTGAAAAGCTAAATAAAAACTTTTGTTATATATATATATATATATATTGTCTTGTTTCTTTAAAGTAACAGTGTGCAATATTGGAAACGACATGAAGCCGCTTGTAGCCCGAACAGTTGAAAATGGATAATCTGTCGGTGTCCGGCTAGATTTGTTTTAAATGTCCCGTTTGTTCTGGAAACACACTCCGCACTCTTGTTTGCTAAAAACGCAGTCATAAGTGACGATTCTCTCCGACCAACCAGCGGTCTGCAGGTTTTCACGTCACCTTTTGGTATCGCCTCGGCTCGCTTGGAACCTCGACTGAGGTAGTACTAAAAAAAGTACCTGGTAGCGGGTACCAGGGACTTTTTTTTGTAATGGAAAACCAAAAAAGGCGTGTAGAGTCGAGGCGAGTCGAGTAGATACCACGCAGTCGAAAACCGCCATTAGAGTCTTGGGTTCAGGGCCGCTGCATGCTTTGACCAGTTGGTAATCCACCATAGCTACGTTTATGTAACAACCAAACAGGAAGAAGAAAAATATGGTTAATATTTACACACAATTATACACAATTAACTATTTCATGTGAGGAACTATTTCTTTTGTAGAAAGTTCCAATGTAATGTGTTAACAATGAAGTCTGTGTGCACTATCCAGGAACAGGACTTGTGGCTTATGAGATTTTTGTGTTTGTGTGTGTGTGTGTGTGTGGTCACAACTATTTGTTGAGAGAGTGCTCCAAATTTAAATTTGTCCCCTAATTCTTTTTTTTGACATATCTCTGCTACAAATGTTTCAACCTTGAAACTCCAATCTACCAACTTGTTGCATTTGAAAGGACAACACTGAGTTAAATGAATGCAGTTATTGAAGGGTTTCAGACAAACAAAAACCCTTATAAGAATGTTGCACTGTTGATCACAGTGGGACTGAAACAATGAGCAAAGGTGGAAAGGTGAATGAGTGTTTGGATGGCTCTCGCTCCAGGTTTCTGTCAAAAGAGAGTGAGGGGTGAGTGTTATTTTTCCAAGTGCACTTAAAAAGCAGAAGGGCATCAAAGGCTCAGCTTAGAAGTGTTTTCGCAGACTGAATGATAAGACAGAGAGAAACACTTGACAACATCGTAGTCCCTCTCTCTGACAAGTGAAAAGTATTTAATTGGTGGAGCTGGAGATGCTGAATATACGCACTGGATCATAATGCTTAAGCATGAACAGTTAACCGTTAAGAAAAAATAACTTGAATGTAATATTGATGTGAAAGCTAAGCGGCTTACATTACTAGTGAGCAGGAATCTGAAAATCTGTGGATCTGCGGACTGTTTTTCTGCTTGGGGTGGGAGATGTGTTAATTCATTTTAATTGTTTTTTTCAATTCTGCGAAAAATTCTGCAGACTTCTGTACGGCCTTGATGATGAGTTCCCACTCTGTAGCTCTGTAGCTTTTTCTTAGCACCCTTGTCTCTTTATCTTTGTTCTCCACTTTTTTCCTTTCCACCTCTCCCTCACACACACTTGAGCTGACTTTTAGTCTCCCCTTGTCTGTGTTAACCTTTTGCTTGATGACAGCATTGCATGATATAATCTCCATATCTGTCCCACTCACTATTTGTGTGTGTGTTGGCGTGTGTCCTCGTCTGAGGCCTCGTTGGGGGACTCGAGGTGATTTAAGAAGTGAGTTTTCAGTGTCCAATGGGCAGGTGTGTGTGTGTGTGTTAGCCATGGACTATGAATTTATACTGAAGGTAGCAGAGAGAAGACTAAAGGCTGCTTTGGGCAGAGTTGACCCAGGTAAGATACTCTTTACACTGGCAACAGCTGTGTGCATCTCTCCTAGAGAGAGACTTAAGAAGAGAATAGAGAGAGAGAGAGAGAGAGAGAGAGAGAGAGAGAAGGATAATATGCAGTTAGTTGCTTTACCTCTAAAGAGAGTCACTTAAGAGAAAAAAATAAATACATAAGGACTTCTCAGCAATGTCATTCATGCAGTCATCCAAATACAGATTTAGGTATCAACTTTTGTTGTATACTTAATTTGTATGTTATGTTCAAATAATTTCCTGGGCTGTGTGGGTGAGGCTTAAGACAAAAATAGTACAGAAATACCAAATATGGCTGACAAGTTTGGGATGGGCAAACATGATCCTACCGATGCTAAACTAATCCTATCCAGACAGGATTTAGGGTACTTTCAGGGATTTTAGTGTCAGTTGATGCTTGCTATGATTCCTGAGCCTAACACAGTTCATACATAGCTAATGAATCTGGACTGATAATGACAATATACACTTTGCTTTATTACTAGCAAATATGTTTTATTCTTCCATTTAAATGTCTCCTACAGTATATGTTATTCTTGTGTGTGGTTAAATTGCCTTTCCATAGACGTTTGTGTTAGTCAAAGAATACAGTAGTTTTAATCCACCATATCCTTTAAATCCTCTACTCTACCTATACTAAACATGATGTAATGGTGGTAATAACGGTAGTCTTGTGAATTAAGCATGATTTGGCAACACCCCCATAAATATTGTCCCACATTGGTCACTGTAGGTGATTATTCACTAGGCAAGCAAACTCAATAAAATCTAAAAACAGAAGAATTTGCCGGTATGTGCAGCCAGAGAAGAGCAAGTTGACCAACACATACCACCAGTTCAAGATAAACTTTAGACAGCCAGCATGGTCAGATGAAAACAGTCGGATAGGGGGGGTGTAGGATGGATAGAAGTACCCGACCTGCTGATTTTTAAAGCATATTATTTGAATTTTCTTATTGTCAACACATCTCATGTTAAGACCTGAATAAACACTGCACTGCATTTGTCTGTCAATACTTTTCGACTTTCTCTTGGCACTCAGCCCCAAGCTCACTATTATTATAACTTTTCTAAAATGGCAGTGAAAAGCAAATTCAGTAAAGCTGACTTAGATGGGTCATAATGAGAATCTAAAAGGTTTCACCGCTGATAAAAAGGCTTAGAAAATTGTGTTTTGATGGTGAACACCACTAATTAATACTCTCTACCTAACTCGCTCCTGTAAAATGTGAAGATTTGGAGCCATTTTTAGCCTTTTGTCCAAGTTTAAATGAATTGTAAACTCTCTCATCTCAAATCCATTAGCCTGTTGTTTCTAAGCCCCTATGGAAGCACTCATTAAAGGGTTAGAAAATCAGTATTTTCATACCCCAGGGTGGGCATGTTGTATTTATATATGTCTTTATTCCCTATCAAACTGCAGTTATACCTGTAAGAAGTGTTGCTCTTAGATTTGTATTGTGGCACAGCTTGGATTAGATGCAGTCTTATGTCAGCCTCACGGTCTGAATGGGATCCTCAAATGTACTGTGCTGCAAAAGTGTTGCCACTGTCACTGAGAGGGATTACTGTACACGCATGAACATACTGTATACAAGGTGCCTTTAATGCAGCAATGTGGGTAAAGCAGATTAGTGAGAGGTCAGTCTCAGAAATGTGTTTTCACCACCCAGAGCAGTTAAGAATGTTGCATTTATACCCTGCCTATTGCCATGCCACAATCTCCTGTATCACCTCAGATTTGGAGTTAGCAAAGTTAGTTTTTATTATATATGTTAATTAATGGATGTGTTAGAAATGTTAAGCCTCTTTGTCTCATTCGAAGGTTTTCTCCACAGAAATGTGAGAGGAATAACACATTTTTCCAGGATAAAAAAAGCTAAATGCATTCTTGTACTCGTACTATAGCTGACTGGAACTGCTAAGATAAGTTCTCACCCAATGTGTGCATGACTGTGGGTGGCACTGAAAACATCCTGCTTTTTTAAGTCTTGAATCCAACGTTTTATCTCTTGTCACATAATCTACCTACGCTCTCTGTTCCTGTTAATCAAAACATTTTTTTGTCTTAGTCAGTCCGCCGGCCATACACGAGCATAAGGGTGGGAAAATCAATTGATTCTTAGATGCGTCACGATTCTCTTTAGAACAATTCAATGCTCAACTCTGATAAGTTAATAATCTATTATTAGTATTTTTTTTTTAAATGTGTTTATTTTTATTTAGAAGTTACTGTCTCCAGACATTTACAAATCAGGAAACCGAGTGACTGAAAGAGGATGGGATAATGGACAACAAATAGAATTTAGGCAAGAGTGCAGAAAAAAAAAGGAAAACAAAGTTTTTTATATACAGCATACACATGATCTAATAAGACATACAGTACATAATATAATTAGGCAAAACACATTTAGGCTGTTCATCTACTTTATCACATTTCAGTGGGGCCCAAAAGTTTGGGCACCCCAGGTAAAAACCTTTATTAATGTGCATAAAGAAGCCAAGAAAAGATGAAAAAATCTCCAAAATGCATCAAATGACAGATTAGACATTCGTATAATATGTCGCAAATTATTCGATTTTATTTCCATCATTTACACTTTCAAAGTAACAGAAAACAAAAAAATGGCATCTGCAAAGGTTTGGGCACCAATTGTTGGCCTCTGAATCGGAATTGAATTGTGAGGTACCCAGAGATTCCCACCCCTACGCGAGCATTTGAAAGTTCTCAGACAGTTGACATATTGTCAGTTTATCATGCAGTGACTAGCACACTAAAACATTTTAAAACCTGTGTCAAAATATTTTAATCTGTAAGAGCAAAGATCAATGGTATTAAAACATCTCAAGTGCAGTCTTTCATATGATGCCAAAGTGTTGTGACAAAATTGCGAACACAATCAAATAATGACCCGCCCAAGACACGACCGACTCGTTACAGAGAGGCCAGCAGTTTACAGGGATTTAAACATGTAGAGGCATGAGGATAAAATCCCTGTCATTACTCATTAAAGGGCCAGTACAGTAAAAAGTACTGTTGTCAGTCAGAGGAGCAGTGGGCTGGGAGTTGTGATTTAGCTGAGGCTGAAGGAGTGAAGCTGTTGGGGAAACCATTTAATTCTAAGTGCTGTCTGACTCCAATCCCTGCAGTACACTCACACACTTACACAACCACAGGCGAAGACAGACTTAATTAATTTGTATTGACAGATGCATTATATTTCTCTGACAATGGTCCAGTCAGTACTCTCCATCTCCAGCACTACACTGTACTAAAGTGATTGTATGATTCACTTGGGACACTTGGGGCTGTTAATATCGTATTGTATTATTACCATGATCATTTCGTAACTTTAATGAAATATTTGTTGCGCGTAATCCTACCTCTGTGGTGGCAGAACAGAAAACAATAAAAGGTAGATGGTGTCTTCCTAAACAGTACATCTGTTAACTCTGCTTCAGACTTTGCCATTTTTCTCCACCTTCCGCCCCTTTCACCTAGCTTTGACTTTCAGCACCTCCCTCATTCAAAGGATTTCTCCTTTTGGTCTCTGTAGTTCTCTCTCCCCCATCCCCACAGTTCCACCCTCTCACTCATCTCCCCCTCTTCCCATCTACCTCTGTAGTTCTGACTTTCTGGGGTAAAGATCTGGAGCAATTATGTAACCATTCTGATGCAGAAGTCTTCCAACTGTTCTCAACTGTTATGGGTTTGCGTGGAAAATTGTCGCTAATGAGTTGAGCCTCCTTCTATACCTGCTCTAGCAGCTGGTTTTGACCTCTGACCTCTATATGGAAATCTGAAAATAGAGAGAAATATGATTAAAATACTGCTTTTAAAATAGCTATAGGAATTCATTATACACATCCAATGCCTACAGTCTTTTTACAGTCGGTCACTCTGGAGAAATGGCATGACCAACACAAATTGACTTTCACTGTTATTACTTCACACTTCAAAGTACCAATGACACCAGAAATATTAAAATAGCACTTCCTCAGGATATCCCTGTGAAACGTCCCTGAAGCTAAAGACAGGGAGCTTTTAAAAGAGAGATCAATAGTAATATCCATTAGTCCTGCTGTTGTTGAGAGTCTGACATACTTAACCTAGGGTTGGAGGCCCATGTGGGGTTGCTTGATATGCAGACAGAAGATACTAGTATAGTGTACTAGTGTAATCTAGTTGGATCATCCTCAATTTTTACTAAAACTGAATTTAAGACAATAACAAACTGACATGACAACTTCTATGACTATGTGTCCCCAAACTGAATTGTTACACACATAACCAGTGTAATGGCTGATTTAAAAAATCTAAATCTGGGTCACAAATACAGAGAAATGCCACAGCCAACAAGTTAGGTATATTACAGTATATTGATTACTAAAACAATATACTGTATGTTATACCCCAGTAGAAAATAATAGTACTAAGTACTCAGTACTCAATAACTACTCAGATTTGGTCAAAGGTTGAGGGAACAGTGCACTAGACAAACATTGTTTTTGAAAGCTAGCGTTAGCGACCTAACCAACCAGCACACTTAAATACATTTTAATTTAAAAGGCACGCGTTATACCCACTGCAAAAAATAAAAAATCTGTACTTAAATCTTTTATTTATTTATGTATTTATAAGTCTCAAATCAGATTCTACAAGCGCTCACATCGCATCTACGCTCTCTCACGTTTTGCACCATATTTAACTTTATATAGTCTGTTGGTGTAGTATTTCTTATAAGCAATTAAAGGGGGTTACACTGACTCTTTTGCCTTATTTTCATTTTTATTTTACACGTTTTTTTTCTGCTTTTTATTTGATAGTAACAGCGGATAGACAGGAAAGGGAGGGACAGGGGTGATGACACGCAGCAAAGGGCAGCAGGTCGGATTTGAACCCGTGCCACTGCCAAGGACTCACCCTACATAGGGCGCACACTCTACTAGGTGAGCGTTATAGCCTTACTTGGTCTGGTATGACCAGTATAGCTTATGGTGGCTAATGTTAGCTAATGATAGCAAACTTTGGACAGATAATGCTGTCTAACTGATACTACTGTGCCAAATTGCTGACTTTATGACTCTTCTCTTCACGTATTGCTGTTAGTACTCACTTTAAACTAATAATACAACCTCAAACATCAAACAATTTAGATACAGTAGATAATTGGCAGTAAAAACAAGGTTTACTTTCACCACCTTGACTGACAAACTAATATGAAAGGAACAAAAACACTATATACTGTATGTACTGTGTCTATCTCTGGGATACGCACACCTGTGATTTTTTCCGACACCCAGTACATGTAAAGTTGTTCACTGGTCTTTGGGCTGTGACCAGGAGAGGCATCGGAAGAAATTCAGAATAAGAGATAAACTAGTTATAACAGAGAGACAGAGAGGAGAAAGAGGGGAAGGGATTCAAGACACTAGAGGAAGCAGACAGAGATGTAAGAAAAGAGAGAGGGGCTGTGAATGAATAATTTAGTCTCTCCATTCCCTCTCTCTATCTACCTGCTGAGCTGCTGAGATGGGGATGTTGCAAAGATAGATGAGGAGAGAAGAGAAAAGGAGACAGCAAGGAAAGGAGATGAAAGGAAAACGAGGGGAGAGGAAGGAGGTGAAACAGAGAGGGGAGTAGACAAGGAAAGGAGATGAGAGAGGGGATAAAAGGAGGTAGGAAGGGAGCAGAGAGGAGAGAAGAGGAAACAAGGAAAGGAGATGAGAGGAAACAAGAGGAGGCAAGGAAAGGAGATTAAAGGAGATGACAAGTAGAGAAAAGAAGGGAAGAGAGAAAGAAAAGAGGCTATTGCTGTTTACTAGCTTGACTGTGTGTGAATAGATCCAAGTGTTGTATGCATTTCAGCAAGTGTATGAGAGAGAGAGAGAGAGAGAGAGAGAGAGAGAGAGAGAGAGAGATGCAGTATGATGAATGTAATTGATGCCAGATGTGTGCGTCTCTGTGTGTTATCCTCTCAGCATTCAGCAGGTGCTCTCTCCCTCCGTTCGGAGACCTACCTGCGTCACTAATCACTCGTTACCTTGGTAACAGTGGACTTCCCCGTGTCTGTGCCTCTGTGAGTGTGTGGGCAGGTGTCTGAGCGTGAATTATGACTCATCCTGCTCAGTTCAGAGTGGCTATCCTCACACTCCTGTCTGGGGAACACCCACCCACATCTGTTGCCTCCCTGTCTGTTTCTCTTTTTCCCGTACTGTCGCTCCATTATCTCTTTTTCAACTCTTTTTTTCTTCTGCTGCCCAGGCTTACAGATATGTTTGGCTGTTTGATTCAATGTATCATAGTACATAAATGTTATGTTTATCTGTGTTAGTTTAGATTAAGAGGAACACATTAACGAGCAGCCACAGTCACCATGATCAAACAAAGAGCGCCACCTGCAGAGATGCTGTTTGATCAACAAGCAATCCCTGCGAAAAGTCTAGCTTTCACTGATAAAATGGACAGTATAAATGAAGCCTAATGGTTGTGTGCTATACCTATGACCAGACCCACTAGGTGAATCTGCTATTTAAAGGATTAGTTCAACATTTTTGGGAAATGTATTTACTTTATTTCTCATAAAATCATACAGTCAAATTTAGAAGTGTTGATAGGCAGTTTTCACTGTTCATTGTTCAGTCTATATGCCATGCTAAGCTAAGGACATCCAGTCCAGCTGTGTACCTCATGCACAGATATTCTCAAGCTGCTAGCAAGAAAAGGGAACAATTTCTCAAAAGGTTGAACCATTCCTTTAAGCAGTTTGGTGGGATGTTAGGTCTTGTGAAGTTATAAAACTGACCAAATAACACAAATATACACTGCCAACTCCTTGTCTTTCCAGTACAGCATCAGAAAACAAAGAGCAGAACCAAATAGTAATCTTCATCCTCCTACATGCAACATGTTCATTACTTCTCTCAAGGTAGTCGAGCAGTTTTGTTGCCAGTACTGTACAATTAAGTTTTTTGTCTTTCTTGTCTGTGTAGGCAGCACTCTTTTGTTGGTGGAGTTTAACCAAAACATTTCAGCACCATGGACAGCCAACATCCTCTCTCCGACACTGGCTGACTTCCAAATTGTATACTTTTTTCTGTTTACTTGCTGCAGCTGCCCTTAAAAAGTGCCAAATGTTCTTTCTTGTCGGTGTAGGCAGCACTTTTTTGTTGGTGTTTGAAAAAAGATAGAGACAATCTTTCAGCATCTAAATGCTATTGTTTTTGTCTGGTTCATTTGGTTTATTCACATTCATTTCTTTTTAATGTAATGCTTTGAATGAAAACAGCAACTGTTAGTCTAAATCCTATAGAGGCCATGGACAAAACATACTCTGCAACCATTCCTGCCCACTTTGCTCAGAGTGCCAAATTGCATGTTGTTTGAAACATTTCCAACCAGGATATGTCTGGTCTCTAATGGGACGTTTTTGGCCTGATGTCACGTTAGAGAGGTACTTGAGCACTTTACAGAAAGAGGTGTGCTGCTAAACTGAACCCTAATTTTGCTCATGAACAAGGTGCTAGTCTTTTTATACTTGCATGAGGAAGCTGTTTTCACATAACTGTAAGATATGTGGCTCAAGGATAGGTCTCTGAACGTTAAAGGTCCCATGACATGGCACTTTTAGATGCTTTTACATTGGCCTTAGTGGTCCCATAATGCCATATCTGAAGTTTCTTTCCCAAAATTCAGCGTTGGTGCAGAATTACAGCCACTAGAGCCAGTCCCACAATGAACTTTCCTTAGTATGTGCCATTTTTGAGTCTGTAGCTTTTGAGGAGGAGAGAGGGGGGGGCAAGGTGGAGGCTGGGGGTGTAGCCTTGACCAACTGCCACTTTGCTTGTTTGAAAGCCATGATGTCTCTCTCTCTCATGGGTGGGCCAAATTCTCTGGGTGGGCAAAGCAGAGCAAGGGGAGGTAACTTTGTCCCATATGACCTCATAAGGGGCAAGATTCCAGATCGGCCCATCTGAGCTTTCATTTTATCAAAGGAGGAGCAGAATACCCAGGGCTCGGTTTATATCTATTGCCATTTCTGGCCACTGGGGGACCATAGGCAGGTTGGGGGAAGTCATATTAATGTTAAAAAACCTCATAAAGTGACATTTTCATGCCATGGGACCTTTAATATATCCCAGGCATAAGTACTGCTCAGTACCAGCCTAGCAGCCACCAGAGGCCCCCAAATGAGCATTACAATTATTAGGAATTAGGATTTATTGCTCTCACAACTCTTAATGTAAATTGCACAATATACTAACCACCATAAGATCTCTATTAAAATCTCTTTAAAACTGAGTAGATGAATGAAAATATATAGTATGAATAAAACTAGTTTGCTGTGATAGTGGTCATGTCACTACTGATCATGAAAGCAACAAAAAGACTAATAGAAAATAACAGCAGTGGCATCTAATGATGTACAAACTGAGTAGTCATGAAATCCCAAATGGGATTCTTTTAGTGCCTGTAGAGGGCGCTGTTGCCTCTGAGCAGGCCCAGACAAAAATTGTTTAGACACATAGACATGCACACAAGCTTGAAATAGTATATGAAAGAAGAGGAGTGTGTTTCTGTCTGTGTTGTTGTTTTATCTCAGGAGAGAAGGCTGAATGGCCTTTTTTTATTTATGCACACTATTGCATATTTCAGTTTGCTTTTGGTGTGTGGGGTGTGTGTGTGTGTGTGTGTGTGTGTGTGTGTTGTGTGTGTGTGTGTGTGTGTGTGGGGTGTGTGTGGTGGTACAGTAAATATAGCTACAATGAAATACTACTAGTACCAAGAATAATTTTATTTTACATCTAATTTTATTTTGATAAATTTTATTGCTGCCATTTTTGAATGTTGAATTAATCTGTATCAGATTAACACACACATAACATCACAATCATAACAGTTACAATATAGAACCAACCTACATTGGGATCAAAAGGTGTATCCCCTTGGGAAATGGATTGCAATCAGCATATTGAAAGACAATCAACTCAACTCACTCAAATAGACAGTAAAATATGTCTTAAATGCAAAGTTGACATTTGGGATTGACAGTGATGGAAATGATTCAGCTCTTTGGGCATTTGAAGGTGACATGTTCATGCATATGACGGGGGTTCCATCCTGCCTTTAATAATCCACACAGCCAAACTCGACTGTTTTATTATTCAGTATAAGGACAGATAGATTGGAAGAGGTTTTGGGACTTTCTTTGATATGATTTTCCCCAGAAGAAAGGAACATTTCATTTCCGAATTCTTTATGTTCAGCTGGGTCCCAGCCCAGCTCCTCTTCTGGAGAGCTGGCTGACCTATATTCTGCACTGGAAAGACAAATTTGTTGGCTTGTGAAATTTAGGCAAAACTTAAATACAAACATAACTTAAAAACAATAATACTTTGTCTGACATTGTCTGCTTGTACATGCTAGTGCTACACCTGATACTCCCCCCATATACTGTTACATTGAGGGAGGAAATGTAAGTGTGTGTGTGTGTGTGTGTGTGTGTGTGTGTGTGTGTGTGTGTGTGTGTGTGTGTGTGTGTGTGTATGTAAAATGTACCATGAAGCAGGCAGATTTGTGATGGGCAGAGGTTTTTGTTTGAGGGGATGGATGGAAGAAGGATGGAGGGTGTGAAGAATTTATCTTTTGAAGTTTAAGAGCTGTGTCTCGCCTTGCTCCAATGTTATAAAAAGCAGCAGAAGAGAGATTTTAATGTAAATGAAGCTTTGATTTATTCATAACTCCTTCACTTGGACTGGCCTGGATAACAGTGTACACATTCCATCCTCACACGCACAAGTACATACACATCGTTTTCAGTTCTTTATCCTTTGTTCTCTGCTGTCTGGTAGAGAGACAAGCAAGGGCGAAGCAGTGCTTTCTTCTGTATCTGAATTGTAGTGTGTCAGCATTATCAAAGACAAAAGAAGGAAAGCCTTGGAAGTGTCTGGGTTTACCTGTTGAAATTAAACAAAAGATGAATCCAGGGTGGCAGACTTTTAAATATACGCCACATAAGGACCAACAACCAAAGAAAGTATATCAGGATGGAAATTGTGAAAACCTATTGGCACATGTCATATTATCAGTTCCCCAAAACACCCAAATCTAATAGGCTCTTGTCTGCATTCAGAACTACATTTGGTTATTATAGCATTTATTTGAGACATTTTTTCAGTCATTACACTTTCATTTTGTATGTCCAGGTGTCCCCCACTGCTACCGATCATTATGTACCACATACAGTGAACTACCACAGTGTAATTGATGTACTGTCAATATTAATACTGTTATCCTGTGAACTACTATTGTTGGACTGATGTTCTTAGAGACGCTCTGGTTCCACCTAGTGGGCATGAGGGAAGACATACATCATAATTCTGTGATACCTTAGAACACACATGTCAAACTCAAGGCCTGTGGGCCAACCCCACCCCCATCCCCCACTGCAAATTTTGATCCGGCCCCCATATATAATTTGGTTCACAAAATGTTGGCCCGCCTAGTTTTTGTCATTTTTTTTTACAAAGTTTTTGTTGTTTTTCCAGCATATCAGTTGCTTTTTTTTTGACATTTCTGAAGCTTTTGGCCTTTTCTTTGACATTTTTGCCAACCAAACTGCAAGTGAGAAGACTACAGAAGACATGCAATATACAGTCAAAGATATTAGATTTTTTCGATGACATAAAACCAATAAACTCTACATGTCATGTTGATGTGATTCTAATTTTCCAGTGTGGCCCTTAGTGAAACTGAGTTTGACACCGCTGCCTAAGACACACACACACACACACACACACACACACACACACCACACACACACACGTAGGCAGAGAAAGACCCTGCATTTCAGTGCCTATACTATTTAGTATGCCAGTAAAATATTTAGTATGTCCCAATACATAGAATGTCAAATGCAGTATGCCAAGAATCCCAGGATGTTCTACTGCATTTGGTCAGATTTTGCAGTATGCAAACAGCACGCTTTTCTGGCTATTCTGACTCACCGTCCTTTGCACAGCATATATGAGCAAGAGGGTCGAAGTTCAAGGTGCCACTTTATGAAGAACATGTCCCAATTGTATGCACACTGCATGCATCAGAACATACTTTTTAAGGAAAGCTGGAGCAAGTAAAAAGAAAGTATACAATTTGGAAGTCAGCCAGTGTCTGAGAGAGACTATTCGCTGTCCATGGTGCTGAAATGTTTTGGTTAAAGTGTTCTGACCTGCGCCTGACATCATGAAGACTCAAAGCGACATCAGATTATTTTTTAATTGCATATGCTTCACCCACTGCACTCAAGTCCTTTTTGGATCCACAACAATGTAGACAGAAATACTTGAAAATGAATAGAACTTTCATTTATTTAAAATAATTTCCTTTAAAAAGTAACTAATAAAATACAGTAAATTCAGACTACAATTAAATAATACTAGGACCAATAATATATTCATTTGGCATCTAATTTTATTTAGATATAACTTTTATTGCAAGCCTTTTTGAATGTATCTGCACCAGATTAACACATATAATATCACAATCATAACAGTCGGAATATAGGAACAATCTATATTGGGATCAAAAGGGATCAAAAATGTGTTGGCTTGTGAAATTTAGGTTAAACTTAAATCTAAACATAACATAAAAATACTAATACTTTGTCTGACTTTGTCTGCTTGTACATGCTAGTACTACACCTGATACTGCCCCCACATACTGTTGCATCGAGGGAGGAAATGTAAGTGTACTCCTGTACAGTGTGTCCTGTAGTGTAATCTTACAGCAGTCTCTGAAAGGCATAGGCACGTGTACAGTAGACAAACCAGACATGTGAGGCAGGTAGCCCTCCGCTTTATCAGCCCGTCAGTCTCGCCCACCTCTTGCATTTTTAAAGCAGAAAGCCTGCCACCAGCTGAATAAAGACAGTAGCAATGTATGTGGAAAGACGATGAGTTGAGCAGGTTGCATTGCCTGCATTACCTTCCTAGTGTCAGTTACATTCTTTACTTGTGTCAGTCTAAAATACAATTATTATAATAGGGATGAAAATGTTAATGATTTTGCTGTATCCACAATGTATATGCTCTGATCCCTTAAACAGGTAAAGTGATAATGTAGAAGGCAGGGCTGTTGCCGTGTTTTATTCCCCACCTGGCCTCCTGCTACTTTTTTTCTTCTTTATTTTAAATCAGTAAGCTTTACAAGTATGCAAATAAAAAGTAACGCTTTACTTATTTTTTAACCAGAGACATGAGAAAAGAAACATTAAAGCAAAAGACGATGAAAACAAAAATGAAGTAAAAAAGTAACACAAAACTCGCCAGGGTCAGCATAGAAAAAGAATTGAAAGAATTGAAAACATTAAATGGTGAACAATCTAACTGTTAATATCTTTTTTGTTTTAAAGTTATTGTCTTAATATCATAGCGCCATTCTTTCTTGAAAACATGAAAGTGAGGTTTTATTTTGTAAAACTTTGCAAAGAATATTATAAGATTTATGAGAAAATACGAAAAAAGAACACATTTCCCAGTAAAAGTTAAAGTTACAGATAGTAATATCCAAGATGAATCTAAATATTTTGCCACATAACACATTTCCAGAACAGATGTGGAGAATAGTTTCAGTTTCAGTGTGGGAATCACAAAGGCACATCAAATCAAAATCAATTTTTGAATTTGACAAAAAAAGGACCTAACCGGGTAACAATAACAGTAATGACTTTAAAAGAACCTTCTTTAACCTTATTAATCAAAACGATTTTTTGTCGATAGTCCAAACTATTTTTCAGCAGAAATTGTTTACATGATTATTCCAAAAAGCTATTCCAGGTGAAAAAAAAAACAATATTACATTGATATAGATTGATATAGAACACGGATCTTATGGTTGTTCTTAAAACAGAGGGGTTAAAGCACATTTTCCCTTAGGCGCATCAGTTAAATCAGAACAGATAGAAGGAACATCAAGAATAGAAGCTGATTTACAGCCACTGAATGGAACTTAAAATTATATTTCTATTGTTCCATATAATAACAGTGCAGTGAAAAATTGTGCTGATTTTTTAAAGTTAGAAACACTAATAGGAATCTTTTCAATGTTGTAGTGGCACACTAATAGATATTTGACTCCACCAACTTTAGAGACTATACGATAAATATTTTTGGATAAAATATTTTTGGATTTTTAAGAATCGCTTGATCCAATTTCACCTAAAGTTGTTCAAAGTATTGAAATCCAGAAAGTTGAGGCCCCCATTCTCATATGTATTTAATGCAAATATTTGTTTTTTGATTTAAAGCGTTTCATTTTTCCATAGACATTTAAAAAGTAGCATGTCTATGTATTTGATTGTTTTATTATCAATGTGTAATCAGAGAGCAGCATAGGTATGCCTAGAAATGCTGCTTTTGTAATGAAGGCTCTACATTTTGAAGACAGATCCTTCAGTTCAATTTCCTTTTTTGCGCCCACCTGCTGCCGGTTCCATTACACACACACACACACACACACACCACACACACACACACACACACACACACACACACACACACACACACACCACACACACACACACACACACACACACACACACACACACACACACACCCCTCTTTACTGGCCCGTTAGGAGGATGACAGGTTGTTTTTTGGAGCCCGTGTGTGACTGCTCGCAGGGCTCGTGGCTCCAGCAACGGTGTGAGAGCGCTCGCGCTTTCCAATGTCAATTTACCCAGAACGACAATTACAGGGACATCCGGTCATTACTTTCAAAATAAAAAATAGAATGTAACTGGTAGGCTACTTTAAGCTTTGAAACATATTTCTAAGTAAACATGTTCTACGCGTTTCACGAAATGTTTGCTGTAGACTTTGAAAAGGGACAACAATGTCTAAAGAACAATATAGCCTATATATGAATATATATAGGCTATATCATTAACATATATGTTAATGATATGTTAAAGCAAATAGGCTATTGCTAGTGTGGCTGATGTAAACGAGGCGTAATGCCTCGTTAATTTTACTAGAGCTGAAACTGTTTTGTTTCTAGCTAGATAAAACAAAATCTTAAATAATTTAGATGAAACGATTTTGACCACTTGATGGCAGCAACAGGTTGCAAAATGACATAAGATAAAAGAAGAATAAACTATAGGAATAGGCCTGTCTCTAAAATGAGCCATTAATGTAGGCTATGTAATCCGTTTGAATAACAAATCCCATGAGGCTTTCACTTTGAAAGCTTAGCCGCCCTCTTTCCGGTGATGCTCTGGGTAACTCTCGCTAGATTCACGCAGCCGGAGGAGCTCGCGGCTGCACGCGCGCCTCGCGCTACTGTCAGTGGAATACAAACGGACGTTTTCAGAGGACAGAGGACAGAATTGCTTTCTGAGGCATTCTCATTTTCTTCCTTTTTGTTGGTCTCGCCTGTTGACCATGGGAACAGAAACTGACAAACGAGGTCCGGTCAAATCGGTTGGAGGGGCCGTTCAGTGACAGGTGCTGTTATCTGACAGCCAGACACACCGGTGAAACGTGACGAGCAGGTAAACCGCTGTACGTTTCAAATCAATGGCCTGGGGAATAAAGACACCAGAAAATATGCTGTAAGGTGAAGTGGTGTTTTTATTTTGGACTGGACCGCGTTGTGGCTGAAGTATGGGGCCGTTGTAGCCGCTAACGCGGAGACTGGAGGTCTGTGTCTGGTTTTCTCTGCGCTCCGTCCCCTCCGGTGGACACTACTGAAGAGACTGGAGACACGGACGGAGACAGGGCTGTTTTTGTGTCGGCTGTATCGGCGAAGATATGGCAGCGGCCATCGCCAGCGGTTTGATCCGGCAGAAGCGACAGGCGAGAGAGCAACACGCCCACAGACCGACTCCTCACCGGCGGCGGAAGAGCCCCGGTAAGAAGCAGGGGCTGTGCAACGGGAACCTGGTCGACATCTTCTCCAAAGTCCGGATATTTGGTTTGAAGAAAAGGAGGCTACGGAGACAAGGTGTGGGGGAAATGGGGGGGGCGGACAAACGTGCACATGCATCCAGACATATTGATATGTAGATGTGCGTCCTTCCACACAAATGCAAAAACGCTCACACGCTCACACACTTTTACGCGCGGCCACACAACCACCTCAATGCACTCCCTTCTGGTGCACAATCGCGAGCGCTCATACACGCGCACACACCCCAATACACACCACAATCATGAACAAACGATTGACAGACTCGCCCCTCTCTCTCTTTTTCCCTCTCTCTGTGTGGGTCACACACACACACACACACACACACACACCACACACACACACACACACACACCACACACACACACACACTGTCATGTCTTGTAGTGCCTGATGGTTCAGTAGTTTCCAGGTACATCCATTATTGAAGCCACAGATTAGTCTGTCTAGTCTCTCTCTCTCCCTCTGTCTGTCTCCGTGCATTTCTACCTTGCTCTTTCATTTTCAGCTCATAATTTAGCTCTTATTTTGAAATTACACTTTGCTCTTGCCGTCAATGCAGAGTTAATTGATTGGATATCGCAGTGAATGCAGATTAATGAGAATGTTGTAATTGTGTGCTGTGGTTAGCGTTCAGTAGCAGAGGCAATAAATGCTTTTGTAATCAATTGATTGTGTGAAAAACCAGCAGGTGCTGGTGAATAGAGGGATGGATGAAAGGAGGAGAGAAGGTGGCAGGAAATTAGAGGAGGGACAGAAGAAGAGATAGAGGAGAGGTAGGAGTCGTGAATTGGTTTTCACCAGTTTGGTCTGGTGAGTGACAGGAATATGTGGGGTCTAAGAGCCAAATTCCAGAACCCCAATTCCTATTCCTTCTTTTTCTAAACAGGCTTTAAAAATATATATAATATAGTATATTTTATTTTGATATACTTTTGCATTCTGATGTGTTGTTTGATGACTGTGTGTGATGCCAGGTTTCAGAGTGGCCTGTGGATCCAGAAGAATGACGTTGTCTTCTAAATATGTTGATTAAATGTAAATCACGCTCTCTTTTTGTCACCTTTCTCCCTATCATACTGTAGATCTTTTCATTCCTTCTTCTAGCTACATTCTACTTTTCCTCTTTTGTTTCCTCCTTTCAGGAGGAACAGACAAACAGCTTCTTCTCCTCTTTCTTACGTCCTGTTTTTGCCACGGCCTTAGTTCCTCTGTATTTTTATTCCTCTCTTCTCTTCCTTTTTTCCCTTTTTATCACCCCTCATTTCTTCTCCCCCTTTTGACCCTTTTTCCTATACCGCTCTTCTTATATTATCCAATTCTCCCTCCCTACCTTAGATCTTTTCATCCTCCTCCCAGCCTTGTTCTCTTCTTTCCTTTTAAGAAAAGAATAGATGACAAAAACCTCCTCTCCTCTCATCTTCCTTTTTTGCTTTTGCATCCTTTCCTTGTATATCACCTTCAGTCACTCTACATTTTCCCTTTCCCCCTTTTTGTCACCCTTCTCCCCTTCTTCCTTTCTTTCCCTCTTCACCCCCTTATTTCCTTTCCTCCTCTCCATCCTAATCTTCCCTTCTTACCTTAAATCTTTTCATCCCTTCTTCCAGCTTCATTTTTTGTTTCTCACTTTTCCCTCTATTTCCTTTTGTCTCATCCTCTTTTCATGTCTTTGCTTCAGTTCCTCTGTATTTTATTCCTCCTTTCTCTTCTTCCATTATTTGTCAGCTTTGTCTCTCCCTTCTTTCTTCTCCCCCTCCTTCTCAGCTTATCACCTATCTCCACCCAATCATCCCTACATACCTTAGATATTTTCATCTCTATTCCCAGCATCATTTTACTTTTTTCTTTCTCCCTTCTTCCCTGCCTCCTTTGTATCCCCGCATTCGTCTCTCCTTCCTATGTGTTCCCAGCTGTGAGAGCTGCTGGTGAAAGCTTGGCAACATCCACAATTTGTGTGTGTGTGTGTGGTGTGTGTGATTTGCCAACATCCCCTACTGTCTTGCAGAGGTTTTGTGAAGGGGAGACACACTCAAAATGATCTGCAGCCTTCATTACTGGATCAAAGATCTGGTTCAATACAGCTCAAATTTGCATGCTTTTATCAGGTACAGTTAGACTGACTTGGAGCCAAAATTGGTTCACAGCACTGGTGTGGTGGGATTTTACTCAACGGTATTCAAATCCTGCAGTGAAATCAGCCTAATTTAAGAGCTGGTACCCCACCTATAATTACTTTATCAGTCTGACTTTGAGTGGAGATGGACAAGAGTTCCCCGCCAAAGTGAAAGAAACACACCACAAAATATTGGCTTTTTGGTAGCTTCAATCAAAAAATAAATCATGCAGCCTCAAAAAATTGTCATTGGCTAAGTCAACACAAGCCAGGGAAGGTCTTCTGGTGTTACATGCTGCCACTGAAATGCACCTGTAATATATCTATATTTTACAGGGTTATATAAGCCAAAGGAAAGGCAGTTATAAATATAGTTATAAACACAAAGCTGGGCTGCAAAGTACAAACTCCTCTAATTCAGTAACATTTGACATTACGTTTTACAAATGAATATGACATAGATGAACTATAAAGAACGTGACACATTCTAGACAAAGATAATACAATAAATTACATTTCCAGCAGCTTTCTCTTGCCGTGCTTCACAAAAACAAGGACAAAGAGATTGAAATGTGACTGATTTCAGTCTGTTTGCAGTGGGCAGTTTGTGCTGACTTCAGTTGTGCTCTAACAGACGGATGCTGGGCAGGTCCATTTTGAATTGTAAAACAGCAAGAAATATTACAGCTGTCAGATGGAAGGATGTTTTCTTCATTTTCATAGAAAGGTAGAAATACAACTTTTCTATGAGTTAATTGAAGCTCACAAACCCCTAAAGCACAATTATGTTTTGGTTCCAGAAAAGTTGTGTGGGTGGGTCATGGGGTGAAGTATCTCCGCATCTTGTCTTCATGGGACGCTAACGAGGAGCATGAGATTAAGTGCTGGTTAGGCACTGTGGCTGAAAAGGGAGCTGGACCACACAGCTGTTTGTTGTTTGCTGTATTGCGCCCTCACCCGTGGTCATGAACTCTGCGTCGTGACCGAAAGGATGAGAATATGGATATGCCAAAAATAAGGATCCACTGCTGAGATGAAGAATTCAGTGATGCGGGAGGACATAAAAGTCAAGTTGCTGCTCCTCACATTGAAAGGAACCAGTTGTGCTTTTTCAGCCACCTGGTGAGGATACGCCAGTGGAACTTGGGCTTAATAAAATATATACAATAGCTCTATGTGTAGCTCTGTGGTTAACACTGTCACCTCTGTTGTCTGTATGTTATCCTGATGGACTGTCTATCTGTACAGGGTGTTCCGTCGCCTTTCAATCAATGCATAATAATAAGCAGCAATAGATGAGCAATAGTTGACATCAGTGTTTCCCTCCAAATTGTATTCCTGTCAACGCTGGAAAAGCTTCAACGGTAATATGTGGTGCAGTATAAAATCTGTAATGTAATCATTGGGACTGGGACACATTCAGGTTAAGGACTTTTTCAATTTTTTTGTGTAAATTAAAAACAATTTGCGTCATTGCCGCCATATTAGAGTTGATTTACATTTACTGTGTCTGAACAAGATCTGAATGGTCTATCTGTATTTCAACATGAAATCCACCCTTTTCAGCACACTATAGGAGATGACGCACCAAGGACATGGTCAGCCGTCGGTCCATATTGGGACGACTGAGCATCCGTCGCCATAGTTTTGCAGTGTATCACACATCTTTGCTCCTCATCGACCTTGAACCCTTTTTTCGGGTCGATTCAAAAGATGAGCTTTGGAGATGTCGGTAAGAAGAATCCATCTGATTGTCTATTCAGCTTAAACGAATTAGTGCATGAGAAGAAAAAGGGTAGTGAGGAAATTTAACAAATGTCTGTCGAGAGGGCACACACAGAAGGCTATTCTCATGTTTCATCTTCATCTCATCCTTAACTCATCAATCAAATACACACAGAGCTGTCAAAACTGGCAAAAAATATGTTTGAATGTTTCTTCTAACAACTCTGAGAACTGAGCCCCCTGGCAAGCAAGCTACCTAATTTTGCAGCGTGGTCGGCCACTAAATCAGTCAAACTAACAACCAAATGTTTCATTCATGTCACTTTGTAGGAAAGCACATTTCTTTTGTCAGACGAGTGACAACTTTATTTGTATTTATTAACATGAAGGCATTGTTGGCTGGAATTAGCAAGGTAGCTTACTAGCCAGTCATCCGCAGCGGTCTGCTCGGTCCCTCCGCCTCCCTTCCAACAGGGAGGCTTCTTTGCCGAGCCTGGGAGAAGGACAATCTGGTTAGCCATCTCCTGGTGCCCGCTGTTGTCTCGGCCGAGAGCCAAGCAGAGGGACCGTAGGCTCTGTGCTGCCGCCGTTGATTTACGCAAATGCTGTTTAGTTGGATGCATCTTAGCAACTGTTTATACATTTTTTTTCCTCTTTGAATGGCAAATACATTACCGCTGTCTGCTGGCATGGAAAGTTATTTCCTTTCACGCAGGCGCAGAATGTACGTGCTAGTTGGCCGTCGTCTGTAGTCGTTTAGGTGTGTGCAACATTTTGGCCGAGACAGAGGCGACCTAAGGAGACATGAGACACACTTTGTTGTCTGCCTGGTGTGTCAGCATCTGAAGTGTTTCTCTAATCACAAATCACTCTGATGTAAATGAGGATGAAATTGTTGTATTTAGTTGCTACTTGTGAATTCATCACTTGGGGGCTGCTGTTTAGTTACATGGTGTATGTGAAAGAAAAATAAAGGTCTTTTAAAGCATTGCTTGTTTGAGACACCCATGTTGATATTTTGTATTGTGTTTAACACTGTATTTAGACTGAGACTGGGGCAAATTAACAGACAATATGAGATGTCAAATCAGTGTGGCCGCCTGACGGGCTGACTGATTGAATCAGATCACATTTTGATTAATATACAGCCGTTTGTGTGTGTGCACTGTATATGTGTGTCTGTGTGAATGGGGGAATACCTTTTCATTGGAACAGTCTGGAATCACAGGCCATTGCCATGGCAACACGAGAATGGGAATTTCCCTAGTAACAGACAGGATGTGGAGATACTGGGAAAGGTAGGAATATCACTTGCTTGAGGGCCAACGGTTGGGCATGTGAGGATGGAATATGAGTAACTGGTTGTTAAATAAATACACACATAAGTAGATGATGAGTTGATGCTAAGTGGATGCAGCAGGACAGTCTCCTGTTGAGAATTATTGATTTTTCATCCGTCACAGCAGGGAGTTATGCAAACACCAACAATAACCACGTCTGATTTTGTAATTGTACTTATAACAGGGCTGGACATCGATGTGATTAAAAATCGATACCAGACTAATTCATAAGATAAATATATCTTTTCATGTGTTGGCTCAATTCGGATGTTTGTCTAATCAATTACAGGATGACCAGTTAAATATACTGGATCGGACTGAGTTGATTGATTAAACCTCTGGTTTGTTGTGCTTGGTTGTTTTATTTATTCTCAATTTAACTCCAAAACAAACTATTTACAAATGTGAGTAAATCTAGGTTGATACAAGATCCATAATATTAGTATTTGGATACATTTGGTTATTTATAGTCATATGGACATAATAACCAAAACTGTTATTCTCCATATCTTACTTTGAGAAATCTAAATGTGTCAAAATACATCAATCCTAAAGAGTACGCGTAAAATCCATCCCAAAATATCCCAAATATATCTTAATTTACCTATTTCCTATTGTAATTTCCAATAGCCTTTTGCCCCAATGGAATGTGCGTGTAACTATGCTCCTCCTGGTGGTAGATCCTTTGCTATCATATGTAAAAGCCGTCTTTCTAATCTAACTGAGATTTATTATTGGCTGCACCACACAACATGCTACAGTAAGTAGCGTGCTGGGAATTTTGTCAGTTCGAGTGCTGGTTGCAAGCCTCACAGCTCCTCTTCTCTCCGTTTCACTGCTGCACAAGATGGATCCTTCACAAAGATGGAAAACACCCCTGCCTCTCTCTTTCTCTCTCACACACACTACAAAATCTGGGTCACTCTTTGCTTTTTTTGTTCCCTGTGCATTTAGGGTATACCTTTATTCATTCACACACATATGTTCAAAGGGGATTCCCACACTGCTTTAGCTGCGCGGACGAAGGTGAAGTCATTGATGTTTTATAGAAGGAGAATGGGTGTGGTTACATCACATGTAAGTGTGTGTGAGCGGCCATATTAAATAATCGGTGTCACCAACCAAGGATTACCAACGTAAGTGTGTTTTTTTGTTGAAAAGGGTGCTAATCTGCAGAAGGGGTGATGGAAGTATTGATGATAAAATGGAACAAATGTCTGTCTCTACCTGCACCAGATCTTCAGTCTTTTTCTATCCTTCTATCAGTCTCTCACTCTCCTTCTTTATGTAGTGACTCAGTAGGTCTTTGTCTCCCAACTCATTTCCATCCTCTTTGTCAGTTGTAGTTTTAATCATGTTCTTTTTACTTCAGTTTTGTATTTGATGGTGAGACGCAAGAACCAAACTGTGAGAGGCAAAATTGACTGCTGTTTAATTAAAGCAAGATGGATGAGCACTGCATTTAGTGACTAATAATTGGAAAATTAGCATGGGAACAACAGGGATTTTCTTGTGTTTGCTATGTTAAATCAGTAATGATGTTGACATCTACATTTCAGCCATTGTTGATTTAAGAAGATTGTGGCAATAACAAGTGGGCATTTTAGGACAGATGAAGACATGAAAGGGAAGCGAGAAGGGAATGACATGCAGCAAAGGGCCGCGGGTTTGACTCCGACCTGCCTTGATGAGTAAACCTATATGTGTGCCATCTCTACCAACTGAGCTAACCCGGCCACACTTAACAAGTATTTTTAATACAGTATAGTTGTCTGCCTTAAGACATTATAGATGATGTGCTTTAGGCGGGGAGAAAACGGTAGAGATCTACAGTTATCTTGAGTTATGAGAAAGGGAATAATACCTATAAACCAATGTATCGGTCAATAGATAACTAGTAAACAGAATAAGGGAGATACTAAGCCATTATGAAGCTGCCTGACACCATCAAAGGTTCAGAAATCATTTATCAGCGTTATTGAAATGTAAAGATGACCACAAAGGAAAGATTAGTCCAAGAATCCTGTAATGGATTGGATGTGCCTGACTAGTCTCTGTGCATGAAATCCCTTAGGATGCTTAGGGTCCTATGCAGTTACATTGTTCTGTAATGGCAAACTGTAGTGTATCTTAAACGTGCCCTCCAGGCTTTTGTGCGGAAGTTGATTTGTGGGGATGAATTTTGTAGAAAAAATTAATAGAAATTTTGCCTTATTTTATTTTTTTGCTTGTTCTGAAGGGCTGTACTTCTTTGATGCTCCATTCTTCTCAACTATTCTTTCCTGTGTCTTTGTCTGTGTCTGTGTTGTGTAGAACCACAGCTGAAGGGCATAGTGACCAGGTTGTTCTGCAGGCAGGGCTTCTATCTACAGATGGGCCAGGATGGAAGTATGGACGGGACCAAAGACGACAGCACCAACTCCTGTAAACACACACACACACACTCACTCACACACCACAATCTACCAATATATTACAGTACATTAGGGGAAATCTATACATTTGGCAGAGAATATGCCCAGTTTTGGTAGAGGTGTTAAACAGTTGCATTGTGATTTTTTTTTTACAATGCAAGAATGTAGTCCAGTGCAACAAGTAACTGAAAAGGAAAGACTGAAGCAAAAATCGGTGCTCAAAACCAAAGCTTCATCATAGCAAAAGAAAAGCCATGTAAGTCTCTCTCTCTCAAGGGCAACTAGTTATTTAGAGATCTCATCTGACTTGATGAAAGTTGAGAGATACCTTTTTTTTCTCTGTGAGAATAAGAGCCCAGCAGGAAACCTTGAATGAATTCTGGTTATTATAGTAATAATAAAAATCTTAAAGTAGGGTCAAGTTCCTCCATTTACAAGGACATTTCGGAGAGCAAACAAACTGCGAGACTGAAAGTGACAAGTGGCTTCAGAGAATTTAGTTTTTCAAGGCCTAGTTTATTAGTTATTAGTTATTATTGGATGGTTTAGGGCTCCTGCACAATGCCTGCGTGTCCCTTTTTATTTCAGCTCCCATGGTACCAGGTTAGAGCTTGCACACTGCCTGTGTGACACGCACATCTCAGGCGTGGCTCAAGCCGCATGCATGTTGGAAGCATTTCCAGGCAAAATAGAATACAAAAAGCTGTTTATATGTCATTTTGACACAAATACATTTAATAAATGACACTCTGTTAAACTCCTTTTTAAATTGTATTTTAATTGGATTCTGATAAAACAAAAACATTACCACACTTGATTATCTCAGGAACGGGAATTATATATACTGTATATATCAAAATCTGTGCAAACAAATGTACAAACACAACAATATTGACAAAATAAAATTGAAGAACACAGTTCTCAGACATGTTTCTGGTGTGCAAAGACATAGAAATTGCCACACAACAGAAACGCCATGCTCACGCCACACAGGCAGTGTGCAGGAGCCCTTACTGATTTAATGTAGCCGTTGCTGTATCCACATGTGCTAGGCTGGGAGAAAATCAAATGCTAATCAGTGAACACTACAGCAGGCGACTCACTGGTCCAAAGTGTCCTTTCCACGTTGTTGGAAACTGCGGTTTACTGGTTACTCTCTGCCGTCTGCAGGTTGCAGCGATGTCCCACTTTTTTACTATGATTTTTTCTTTTTCTTTGGGAAATGTCTTTACGTCACCATTATTTAAATGTCTGCTTCAGCTCTGCATTTAGATCAAACAGAATATACTGCAGCTCACACTTGTTGCCAAGCTAGATTTTTCATTTGTCAGTTTTTGGCCGAGCCAGAGGGGAGACATCAGTGACATTTCCTGCAGCATTTAAAAGGAAGTGTTGTTACCTTCTCTAATCAGCTGACTGCATATCTTTATGCTAATGAAGGCTGTGCATGAGCGTGATGGTGGTTTAGAAAGTGTTATATTTATTGAGGATGATTACTCGCAGGTGTACTTACAAACATTTAAATTTCTTCTGCTCCTCTCTGAACACTGTTGGTTATTAGAGACCCTTTCTATGTAACATTGATTAAAGAGGGTTCTGACATCCCAGGTGTAGTCAGCCCTTGATTACAAAGAAAACCAGAACAGCTGTTGGTCCCAAATAGCACATTTATGTTCACAGCCTTCAGAAAAGGTTATTTTATGATTCTATAATACATCAACTACACAATATCTACGCATGTATTTCCTTTTGCATAGAATAAAAAAATGTCTTTAGCTGGTGCGTCTTTTAAAGTTTTGCAGTGGCTCAATAAAATAAACTGTCTTTGCTTTGATTCAACCTATCACCACAAACATCTTTTCATTAATTCAATCATCATTTCAGAGAGGGCAACAGCCTTCAAAAAGTTACGCCACTTGGCTTTAAAGGATTAATTAGATTATAATTAGATAATAGAGCCAAGTCTGTTTAGAGTACCATATTTTCACCACATGAATGGGTTAGTTGTGTAAGCTAATATGGGCATTGTTAAACAAACATTCAAGATATGAACTGTTCACAGGGAGTTCTGTCAGTGGATTATCAAGTATAACTTGGAATGTTTTAGAAAAGATGGACTGAAAATGTTTTTTTTTATGTTTTGTGCAGCACAAATAAAATTCTGTTCATCTCCATTGTGATGACAGAAAGGAGGCAGTTATTTCAAAAGCTGGGCAAATAAAAGGAATGAATTCTCACACACTGTCACCACTAAGTTTACTGAAAACGCACATGAAAACGCATGTTTTTTATTAGTGCAAACCATCCTCAGCTTACTCCACAGGTTAATCCTGAGATTTGTTTTGACTTTGTTTAATGCTGCATTATCATTTAATAAAGCTGCAACTGGTTAATATAAACCTATAAACACATTGACCTTGCCAATTATGTTTTTTTATTGGAACAATTTCATTGAAACATTACACTTGAATTTTCAAAAAATGTGCACAAACATCCTGAATGTAGAGAGAGAGAGGCAGCATTCACCTGGAATTTAGTTTTACATTGTTTCTGTCATAACAAGTTGACTGTACGAGCTGTCTGCAGGCTAATCAATAACTGAAATAATAAAAGGCATACAGGTTAATGTGTCGTTGCTTCAACTGACCTCAGTGTGAGACGTTGTCTAATGAGGGCCAATAATCAACGGAATATTTGTCCCATTAGAGAGAAGCTAGACAATGGCTTATATCACGATGGAAATATAATAATAATTTTCAACCTCATTATTGTGTTTTTAAGCTTTGAATCTAAATCAGTTGCTCTTTTGTTGCAGCTCCCCCATCATTTTGTAATGTGAGTTTTGAAAGCTGAGCAGTTTTCTTCATTTGATTGGAGTATTTGGTCATTTGTTAAGTCAATTTCATGTTCATTCAGACCTTTTCAAGTATGGACTATTCTGATAGCTGTTTGTAAAGAACGTCTGCTACCTATCTAAAGGCTTGTTCACACACTTTTAAATATCATGCAAAAAAACATTTTTAGTTTTTACTTCCAAAAAAGTCAGTAAAAGTCATCCATTACTGTCACCAGAAAGCTGACAGCCAAGGCTCCAAAATACTAGTTAAAAAGAAAAATAGTTAATATCTCATAGTTAGAACATAAATCGAAAAAGATACAAAACAGTAAGGGATGTCAGGAAGTGAACAAATACAGCGGTGACAGTAGCACTGTCCTTTAAAATACCTGCCCGAGGCTATAATGGTGCTCTTTGATCAGCTGTCTGCTCCTTTACCATCACTGACTGCTGTTCTTCAAATAACACTGACCCGATGGAGCTGAGAGCACAACTGTGCCTTTGAATGAGACATAGAAATAAACAAGAATAGGCTGATATTAAAATGTTGTGGAAAAATGACCAAGGTCAAAATATAATACACAATGCCTCACGGCCTCATGCAGGGACATTTTCGTATTGTTAACCGTCATATGTGATGTTACAATGTCAGGTGCAATGGAGGATGTTCACCCCTCTACAGTTCTATTTCTGGGAGTGTCTTTTTGGCAAATATATATATATATATCATATTAAAAATTGAATATGTACTTAGTGTAATAATTGTGTTTTAGGGTCATTCATGTATTTTGTCACCTACATAAAATGTGCATGCTCAGTTTGTGGCTAAGAGAGGGGCTATCACTTCAATAGTTTTTTACGTATTGGGTTTTAATAAGGTCAGAAGAAATAAATATATATTTTAAAAGAACAAAATTGGTCTTTTGGACCTCAAACAATGAGGAAGTAAAGTCAATGTCAAAACAACACAAGAGTTAAGTTTTAGTTTGTCTTATTTATTTTTTTCATTCCGATTGAGGCGTTATAATTGGATAAAAAAGGCACACTACTTCTACATGACTCAACTAAAATAAGACATACTAAAATGATATAACCTAAAAGAACATTTATACTTCCTTTTGTGGAGGCAAAAGTTTGGCAGAAATAAAAAAAGATAGAAAATGAATGGGTAATCTTTACCCTAAGGGTCTGGACAAAGATAAGAAAAGTTTGGAACTTGCCACTTTATTTGTCCAGGGCAACTAATATAGCTTCCATTAGTGACTTTCTGCTGCCAAAAATGGACAGTGGTTTTGTTGCATGGGGGGGGGGGGGAAGGTCTGACAACAGTAAATCAATTATTTGAGGGTACGACGCGCAGGGCTTTTTCCCCACTTCAAGCCCAATATGGTAATGCACCCAATGAATTGTTCAGGTATTTTCAAATACGTCACTACCTGAGGACATAAATAATGGGAAAAATGTAAGCTTCACCATCTTATTTTGAACAATATTGGATTTTGGGACTGTATGTACCTTTTGGGACTGCCCATACCTCAGAAATTCTGGCAGGAGGTTGGGAGAGTAAATGTAGAGTATTGGAGTTGAACATAATGGTTGAACTACAGAGAATAATTTTAGGGAACACACATCAAAGAGGATTGGGGAAAAAACGAACTGTAAATGCCCCAAGCGCTGGTGTTCTTAGCCCATAAAATGATTACAAGAAAAGTGGCTTAAACCCCACCCACTTTGGATCAATTGATCCTAAGAGTCAAAGCTGTTAACGATGGAAAATATAACCGCAAAACTACACTTCAGGGTGGACCTTTATTTAGAAGGTGGTCCCCTGTTATACAGGATACAGCAAACTGAATAGAGTAACATTTTAACTGGTCACTTTCAATTAGGAAGGTAACTCTTCACCTCTTATCTTTTCTTAGTGGTATGTCTATCTTTGTGTTTGTAATTTCATGTCATTACTATCTGTATCCGTCCCAAGTTGTATGAGAGTCTTTGTCAAGGATCTTGTTTAAATAAATGTTCAAAAAAACAACATTTATATTGTTTATATAAAGCTTAGTTACTGGGATAATATATATGCTGAGATGCTGTATACAGGTTATAGTCCCACCCCTTCAGGGAATTAGAAAAGAACTGGATATTTGGTATTCACTTCTTATGTTATTACGTAGATTGCTTTAATGGTCTGAATTTTCTGCCGATGTCCTCCTCTACAACACTCAGAGTTTAAAAGCCCTGCGAGTAACCCCTCAAGGCCCAGGGTTAGGTTTAACTGAGCAACAGACCAACTGATGTTTCAAGTTTCAATTGATTGTTCAAGAACTGAAACACACGGCCATAAACTCAGTTTGTCTGTTTTTGTCCTCAGCTCTGTTTAACTTAATTCCTGTGGGTCTAAGAGTCGTGGCCATCCAATCAGTCAAGACTGGCCTCTACATTGCCATGAACGGAGAGGGTCATCTCTACTCATCGTGGATGCACGACACAGCATGCAGGACCAACCACACCACACACACACACACACACACACACACAACACACACACACACACACACACACACACACACACACACACACACACCACACACACACACACACACACATAGACACAGACATGCTGTACAATATCCAAGCATGGGCACATAAAAATTCCCAGAAGGATTAGTCCACGCCTAATGTTTTTTTTTTTGAGAATTATGGGCCTAATTGCAAATCATGTGTTGCTCATCCAGGTCCCAAGTGTTTGGTTTTAAGCTGTGGTAATTATTTGTGGGAGACAAATGGAAGCCTGTTTTGACAAACCACTGGTCATTTAAAATACTTTACTTTATCTACAGGAGTAAGGACAAACAAATGACTTGCAATGATTCAGGAAGGTACGTCTATTGACTTTAACTGAAACTAAAAGGAAAGAGGTGAACCATGTATTTTTAATTGTCGTTAAAAAAAAACTGTTTTAAAAGCAAGCGTAGTGTGTAAGGTGTTTATTTTCTTGATTAATCATTAGATCTATAACCTGTCAGAAGATAGTGTTTTCAAAGCCCAAGGTGACCACTTAATAGCTTAGTTGTTATCCAATATACAGTTGAAAATCAAAAGCTATTCACTTAACTATTATAGAAGTCAAAGAAAAAAATTAAGTATTCCTATTTGAGAGGCTGGAACCAGTGATTTGTATTCAATTTGTTTTGCTAAAACGAATAAGTGATTACCAAAATTATTGCAGAATGAGTGCAAAATAAGACTTGTCTCTTTTTCAAGTGTAGCTATCAGCTTCCTGAAAACAGGTTTTGAGCTGAGATAAAACAGTAAAAGGCCCAGTTGACAAGATATGGTCATCTTATCTAATTATGCTGCTCAGAGTTACCTCTGGATGATTTCAGTACAACTCCCGTCAGTTAGCCGGTGTACAGACCATTACATTCACTGTATCCGGGGACCCGGGTGTGTCTACTCTGTCTGAAGGACGGCACACTGAGCAAAATGGATCACTCACCTAAAAAGCAGTTTCAGACAAATCTTGCTCTAAATTATACAGTAAGTAACTTACTTTTAGGCTTAAATTTAAAGAAGAATTGAAGCATGCATGATACATTAAAAGCTTTTTTCATGTTAGAAGACAATAGGAAAGTCACATTTTCTAGGTTTTGTGCGACAGAAGATTTGAGACAGGGGCATTAGTCAGAGTGAGATGAAATAAGACAGACAAAGATATGAATTACTTTAAAGGATGAAACATACAGTACATGCCGGGTTATGGACAAGTATGCATTAAGTAAGTATGTTTTAATGCCCTGAAATGCCATTCAAGAGGCTTCTTCTCATTGAGCATAAAAGATTCAGAAAAATAAAATGTTGAAGTTGAAATGGAAAATTAAACAAATAAAAAGAGCTAAATTAGTCAAACCTTTGTCACTTCACTGACATTAAAGAGAGACATGCAGAACACTATGGAGGACATGATTAGAGAGAGGGATGAAAGAGGTGGTGAAGAGCAAGTGGAGGGGAGGAGGAGGAGCGAGCGGCTGCTCGGAGATCTGCTTGAGCAGAATATGAATTATTTCACTGCTGACTCTTTAGAGATAGTTCACACTCTTTCTTTGACATCTTTTCTCCTTGACATCCTCCCTTTTTCCTCCCCTTCATCTTTTTTTTGGGGTGGAGATGACAGGAGCCAGAGAGGAGGGGAAAGGAGGTGTTACGAAATGGGGGAATAGAAATGGATGGGATGGAAAAGGAAAAGAGGGGAGGAGATGAAAGGGGCGAAATGAAAGCGAGAGATTAGAGGAATAAGGGTGAGGTCAAGACCAATCATGAAAGAAAGAAGGAGAGGGGAGAAGAAAGGATAGACCTGGTTGGGAGGAAAAAGAAAGGAGGTGATAGAGAAATAGGACACTGAGAGGAAAAGATGTACGGATGAAGGAAAAGGTTGTAGACAGAAAAGACAAAGATAGGGAGGAAGGAAAAAACGGTTGTAGACACACAAAAAAACCAGAGAGGAAAGAGCAAAAAAAATTGAGAGGAAGGAGGAAAGTGTTTTAGACAGAGGAAAAGATGAAAAAGGTTGTGGACAGAAGAGTGAAAAGATGGAGAGGAAGGAGGAAAGGATTTTAGACAGCAGGAAACGGTGAAGACGGATTTCAGATGGAAGGAAGGAAGGAAAGATATTGTAGAAAGAAAGGGATGATAGGAAGAGAAACAGGAGTAGTCGGGAGGAGAAAGACAAGAGATCTGTGCTGCTCTGCAGGGCTTTCTCAGCCTGTCGCTGGAAGTCACAGATGCATGAGGGCTTCCTGTAAATAATTGAAGAGGGGTAGTCCCCCCCCACACACACACACACACACACAGACACCAAACACACAACACACACACACACACACACACACACACACACACAGTAGAAATCCCCTCTAAAGCTGAGTAGAGTGAAAGTGTGAATGTGTGATCATGTTCCAGCTCTGTGACTGAGGGGCAGGCAGCTACATGATAACAAATATATACATACATACAGAGAGCAGGTCTAATTTATCATAATGCCCGCACTGCTTGATGTTTAATTGGCTGATGCAAAGGTACCGGCAGGTGTAGCGTGTTGTAGTGTGTGGTAAAGATGGTGCCATGGCGCCTGAAAACATACTCATTAAACATTACTAGGGTGTTATCACAGCTACAGTTTGTTATATCCAGGTCTCAACCAGAGCGGTGTTTACCTTCACGTGTGTGTGTGACGGTTGGTTCACACCGTCTTGTTTATCGAACACAGTCAGGATTATTTTACATCCAGCCAGGTTAGTTTTTAGTGGATGTGTCAGAAAGTCAATACAAATCAGATTCTTGTTCCTGTACCTTTAACTTAACATGGTGCACTTGTCAGCAGTTTTTTTGTGCAACATGTTCGAGACACTACAAGCTGCATTTTGTCCTTGGAAGAATTTTTTATTAACAAGCGACAACTCAATATTCCTGGTACAAACACACATCACTGGGACACTGGGACTGTGATCATTACAATCAGAACATAATGTACTAAATACAGTGTGCACAAAAAGGTCTTTAAGGATGTTACATGTCATATTTGTTTCTGGTGGATTCTGTTTTTGTTTCTGTGTAAAGGACCAACACAAGTGTATTTACTGTATGCATGTCAGAATATATAGATTTTTCTGAAGATATTGGTCGGATAAAACTTAATTCTCTTTTCATACTTTAATATAGCAACGTAACGCTATCAAGACAGTCATGCAATTATGATACCAGAAAATGATTGATTTAGGACATTTCCTTGTTAAGTGTATTTTCTAGTTTAGCTTAGCTTGTTTCTAAATCTGCGCTGCTCTGCTCAATGAGATTCTTTATCCTCTTATTACCAATTGTTAATAATATGCTGCAAACTTAGTTATACAAGGTAGGACTGTCTTATTAATTGATCCCAAGCATCTGGCAGTGTGTGGTTGTGCATGTACGTGTGGTGCATGTGCGTGCGTGTGTGTGGGTTTTGGTCGTGCGTGTGTGCGACTAACAGATGGCATAGTGTGCAATGAGCTGCTATGTGATAATTATGGAGCATGCTGGGGAAAGTGGGAAAAAAGTGCTGATGAGTTTGGGACTATGTGTTTGTGTGAGTGACAGTAGTGTGTGCAAAAGACTCACAAAAGACAACACATGGGTGTGTGGGTGTATTAGGGTGGTAGTTGTAGATGTCAGGATGTCAGCTGAGAAGTGAAACAGGAAATTGACATGTTTCCTACAACTAACTACCATCACTGCTACTTACACTATTATTATTATCTTCTTCTACTGCTTCTATATGAATTTGGTGTGAATGATGACAGAATAAAATATGTTAAGTGCATAAAAACTGTTGATGAACCAGTGTGGCCGTTAGACATATCTAGATCATGACTGAGGTTTGTGTACACCAGACCCCCCCCCCTAAAATTAGCTTGTTTTTGAAATCTAAATTTTGCTGACTGTCCACCAGCCAGATAGAAATGGAAATGTGAGTCAGACTGAAATGGAACTTTGAGTCAGACTGTTAGACCCCTAAGCCTGTCTACTGGAGAGGTCCTGTGAGCCCAAACACTTTCAAACTTTCAATTTCAACTATTTGTTTTTCTTCCGCTTGTTTCTTTGCTCCTCTCTCATCCCCCCTTCTCTTTGAGGACAGGTAACCCTTAGGTCATAGAAACATCTTAAAGTAAGGGACAGCAATGGCGTGCAGCATAATGTGGTGACTGGTCTTCCACAAAAACGCTTTGGAAATCAGAAAGTTCTATACGTTTCAGAACTAGCAGTATACATCCAAAGAGTGCACACTTCCATTCATAACACAGTAGGTACAGCACTCAGACAGAGTGAGTCCTGTGATGTCTACATCCAGAGAGATGAAAAGGAAGATGAGTGGCAGAGACAATAAATGTTGATGCCATGTGAGTCATAACCACACACACTCACACACAGACACACACATTTTCTGGTGACTAGTGAATACATTAGTTGCCTGTGTGCTGTGGAGTCTCTTTAAAGATTAAGGTTTAAAACTATTGTCATTACTGGTGTATGTGTAGCCTTCCCGGCCTTCCTCTAATGAATCACAGTCAGCACCCTTTTTTAAGCTTTTCAGCGATTCAGATCAAGGTGATTTACTGATGTCAACGCTTGACATAATGGATTGATGTATTCAGAAATCTGATCAACTTAAAAACCCACAAACTCAGACTCAAGACATTTTCACCTTGATAAAATAATAATAATAAAGACGTTATTCACCGATGCGATTGCTTTTCTGCGGAAGTGATGAAATCGGCAAACTGAACTTGCTGCCAATGAAACTCTGACATTTCTCTAATGCTGCCGTTTTATTGGTCCAAAACATCAGACCTGATCCGAAACGAACCCCTTCAAGAACTTACTGAACCCAACGTGCACAAATTAATTCACAAAAAAGAGAGACCTGATCTGATGTGGACCCGACCGCAGTCAGACCAGACCTGAATAGAGCTGATAATGATTTCCATCTTCTGTTATTGTTTGTAATGAGAAAAGTTTATTATTTTATTGGTTTCACAAATTTCCGTATGACACGTTATGCTGTAAACCGTTTAAATCTGAGCATGGGCAACAATCTGCACTCGACCAGAGCCGGTCTGATTCAACTCTCATCGGGTATGACACGTTATGCCGTCAGCATGCGTGACTCAAATCTGCACTCGCCTCACATCGGCCAGTGACAGAGGTGTTGCTCCAGCCCTAACTCACCAGATCCAATTAAGAGCCACACATTTCCATAACAGTGTAATTGGATCAGGTGTGCAGGTCTGGAGTGGCTGAGGAACACCGTGGTGTTACTTACATGCCGAGAGCGACGCTGTGATTGGAGTCAGATTGATGCTTTGATTCAGTTTGTCTGGGCTGGAGGACATCCTTTCATGTCCCCTCTCAGAGCACCCTCTTCATTTTTGTTTTCATATGCCAACACTTTTCTTTCCACTCCTCCTCTTCCTTCTTCTCTGTGGGCTTTCTTTTCTTTAGAATGATTTGTTTACCCACAATTCCCCTGGGTAATTAGTGCTGTGATAATAACGGGTGTTGGAAACAAACACACCCACTCACTGAGCAGTGCACACAAAGACAAACACACACACACACAAACACACACAACTTCTTTGAGCTTAGTCGCATTAAGCGATGTTGCAAGGAGAGCAACTGGAAATCAGAACTATGCTTTATCATATTTTATTAATTAAACATTTACATTTTTTTATGAAGGTTTAACTTAAAATGACATACTGTAAGAAACTAGTTCTGTTTGTCAATTCATCATTACTATTATTTAACTTTATTATTTATTAATTAATTAAGAGTGTCGGTATGACGATAGGACCATACTGTGTTATCCTTTCACGTAATTTAGTTGGAATTAATTCCAATTAAAGCTACATTTACATTGCTACATTATGGTTTATAAGCGGAGTTTCGAGCCAAAAGGATCTCCGTACGTACAACTATTTTAAGCTCCTGTAATAAATATATAAATATTCTCGTTTACCTCGACATGCACATGCCAGGGTAAACGGGAGGCAGCTGTTGTTGTTGTTGCCAAAGGTCTCCATTCGCGGGCGTTGAGAATGCAACACAACCCTGGGGTTTCCAAACCAAAACAGGGTCGGAAATGTTTTAAGTTTCTCCGGTTTAGGGGCTCTGAAATTCCAGAGCGGTGTGTAGGAAAGGTGTAAATGTAGCAAAATATATTTGTTTTTAAACCAAGATGTAGCAATGTAAATGTAGCCGATGTTGTAATTGAAAACATGGGTTGAAGAGCGTTGTCAAACAGTTAAGTTAATTAAATATTGATTTGATCATCCATGTCCAACTCTTTGACATGGGAGGCCACTTTCAGTTTTCAACCAACAGTCAACTTTTTCTTTCAAACATGAATGCAATGGCTCCCTTAACTCAAATAAGGAGTTTTTGTGCTTAAATATAACCAAATGCGATGGCAGATCAGAAATAAGTCATATGAATAGTTTTGATAAAGGTCTAATTGTTTTGGAAGGAATTGACAGACAACATGTTTTTTTCAGGTTATTACAGTTGCAAGAGGTGTAATTACACTTGTGCACAACAGTGTATGATAGTTCCGACATAGGGAACATTAGCCAGATGTGTTGTACATTGTCGGGCTTATATAACTCTTTAAGTAAATGCCTCCAAGTACAGTAATTGTGTTTACATTCTTTCATCAACGTAAAGTAATGGTAAGGAAGGCTTGTCTCCCTACTGAATAGGAGGCTTAAGTGGTGTTTGCATTTGTTCATTCACTTTGAAGCAAAAGGTGCAGTGAATATGACAATTGTGTGTTAGTGACTAGGTGACTACTGAGGCTTTCTTCAGCCTACTCCTATTGACACCAACAATCACCAGCAGTATCGGAAACTTGTAGGAGAAAACTTACCCTCTGGTCTCCATTTCTTTAGTCACACTGTAACCCATTAATGCACAAGTAAATGTAGATAAATGTAGCTTCAGGCTGTCAGTCAGTCTGTCTTTAGCTTATGCCCCTGAGAGTCAGATCTTGAAAGGAGAACTTGTGGCCTCTGAGTCATTCAGCAGCTGCCCTGGTCAGCGAGGTCACAGGCCTGAACTGTCAGTGTATTGTGATGCCATTCATTCAGCTCTCTTTAACAAGACACAATCTTGATTGCCAGTGGATTAAAGGCATTGATAAATTACAACAGTCCAAAGGAACAGTAATTATCTAAAGCAGTTAATTGTTGTATTATAGATGTGCTTCTACTGGGAAGCTCCCAGTGGCTAGCAGTCAATCTGTGGCAGCTCTAGTTGCCAAATGTTGTCACTAGTGCAGCTTTGTGTAGTTCCAAAAGTGGAGATTGCTTTTCCAGCTTTTTTATTAAGCTTTTATGTCTTTAAGGGACAATGTCCTGCCTTTATCACTTTAGTATGTTTTTGCGCAGGATGTTTAACATGTTAATGGGCTCCTCTCTATCTGATTAAGTCTGCTTTTTCAGGCTAGGATACATGCATGTGTGTTTAATTCAAAAGATAACAGTGTGCACGCATGTGTGCACTTCCACTAAATTTCTGCAGAGCACTGAGCACTGAGAAATGAAAGAGGGAGAAATGAAGAAGAGCAATAAGAGCTACGCTAAGAGGAGAGAAAGAAAGAATCCCCTGCTGTTTTTCCAATCAGGAGGGGTTGTTCTCCTCCTCACTGGGTGATTTATTCCCTCTTCTGTCCCAATTTCCAACCCCACCACCCCACCTTCCATTTTATTTCATTCATTGTTTCTCCCAGTGTTCGTTCTATGGGCAGCTTGTGAACATAGCTGTTTAGAAATGACGATCAACCACCTTCAGGCAGCCAGTGTTGTTAAAATGACTCACCTGTGAGGTTTTCATCCAAAGTAATTCTTACACTTTTTCTCAGTGAATTCAGTGGGAAATAAATATTTCTTTTTTCAACGAGACTGAAAGGCCTCGGGATCAAACATCTTTTACTTTAAAAGCAGCATTAAATAATGTATCTCACTGGCCCAACATTAATAAGTGTCTGGCACTGCTTTTTGCACGCCAGCAAAGATCATCCTTCATAACAAATGAATAATGAATCTGGGGTGCAGGTCAAGACTCAATATATATTATTAAGTTAATTTGATCCTGGAATGATAAATATTAAGCACAGGTAATCCAAATCAAAACCATGCTTACCAAAAGATGAACGCTTAATTTGTGTGTGTCCCTGCCATTGGCAACAAATAGAGCATTCATTCATTATAACCTCTTGTTTAGCTGCCAACCAATCATTTAGTCACATTTCATATCCCAGACAAGCCCCCCCTGCACCTTCCTCCATTCATCCGCTAGAGCCACAAGTGTGTGTGTGTGTGTGTGTGTGTGTGTGTGTGTGTGTGTGTGTTGTGTGTGTGTGTGTGTATGTGTGTATGTGTGTAGTGTGATGTGTGTGTGTGTGTGTGTGTGTGTTTTTTGCTCTGCCACTCTTGAAGTCCCCACTACAAACCCAGACACCCACTGACCCCTCCCTCTCAGCGCTGGTTGGTTGCCACGGCTACAGTGTCGCCTCTCGTCCTCATGTTGCTATGAGACTCGGACCGACAGACCTGAGCTGAATGACAATGTGTCTGTGGCTCTGGCAAAAGGCCCACAACAACCAATAAGAGACGGTCTACTCTAGAAAAACACTTCCCAATCTGAGGTCTGGGGACCTCCGGAGTGATTGTTTGGGTTGGCAGGGGTCTTCTCCGCCATCTGAGGGTTAGTTTGGTAACACTATTTATATCCTCAGCCATTGTGTACTAAATGATTATGAAAGTTCCTTTTATATAAATTGATAAAAACCTTCCCCAAGAAAGAAAGATTATTATTATACAAGGGGAAATAGGAGTGATACAATAGTAAAAGCTACATTGATCAATATTGTTTAAATTAACAATGGATTAATGCCTATTTATAATGTGAAAGGTGCTTGTCATAGTGACAAACCCACAAAAAAGGTCTGACAACCCACCTGCCAAGTACCAAGTGTTAGACAGGTAAATAGACTAGCTGGTAAAAAGAGTGGAACATGTAGCAGCTAAAGAGTTTTTAGATATAAATATTGCTTGAGAAATTTTGATTTTTAGAACCCCCCAAAAAAACAAGAAATACTGACTCAGTACTGCATTTTTCCCCAATTAGACTAACACCTTTTATTCAGTGCTGATAGATGCTCCGCTAAAGGCGCAGGTGACCATGGAAAAGAGGTCTGACACATCAGCCAAGCTGATGTGGGCGGGGTGGGTGAGATATTTTGAGCTTTGTGTCACCAGAATCAATCCATTTATTTATCTGTTTAGTTGGTTGTTTATGTGCATACAGAGACAGAGAGTGTCATGGTAGAATGACGATCACTCTATACGTTAGGCTGGCAATACGTCATCTAGAGAAGCCTCTCATCACCACGCCCCTTTCTGGGGGAAATCAATCCTGCGTTCCGCATAGAAGTTGCTGCTGAAGTTAGCTTGGTTGCACCAATAATACATCCAACCACTTCTTTGAATTGTTCCCCTGCCATGTCCTAAAAAAAAGATCCTGATAAGGGCTTTTTCTCCAGGCTATAGACCAGACCGGCATCACAGAGGCTCCATTGAGCTATCACATTAGGAGAGAAACAGGAAAAAGCTTAAATGCTGTTATGTCGGGGGTTAACGTAATGAAGAATTTCACGCTGAGACTTGAGGCTCATAAGATAACATTACGTGAATGTTCACAGTCAGTCTGGTAAATTGCTAAATGAGGCTGCTGCCAGTTACTACTTATGGAAAGCTAACGTTGCCTTAAATAAGTGCGAGGCTGCTATTACCAGTAACAGTTACAGCTGTTGTCTCAAACAGTTGGCTTTTAATAACAGCTTGGTTAATTACAGACAACATTTTGCAGAACAATTGACGGGGGAAATGAGGGGACATGACGGCGATCAACCTAATTTATTATGATATCGTGAACGCTCAGGTTCAAACAAGATGCAAAATAAAACATTAGACATGTAAAAACCAAACATTTGTTTCACAAGAAATATATCCATATAATTGCCAAAATTTGTATCCAAACACAAGTCAAATTGCGCTGACTTCTATGGGATTGTCTGACATTTTGCAAAGTACCTGTACCAGTACCAGGGTGTATTCCGTCAGTGTTGGGCTGCTCCTCCCTATGGCTGGTCAATGTGTCATTGTTTTATATGTCAGATGTATTGACAGCCTGACAACAATAAAGGAAATGTTTTGATTGTATTTTAGTTTATTTATTTTAATTGTTCGTTGAAGCATTTTGTACAGTGTATATAAAAAGTCTACACACCCTTGTTAAAATGCCAGGTTTTTGTGATGTAAAAATAATTAGACAAAGACAAAGATAAATCATGTCAGAACTTTTTCCACCTTTTAATGTGACCTATAACGGTTTAATTTAATTGAAAAACAAACTAAAATCTTTAAAGGAAAAAAAATAAAAACGTACAATAACCTGGTTGCATAAAATGTGCACACCCTTAAACTAATACATTGTTGAATCACCTTTTGATTTTACAACAGCACTCAGTCTTTTTGGGTAGGAGTCTATTAGCAAGGCACATCTTGACGTGGCAATATTTGCCCACTCTTCTTTGTAAAAGTGCTCCAAATCTGTCATACTGCGAGGACATCTCCTGTGCACAGCCCTCTTAAGATTACCCCACAGATGTTCAATTGGATTCAGGTTTGGGCTCTGGCTGGGCCATTCCAAAACGTTAATCTTCTTTTGATGAAGCCATGCTTTTGTGGATGTGTGTTTTGGGTGGGTGGCATGCTGAAAGGTGAACTTCCTCTTCATCTTCAGCTTTCTAACGGAAGCCAAATGGTTTTGTGCCAAAATTGCCTGGTATTTTTGAATTCCCTCCACCCTGACTATGGCCCCGGTTTCAGCTGAAGAAAAACAGCCCCAAAATATGATGCTGCCACCACCATCCACCACTGTGGGTTTGATGTTCTTTGCGTGTGCAGTGTTGTTTTTGCGCCCAACATATCTTTTGTAATTATGGCCGAAAAGTTCAACCTTGGTTTATTAGACCACAACACATTTTTCCACAAGCTTTTGGGAGACTTGATGTTTTTTTTTTTTGCAAACTTCAGCCGGGCTTGGATGTTTTTCTTTATAAGAAAAGGCTTCCGTCTTGTCACCCTACCCCGAAGCCAATTCATATGAAGAATACGGGAGATGTAGCACACAGGCAGTGCTTGCCAGAAATTCCTGCAGCTCCTTTAATGTTGCTGTAGGCCTCTTGGAAGCCTCCCTGAGCAGTTTTCTTCTCATCTTTTTTATCAATTTTGGAGGGACGTGCAGTTCTTGGTATGTCTCTGTTGTGCCATATTTTCTCCACTTGATGATGACTGTCTTCACTGTGTTCCATGGCATATTTAATTGTTTGGAAATTCTCTTGTACCCTTTTCCTGACTGATATCTTTCAACAATTCTGATGGTCTGGAAGCTCTCTGCGGACCATGGCTTTTGCTCTAAGATGCAACTAAGAAAATGTCAGGAAAATCCTACTGGAACAGCTGAACTTTATTTGTGATTAATCAGAGTCACTTTAATTGATGGCATGTGTGTAATAACTTCTATTTAACATGAGTGTGAATGTGATTGGTTAATTCTGAACACAACCACATTCCCAATTATAAGTTATAACTACTTCATCAGTTTCTAGCATAATATGACCCATATTTCTTTCTGTCTGTCTCCTCAGGAACTTTTTACAGCGGAGTGTAAATTTAAGGAGTCGGTGTTTGAGAACTACTATGTGATCTACAGCTCTATGCTCTACAGACAGAAGGAGTCGGGCCGGGCCTGGTTTCTGGGCCTCAATAAAGAGGGACAGGCCATGAAGGGCAACAGGGTTAAAAAGACCAAACCAGCTGCACACTTCCTGCCTAAACCTATAGAAGGTAACATGCATTTACACACACATGAACCAGGGATAATTCCTTCAGCTTTTATCATCCTTTTTGGTTTAAGACTCGATTTCTTTTGTTTCGGTTTACTGAAATGTTTGCAGTTACCGTTTTATTCTTTCTTTTAATTTTTTTAATTGGATTATAGAGTAAATACACACCTTTTCCTCACATCTTCGTTTCTTTCTGTCTTTCACGCTTCCCTGACCTTCTCTTTTACACATTTTCATCGTTATTTTTCTCCTCCTGTTTACTTTCTTTTACCTCTCTTCCGCCCTCTTTTTTTTTTGTCAATTCCTTATGCCTTTCTTCTCTCTTCCCACCACTACTGTTTCTCCTTCATCTCTCCTCCTTCCTTTCTGTCCTCCCACTGTCTTCCTCTCTCTCTCCCATCTGCCCCTCCTCTAGTTGCAATGTACCGAGAGCCTTCGTTGCACGATGTTGGGGAGGCGGTGCCTAAACTCGCCGGGGGCCCGCCTTCCAAAAGCACAACCAGCGAACCAGTGGTCATGAATGGAGGCAAACCAGTCAACAAACCAGACAAGGAGGAGACATAACCCCGCCCCTCTTTTTACCCTTCCCTGGCCAACCAGAGACCAGGAAATGCCCCATATGACATAAAGGACTTGCCCCACTGCTGCACACTCAAAAAACTAAACTGCAACGAAAAGGTAACCAAACAAACAGCTAAAGTTCTGACTGGTCAGCAGTGGGGCCGCATGTCCCGCCCCACCTCTCTCCCTATTGGACGTATCTGGTGTTGTGGGGCAGAGCCAGAAGGACGGAGCACTGTGACCGGTGGCGGGGGGAAGAGGAGGATGAAGACCATAAAGTCTGGCCAATGCCAGCCAGATATTTTGGAACTTTGACAGTGGCATGCCCTCATAGTGGGAGAAAAAATGACTTCAAAACAAATATAAGCAAAACAAACGAAACAAAAACAGAAACAAATGTCGTCTTCAGTGGTATATTTTTCTGTGACAATCTGTAAGAATGTCGCCCCTTTTTCCTCTCCTGGTAGTACTCTTTTCTGTTGCAAGGTATGCTTGCTTGCTGATGGCTACACACGCTAATTCACACAACTCCCAGCCAAAATCGAACACTTGGATTCAATCTTTTAGTAAATGAAGAACAGATTAAAAAAGCAAACATCAGACAAAGAGAACTATTTAAATACCTGAGGATGCTCATTCATCAATTAAGATTTGGCACAGGGCATTCAGTATAATGAAATGCACTTAAAAATGGTCCTGTGTATTACATACAAGGCAAACACATCTTATAACCGGTCCCTAGTTTTAATCACATACTAGATAGTTGTTAAAAAGAGAGACATTACATGGCTTAAATCATGTTTGTCTTTTCCGTGTTCCTTTATTATATATTTAGTGGGTGGTTTATTATTCTGCACACAGAACACTAGTGATTATCAAGCTACATTGCTGTACAGACACTAAACAGATTTTATTGTCTACCTATCTGTCTAACAAGTTTTTTTCCTGTCTCTTTACGAATGTTAGGATTTCCACATCGCTGAGACGTGTAGCTCAGGAGAGTAGGTGAACAGTTGACGTGCCAAGCAAAGACTTTTGCTATGAAGTTGCTCAAATTAGTGTGTAGCTGAGTGCTGAAACCACAAATTCCCTGTTAGTAGCATGGACTGAAAAAAATGATGCGTCGCCACTTCCTCCCACTGTTCACAAAAGTGAAGCCAAAATATCCCGGGATACAGGTGCTGCCATCTTGTTATTTTGGAGCCAGAGTCTGCACAGCAGAGATTGGGCGGTGGAGCCGCGGTATGGAAGGACACCAATTGTGAGTCAATCAAAGCTGTCAATTATGACGTTTCACCCTGTTTTTATAGCATCTTACAACTAATAAAAACCACATTGATCAGAACAATTAACACAGACGTGTTAACATCAGCGTGGTAAGAACTACCTAAAATTACCGGAACCATCTTTTTGACTTTTTAGTTTGGCCCGTGTCTAATCCGCTAGTCTCGCTTTGCCAGACCCTCCTCCAAAACGCGCTGGAGGAGAGTCTGACTACTCCACATAGCATTTGGGGATGGGAGGAAAAGGGCTGTGGTTTATTAGCATTTCTTTAAACCAGTCACAATCGTCTTGGCTGTTGCTAAGCACCGGAGAAAAGCCGCGCTGCCGCTGCAAAAAAAAGGCTCGGAAGGAACTTGTTTTTGTGGAATGTTTAAAATTAGTTTTAGTCGTGCAACAGAAAACTCAGATTGGGCAGATAGTCTAGCTAGCTGTCTGGATTTACCATGCAGAGCTCTGAGAAGAGGTTAACCACAGTCCTAAAATCTCAACACAAAGGAAGCCCAAGGCAACAGATATCCGGCCTAAATGAGTAAAATTCTGGCGGGAACGGATCAATCCTGAAAGTGGAACATCAAGGATATAGACTACAAAGCCCCTCACTTGGAGGTGGCGGGATTTTTGCCCTATATTACAGTCAGCCACCAGGGGGCGATTGAGATGTTTTGGCTTCACTTATACTGTACATTCTATGCATCAACCCCCGGTTTGTAGCAACACGGAGTGTACAGGAGGCATGCTGGTGTCCAAGCAGCATGGTAGCAGTCAGTGTTTACATGGAGTAGCAGATATTGTAGAGGGTCAAACCTCAAGAGCGGTCAGATGGCCTCGTAGTACTTTTTCTCGCTGTTGCCTTTCCAAGTACTTGAAGTTAAAGGTAGTAATGAGGGTAATGATTAACAGGGTAAATGACGATAAAGCCACTGTGTGTAGAAATTTCCGGCTTTTTAGACAGCCATGCACATCACAACCCTCCCACAGATCCGACCTTGACCCGAGCAAAGTAACTAATAACTATAGTTGTCAAATAAATGAGGTGAAGTATATAATATTAATATCAATATCTTTGTATCTGAAATGTATTGGAGTAAAAGTATGAAGTAGCATAGCACAGGGTGAATAAAAACAATGTAGTTACTTTCCACCACTGGATGCAGATCTGATCACATGCATATTCATGCAGGAGGACATTTTAATGTGGTTTCTGAAACCACCGAAAACAAATGGCATGCATTGATTGCAGTGTCAAATCAATCTACTGAAGTATGGCTTTGTGAAATGACACCAAATTTCCCATGCTTTGCCCTCTCACTGTGACATTCAACACGGCACCAATCTGTTCTGGGCCTGAATCCCGTTCGACACCCAGGCTTTCTGTTTACTCATCTTTTTAGACAGCAAAACAAGACGCCAATTAACTCTTAGCAAAGTTACACAGTAGTCCGTCATATCACTGAGGATACATTAATACTGTGATCCCCCACTGTGTATTAGTGTCAAAGACAATGAGGCAGACACAAATGAATATGTTCAGTAAGAAACAGAAACTGTGCATCACTCTTGCTTTCAATCCCAATTTTGGGTAAAGTTACCACTTTGAATTTTAATCAGATCCTGGAAAAACTGCCATCTTTGCTGAAGATGAATGACCTCCACTGATGTTCCCAAGACTACAAAGAAACAACACAGCAACCGCCCTAGAAAAAAAACAAGGAGGTATGATTAATCCTCACAGTTGTTCCGAAATTAAACAAGCACCCTCAGCTTCAGCGACAGGTGTGTGTCTGCGTAGCAAGTGAAACACTGCACTGCTGCACACAAGTGAAGCCACTCTAACGTTGTCTAAGGTTGTCGTGCTGTGTTGTACTGGACAGAGGATACACTTTGCTACTGAAGAGACTGTGAAAATACAAGATGGCTCACAGTGTTTCTAATTGGGTGTTTTCACATTTGGTTCTCACACACTCCACATTTTTCTCTCCTCAGATCTCATTACTTGCCTTCATGTTCAGATATGTGTGACTGGCCATTTCACATTACATGAACTTATCTAGTCTAATGTGCCCGTCCTTAACTACTGTTTTGAAATAAATAAATCTGAGATTACTGATTACAAAAATTGGTTCATTAAAGCCAAAATGTAACTGAAATATGTGTGAAATGAGAAATTTAGCATTTTAAGTTTCTGCATAATCTTGATGCTGAAAATCTGCAAGTGCACGTAAAATGTAATTCTGCTGTTGTATCATCCAAATATATATATATTTTTTTTTTGCTGGGTAGTGCTGTAGATTCTTACTATAAGAGTGCCTCTCATTCCCAGCCAAGCTCAAGATGTGAGATCCAGGGCGGCTTGTAGATTTGTGTTAAATGCTCATCCTTCCTGGGTACCGGCAGGGCTTAGCCAAGATTTTCCAAATTCTCAAAGATCACTTGACTTCAGCTCTGTCCTGTCTAATGTTACTTTGTCAAAGTGGGGTGACGGTGATGAGGAAAATGTCTTTAGACCAGCGTTGTGCTTGTCTCACGTCAAAGAATTGTGTATGTAACATAATATTGTTGTGTCACACTAGGGGTTACTAGCAAAACAGTAAAAAAAAAACAACAACCTGACAATCAGGTCTGTAACCGTCTTTTTTATGGCTTAATGTATGCTGTGTTGTATCAGCTGCCTGTGTCTAAGGAGCCACTTTAATTACAGTATAGAGTGCGATGTTTTTGTACTTGCCTGAGCAAACATTAGGAGATACAATCGAGACTCCAAGGACAGCAACTGCTGCTCACTGAATGATTATTAAGCAGCTAATGTCTGCACTGCTGTCAAAAGAAAAAGATTGACTTGGCAAAAGAACCAAATCTTCCTCCATTTAGAAAGGCCCAGTTTGTTAGGTTAAAAGTAGGGTTCACCTGCGAAAGCAGCTACAGAAGATCTGTGGCACATGCTTAAGAACTGATGATGGTTTAATCCAGAGAAAAAAGGGCCACTGGTTTCCTGGCTGCTGACCAATGACACTGCTACATTATTGTTTCTAGGCTGGTAATCACAGTCCTGGTTTAAACAATGAAGGCGCAATTACTGTCAGTGTCTCCTGAGAGATTTCTCTCCACTGGTGGTTAGCCAGGAACCAAGGCTACAATTACGAGATATCTAACGGTGGGCTCTGCACAGGAAGAAAGCAGCTGATTTAATTAGAAGTGAGCAATCACGACAACCTGGGTCACTTTTAATTTCCACATACAGGTAGCACACGTGTTCTCACGGAAGGTACACATGTAGCCATCTTACTCTGCCCTGCGTAATCTGTAGCTCTGAAATCAGAAGGCACAAAATGGACAGAAGACAAAATAGGACCAAAAAAAAATGCATTTGTGACCTGACCTCTGCAGTACAGGGGCACTTCAGAGACGCAGGAACATGTAGCCTAGTGGTTAGCACTGTACTCATGATGTAGCTGGTGTCCCTCAGGTTTTCTTTGCTGTTTCTTTTTTCCATTCCACTTTATTCCCCTGACAAAAAGACTGCCTTGTTACATCTGAATCAAATGAGAGTGTAAACGCGCTCTCCTCCCAGCTGTTTCTTTCTCTGAACACTCTCATCCCACACTCACACAGCACACACACTTTATCCTATTTTAAGTTTCAATTATCCTTTGATCCCCAATCTTCTGTTCACTGTAACTATGCTAGCTTTCGCTCTCTGCTCGTTTTGTAATCACACAGCCATAGAACTTATTCCCACCAACTCTTTTCTCCCCCTCTCACTGTTTGGACTGTTTCCCACTTGTTGCATGTTTTTTTAAGAGAGGAAAGCTGACTGGTGCAAATGCATGTGGTAATTTAGGAAATGTGCTATCAAAACAAAACAAACATTTACAGCGTAGCACCAGTAAAACGTTGCATCTGGCTCATCTCTGCCTTCGGTTTGCACTTGTAGATATTTGTGTCGTTTTTTTCTCCCCGTGGCATCAGAAGCAACTTACAGATACATATTGTTTTTGAAGCATAATCCATCATTGCAATAGTGGAGCAAAGGAAGAATGAATCAAAATTACTTTGTATCACTAACATTGTTGCATTAATGCATGTCTTGCGTATAATACTTTCAGCAGAGCATCAATATTTAATTCTGGTGGCTGAGAGCAAGAAAACCATAAAATGAAAAAAACAGGAACAAGTAATTATTTGATATCCTTTGCTGCTTCTTTTAACAATGATGGATTGAGCTCAGTGAGTTATTTTGAATGCTGACTGATGTAGAAATAGATAGTGGTAACCAGCCCTGATTGAGGACTGTCATACTGTATTCAGTAGAACGGTCTCAGACATACGAACACGCCAGATGGAAGGCCGTCTTCTTGTGACTTTTAAGGTGGGCAAAAATGGTGTTAAAGTAACAAAACATGCAATGGAGGACAAAGGTCTTTTCCATTAAAATCAAAAGGCGCAGGTTTTCTTCCTCGCTCACCGCTGTTAGTGCCGCCACCGGTGGTCAGATGGTGTTTTACTCCAATACTGGAGCGGCACTCCAGGATCACATTTTTTACATGGTTTATATTGACTTCAATAAAAGAATTATGACATGATGCTGTTTTTTCCTACCTTTTAAGTCACTAAGAAGATTTTTTTACCATCCAGTGACTTTGTATTTTCAACATTATTCCTGCAACATATTTCAGGAGCAGCTCTGTGACTAAAATGTCTTGGTTTTTATTCTTACCATATATAAGGTCACAGTCCTAGAACAGGTCTAATGGAAGCTAGTGCCCACATATAATGAGATGTTCAGTCACAAAGTGAGACTGTGATTAATTGCAGGACAGAAAACACATTAAATAAAGTCAAAGATTTACCACAACCTGGTGTGTCTTACTAATGCAAACCGTGCCAGCTACGAGCCAAAAGCAAAATGTTACTGGTGCTAACCTAAAAGGAGATTACTCTGTCTGTCAGTAAATGTACAGTTACATACATATTATGCAAACAGTTTGTCTGCACTGTACAGTTTGTGTCCAATCCATTGTATACACACAGAAAACAATATTGAATAAAGGATTTATAGAAAGGAGGCGTGACTGGACTCAATGATCAGCTGATTTACTGCACAGCATGTCGGCCTCATCTTTTTGTTTTTATGCTAATGAATTAATTGATAATACTGTATATATAATTTTAATCTATTCATCCATTCAGCATTATCACTTTTACTCTTACAGTAGGTTTACAATCATACCATTCATCCTTTGTGTTGACCCAAGGGTTGGCTTTATTATCAGCCATTTCAGCAGCAGAAAGTGGCTAAACTTAACAAAATAAAAGAGAGGCTTTGTGTTGATTTAATCTATGAGTATTTCATCACTGATCAAAAGGACCAGAAACATTTTAGAAGAAGCAACACAAAGTGTTTCAAAGGAACTTGAGTAGTCTATTTAGGCCTAACTGAAACCTCAGAGACACAGACACACAGAGAAATAAAATATAATGGAAGCACCATTAAACAGCTCCACTATCGGGCAGACACGTATGGAGAGAGCTGTGGAGACAGCAGCTTGGCACACACATTCAGACAGGTTGACAGGCGGGAAGAAAAACAGACACACACACACACACACATACACACACACACACATACAGACATCACAACCGCTCTCCTGGCCTCCATGACAGATGAACTAGCAAATACTGTAATTAGGTGGTTGCCATTACAATTTGCATATGTAAATGGAATGTAAATTAGGCATACTTTGAAGGGCAACATGGTGTTTAATTAGCGCGGTGGGGGTTAAAAAGAACTGTAACTTTAATTATATCCAACGAAATGCTGCATACTTCACCTCATTCAAACTGATGATCATTCTAATGTTTTTATCACTTGTTAAAGCATTAAGACTGTGGGCTGGCATCACGCCTCAGTTATTCTTCCTTAATATGTCTTTCTCCTGTCATTTGAAGTATTTTGTTTGATCTGTTCAGCTATGTGCGCTATCACATCTTTTGTAGCCTCCTGCATGAAGTTTGGTTTTTACTTTCTTTCTTCTTTGTCATTATATTGCACTTGTGTGATTCATCACTCTTCAGCCAAATTCAATGACTTTAATGTGAGCAAAGTGCTGTTTAGAATAGCTTCAGCGGCTCATTTGTAGTTTTTCCACGTCCGTGTATCCGATACAAATTATATGCTGCATGGGCCTTATCGTGGAGCTATTATAAGTTGCTATCTTTTTCCACGTAAACATCCATCATATACACATACATTCTCTCCAGACCGTGTAATTGATCATTGAAGAAGTCGATGACAGGATCCCAATCTGTGTAGTCCTTCTGTCAGCAGAGTCTATTGTAACCCTTCAACACAGCCTGTGTGAACTGAAACAAATACACAACCTGGGCCCCGAACTATAATATAATATTAAGATAATATTAATATTAAGATGTTTTCTACTACTCTTGAAGAAGAAGCCTTTGTTTCTTTATGGTTATCTTGTATGACAAATGTGTTGTTTGTTGAATCTACAATGCTTCCAGTCTTGATTTCTTTGGCTCCAAGCACTTGAAAATCCTGGCTACGGCCCTGTTTTGGCTCCACCAAAGTGTGCTTTGACTCAATCAACTCTGGCCACCAGCTAAACTAAAACTCAATTAGGCATAAAGCAAAATGGCTAAACAGTAATCTCTTATTAAAAAGCAGCCAATTATAGCCGGAAAGCAAAATTACATTTTGTTATCACATAGCACAAAATGTTTCGATTTCCCGTCTTTTTGATTAATTTCATTAAAATAGTATCGAGTTGGGATTGTTGGTCCCTTATCTACCACAAATGCACACACACACACACACACACACACACACACACACACACACACACACACACACACACACACACACACACACACACACACACACACACACACAATATGTGTTTGAGGTGGCTCACTTGAGAGCATGTTTCTGTCTGCCTCATTATCATCAAAGACAACAGCGCTCTAGTACACGCACGCACACATGCTTACATGCGCACACTTACATGCACGCATCCTTGTAGGCACATGCACACAAAGGCCTGCGTGATAGATGTCATTGCAATCATGGCCACTTCAAGTCTCAATGTCCCTCACCGCGGCTGCCACGCTTTAAAAAAAAATTGTCTCATTATTCAACATGTGATAGGAATGTCCTCTTCCCTTAGAGAGGAGTATGGGATCCTTGAAAGTAAAACATTAAAATAAAAAAAACAGTATGAGGTTTTCACATAACAATATCATTATGCAAGGCAGTCTGCAGTTTCAACCAGGTTGCTGTTAACATAGATATAAAACAGTTTTTTTTTTTTTATCTGTGGCTGTCAATCACGCTGAAAAGGTTCAGACCAAACCCCTCGTCCTTTTGTAATTACTGCTTTAATGTCTCATTGTGGTTTATTGACTTATATATCAACAAAAATCCAAATATTTGGTGTTTCGCAAGGAATTCTTTTTCAATTTCATACTCTGAAATAACAGTTCACTAAAAGTCTGCACTGGAACGTATGATGATTATTAACATGAATAACATAATGCATTAATGCATATTTTTATGAAATTTACGTCAAACAATTCATTAGAATTCAAAATCAGGCTCTGATTGACAACCCGAACCTCGTCTGACTAATTAGCATAGTTAAAGGTCAGAGATCAGAATCGTTCTATCTCTTTTCCCTACTTGCTCTTCCCCTTTGACCCCCTCTCTTTAGTGTGTTCTTCTTTTCCTCTCCGCATTGCATTCCAAAATTCTTCTTCTACTCTCATCATTACTTTCCCTTCGTTTATTAATTCTCCTCCTCTAATTCACAACAACAGGAAAGAAAATGTTGATGAAGTAAGAGAGCGGGAGGAGAGAAAGGAATAATTTATCTCTCAGGTGATAAGTGACATCTGATGGACACACACCAACACACAGAGTATGGCAGGGCAGCATCCAGCCAAGCAAACACGCAGTCTGAATACTGATTAACCAATCAGTGACCATATCTGTCTGGCACCAGAGATACACGTTGGCTGCCACGGCAACCAAGAAAGCGTCATAGCTAAAAAGGAGAGGGAGGATGTGCCTTTGTGTGTGTGTGTGTGTGTGTGTGTGTGTGGTGTGTGTGTGTGTGTGTGTGTGTGTGTGTGTCTGTGTCTGTGTTTTGAATATGTATGGCACCCTTTTTTTATACTTTATATCTTTCAAAGTGTTTCAAAAATAAGCTGCACTAATCAACAATTTTAATGTTAAAGTGCTCATATTATGCTTTTTGGCTTTTCCCCTTTCCTTTATTGTGATATATATCTTTTTGTGCACGTTAAGGGTTTACAAAGTGGAAAGCCCAAAGTCCCCCCCCCCCCAGAGGGACTTACCATCTCCAACAGAAAACACTGTTCACCGAACTGCTCCAAACGGCTCTGTTGTAGTCCAGCCTTTACTTCCATGATGAACGTCTGTCACTTACTAACAGTACAACAAAAATTGTGTTTTTGAAAATTAAACCACATAAACTTATTCTGGTACAACTTTTAAATACAATTATGAACCTGAAAATGAGACTGTGTGATACTGACTCGGCAGTTTCCCCTGAGCTTTATGGAGCATTTCATTGGTTTTACAGCCTGCTCATTCAGTGTTAATATTAGACAAACTGATGAATGCAACTTTTAATTTAAGCTATGATGTTTTCACATGACATCAAGGCATTTGTCACAAGTCTTGTTCAGTACATGTGATCAAGCCTGTTGCCGGTTTTGTTCTGGACAGAGCTTTGGCAACAGTGTGTCTGACACACTTTGATGACTGTGAAACATTTTATTATCTGAGAGGCACTGAAAGAGAGAAAAGAGGACAAAATGAAAGACAGGGAGAGCTTTTGTCTTGCAGCATTGGCAATATTGTACTCAACTCTCATGCAAATGAGGAGCAGTGGACTGGGAAATGCAGGGAGAGATGGGTAGGACAGAAAGAGATAGCATTATTCCATATGGAGACAAAAGCAAGGAGTGTGCTTTGAATTCATTGTCCCGTTGTGTGTACATTACATCTAAACTTTCTGAAGCAAATCTGAATTAGGTAATATCTACACTTTGTACAAAACAATTATTTACTGTATACTACTGTTGGAAATGTCATTACAGAGCATACACACACAAACTGCCACACAAACAGTTTATTTACTAATCCAATCCAATCCAAATTTAGGTTTCACCACGCTTTTTAGCCATGCTGCTGCTGGCACACGTCCACACACTAACAATCCATGAGACACGGGCGGTTTTCACAGTAATTACGTCCACTTGAAACCGCTTCGCTACTTATTGTCTCTGTGGAGCTGCGTCGTGTTTAGCTTGACCACCGCACCGATTGAGTACATTCAGTGTGTTCTAAAAGTGACCAAAGAGGCAGAATAAATCCACATCAACATCTCTGGTACTGTCTGCTTGTGAGGATTCTTCTGTAAAATAAAAGCACAGGTCGAGCCGTGAACTGTATAACCAGAACAGAATAAACCACCAAGTATAAATGAACATGAACACTGTGTTTCACTAAGGCCCTTTGAGGCTCCGATCAGTCTGAATTCACTTTCAAAGCCTCAACAGTGAGCTGGGAGAAAAGGTTTAGGGGTTATTGAGTGCTATAACACAACCAAACAGTGTTATCCCAGGTTTAACCCTGGGCTGTAATATCCCTGTGTTAACATTTAACAAGTGTGTCCTGGATTAGTGATAAACTGGGTATTCAGTGACTGTTTTCAACATTATCTTTTGTCCAAATGTCTAAAACAAACTATGAATGATTGCAGTGTTAACCATGTCATGGAGGTTAGTTTACTACATAGGGCAAAGCATCTTTTAAACATGCCATTATGAAATGCTGTTTGGCCCACGGTTAAAGCAAGAATATTTTACTTTATTGCACATGTTAACCATAGGAAAACTAAGGAAATGTTCCTTTAAACCACTAAAATGAGTTTGCATTGCCTTTATGTTTGGAAATCTGTGTGGAGGTTATATTATTAGACAGATGTATGGGGAGAACAGAGAAAAGGAGGAGTAGATTATTACTAGATTTTGAAGGGCACCTCGGCAGGTTAGAAAGAAGCCTTTAATATCAGAATTCATAAATATTGCATTTCATATAAATATGATTTCCCTGGCCGGCTCTCATCTGACGAAACACCAATATCCTGTTATAATTTGGGATATTTAAGTCTTTTTTAATTTAATTTTATTTCATTATTTGTTATTAAGCTGCCTCATCAGCTCTTAACATACTAATGGGCTGAAACACCTTCTAGTGAGAGGCCTGGGGTTTGTACATTCCACAGTGTGTCTGCAATAATAACATCTGGAATGTGTGTATTTTTGTCCATACAGCAAAGCATTTGTTTCTGAAGACTGAAAAAATTGAAGAAAACGTTTAAATCAAAGCACGTTGCCTCTGTGTATCTAAAGTGGTCAGTGAAAGTCAGAGTTGATCTCTCTGTGGTACTTTGTGACTTTTTGTAGAAGTACCAGTGTAACTAAAAGTTCATATTGTATTAGATAAAGAAGACCATTGGTGTGAACTCAGCATGTTGATTCATTCACAAAACAACCCCACTCTACCGGGTAGGAGCCATATTGAGCGGTTTTTATTCCACCAATTTGTAGAGTGCAGTTTTGAAGTCCATGGTTTGAGAAAGAGCGAGAGAGAAAGAGAGCACTTCCTTTGTAGATTTCTGAGAATAGGCCATTTTATTTCGGTCTACCCTCTTCTGGGTACAGAAAGAGAGAAATGGACTGGAGCAGAGAGAGAAGAGAGTCAGCCAGACAGAGAGATCAATGCCCAACTGCAGCACGAAGAGCAAGAAAAACAAATTGTTTTTCTTTGCTTTTAGGCAGCCGTAGGTGTGCAGGTTTGGTGACCTTGGCAACTGGCAATGGAGCAGAACATTTGATTGGTGTGTGTGCATGTGCGTGTGCGTGTACGTGCATGTGCACTCGAACGGGAGGTCAAGATCTTCAAATGGAAAATCAATACTTCCAAATGCACGTCTAGAAAAGGGCCATTTTCTTTAGAACAAAAGCTTTTGAGCAGTTAGTTTATCAACCCAATACACCTTGATTTGGCTAACTTTTTACCATGATGAGTCAGACAGTTTTGTCAGTTGATCATAGAATGAGGCATGTCTGACCCTCCAGCATTTTCACCCATGGGAGCTGCCGCCACTCAGCAATTTCAGCATCCGCACTAGATAATTGACCAGGTGTACGGCAGCAATAACTCTAAATTATAGAGAAACAAGAATTAAACCTTGTTGCTCTGGTTGACACTTTTCTAACCTCTCAGTTAAACTGTCCCGCCATAAGATCATGAGCTGAAACAGGGCTTCAGTGTGTGTCAGTCCACTAACCAGGTGGGAGGCGTTGAATAAGCAGGTGCATTTATCACATCTTGTCTTTAAAATGAAAGTCCTGTAATATTACACAGCAGTCATAGTGGAGCTACATGTCACATTTTAACATCAATAAATCAGTGCTGTGTTCATTTGAAGACATTAGTGTAATTACTGTTAACAAGTGAGGCCATTGGGGAAACATCAAGTGGCCTGTCCTTGTACATTTTGTTCAGTCAGATATGACCTGACTGCTCAAAATGTACCATAACTGCGTACAACATAACTTTACATAACTGCTGTTTCATACATGTATGTATTCAAGCCACCTCATAGTGTTTCTGCCCGTTGGAGCCATTGACCGCTAGGAAAGGCAATATTGATAAATTGGAACGTTTTCTTGATGAATACAGACTCGTAACAACCTGAGTGCCTTTATAAAGATGACACTGAAAGAGTAATGCTGTAGTAACTCTTGAGCTGACAATGAATGAGTTTTTCAGGTCATTGCATCATGTCATTATTGTGTCTTTTATGCCTTGTGGTGTGTATATATAGTGTGCTAACTTGCAGTGCAATGTTAAATTATATGTTGTGTTTAGGTGAAGTCCTAATGTATATATTGGTAGTTAAGTTTCCTGTTAAAACATCAACATAGTAAGCATAAAATGCTTTATAGTGTCAAGTGTTTTGTTGATGTTTAGCAGGTAAACTAATGTTTACCATAGTTAGGTGGTAATGCTAACATGTGCAGCTGGTGCTTGGATGCCATTGTAGCCCTACAGAATAATATATAAGTAAAAATGTTGCATTATACATATAGATTTTTCTTTTTATAATGTAATCTAAATATAGACTACATTGGACTAGATAGAAGAATGGTGATGGCACACTCTCTCACTTTCATTGCCTAAAATATGAAAGTGCTGCAGTATTTTCATCAATCATAAACAACACAAACACACCCGCCCCTGCTCCCTCTCACGTCCCTCTTTCTGTCGATCTGGCTCTCTCTCTCGGTTTTTGCTGTCTGTCAGTAGAGGAGACGGTGGCATTTCCAGCCTGCAGACAGCTTCTCCCATCAGGCCCCATGACTGACGGCAGAACTCTTGTGCATGCGTATGAATACAAGTGTGCTAATAAACTATTCTTTGCCCGTCCTTTAATGTCTCCATCAATCCATTTGACCGTCTAAGCTCAATAAATATCTTTAAAGCGGCCGCAGCTTGTGATGCTAAAATGTCACACTCAATAACTGAAATCACACTGGCTTAATGTCGATCAGCTGTTTGTTCATCCAGCACTTTCGTCCCCCGCAAGATTTCTCAACAACCTCTTTACTAGATTGCCATTAACATTGGTATTGATAGTGGGGTAGTGGGTGATTTGGTGAACCTTGATCAACACTTTCTGATTATCTCTTAATTAGTTGTGATGAATAAACTGAGTCCCAATTCTACACACTTGACCTTATTGTGCAGCGCATTGCCCAAATAGACATTATGTATAAAAAAAAGAAACAGAATTGACCCATTCCCCGGTCATCTTCATGACCTTTTTGAAGGTATTACACCTGGAGAGTTCAGAAGATGATTTGTCTCATGCACTTTACTCTGGAATATTTATACACATGCACAAGGTGGATAAACCACAGGCAGGAAAATGGCAGAGATGGGGGGGAGTGGCACACAGTGCATCTTCCAAAGTCTGGTAGTACGATTCCAGAGGAGGGAGAGGATTGGACAGGAATAACAAACATTGTGCCGTTCCAAAATTAGCTGCTGATAATGTACGGTAGATGCAGTTGTTTCAGACTGATCCTTGTCTTAACATTGTAGATGGTAGGAAAGCTTTTATAGAGGTGTTGTACATGACATCTATGGAGACTATGGAGTGGTGTGCCACTGGAATAATACATTTTTAAAAAACATAGTAAAAAGAGCATCATTGCTGCAAATAAGTCATATTTCCTTATATGGCTTAAAGACGTGTAAGCAGTGTGCCATAGGATAAGATAAAGGCCAACCCAAAGAGCAGCAACAGGAGCTCTAATTGGCCAGCTGTTAAATACCCCCTCCTAACAACAGCAGATAACTGGGCACTTACAAATGCCTAAAATTATTCTTTATGACTTCACAACTCAGACTATATAACATTTGTATCTTTCTGGATATTTACTGCAGTGTGTTTGACCAAGCGATTCAACAACAACCATGCCGCCTGCTAAAAACTCTTGTTTTTCTTATCTCAGAAGAGGGAACAGCCTTGTAGATACAGTGCTATTTAGCCATGAGTATGACAAGAGACAACTTCCAGCCGAGACTGTCATGTCTCTCTGCAGCATGTTGACGGGCAGCTCTGCTGTCCTGTGGACACAGAGGAGCTGCAGCAACATCCAAAACGGAAAATTATTTGATGGCAGCTCAGCTGGAACTTTGGACATGTTGTCTGTCCCCGTGTTTAAGACTCCCACCTGTCTGCATGGTTGGCCGTCCACAGAGATGGCCAGATCTATTCAGAGTGTTGACTTTTTCACATCAAGCAGAACTTGAAGAGGCATTTAAAAAAAGAGGTCCATGTTTTTCACCCACACCTACTGGCCTTGCTTGTGTAAACATAACAAAAATTTTTTTGTGTGTGTGTGTGTGTGTGTGAATACAACAGGAACCAGACAAAGTTTCACTGCTTCAGCCAAGTGACAGAGAAGTGGCTGTGACAGCTAAGACATGTCTCAAAGGAGCTGGGAGTGCCCGTGGATGGTACGGGTGTGAGACTTGCTTAATATTAAAAATAGAGAACTACAGAGAAAAGCTGTCAAGATGTGGATGTGCGGAGGAGTCAGGTAATGCAGAGGAGAAGAACAGAGACGAGCCGGAGCAGAAAGATGTAACCCCTACCCTGCTGCAACATCAAGAAAACCAGCTGAGCTGAAGTGAGCTCACCTGCCCGGGTTTTTGAAGATAGATACGAGACCCTCTTTGTGAGTCATTGTTGTTTTCCTACTTTCTCAGCATTTCATATTTTGTCCCACGGTGTTCTCTGATATACCTCCTTCGTAATAGTTTTAGCTGTCAACAAGCACACGACTTGTGTTTACTGAGAGGAAATTACTCCAGTCCTGGCTTCTCTTCATGTGTTGCCAGCCAGGTATTATACTGAAGAAGTAGGTGGATTAGGGTTATTAGATTGCAATAATTTCAAGCTTTCATTGACCATTTAGTCAGCCATCTTTTTTACCCTGAGTTCTAAAGATCAATGTTTCAGGGCAATGAAATTGTGCAAACAGTGTCTAGGACAGTATGTAGTTATTAACAATAAAAACAGTTGGCAGTCCATTTCAAATCAGTTCTCAAAGCAATCAACAACCTGAACACAGACAAAGAGGTCAATAAAAGGCTCAAACAACATTGAATTTATTGTACAGACGCATAATGAAATATACAGAGTCTTTGGCTCGTGCAATTCATGGCTTATTCTTATTGGTTTAACTGAAGAGTGACCGCCTCAACCCAGCTGATCAATTTAGGAAGAGAGAGGTGATTGAAGTATAAGAAGTTCATTTGTATATCAGCGATATGTTAATTTCATCTGATCAAATTTAAAAAATACTAAACTCCACATTATAATCAGAGGAAGAACAGAAACACAAAGTACTCCTCTCCCAAGGTCACAATTAGTGAAAATCTAACCTGGAAAACCACTTCAAAAGGTGAAAGTTTTGGGTTGGATGCGGGGACAATTATCCACTACTGAGAGTACTTTTCACACCTTGTTCAGTGTCTGGGCAAACTACAAGACTACGATCTGCTGGCCTAATCAGCCTCATTAAAATCCCATAAATGCAAATGTCCAATTAATGCTGCACATCTATCCTCAAGACTCTTGATAAAGCAAACGCTGAACAAAGGAGGTGGAGGTCCCAGACACAATGCGAGACTTTTCAAATTGTGGCCTTCAGGGACCAGAAATGTACAGTTGTAGCTCGGTTCTGTTGTTAAGCACAAATTACAGCAATTCTGCATTGTGTGCGATGTATGAAGCAAACTGTGGGTACAGCTGGCGCTCAACAGAGAGACAAGAGGGATGAAAAGAAATAACAAGAATTCATCCTTTTGATAAGATTCTCTCAAATACACCTGCTGCCAGAAGCTGTCTGTTCCTGGCTTGACAAAACACACACAAACACATTTTTCTTGTCTGTCTCACCTTAAAACAGTGTTAGAAGGTCGTGCAAAAGAGGAACAGGGCTCGAGTCAGTCGCAGGGAAATGAACCAGCCTTTTCTTTAATGACATTCACAGAGAATATAATGGGGAACAGTAAGAGGACAGAATGGCTGGCGGACTATTCTTCGGCTCGCATTCATGCTTTTGAGGCATTTGAGGCTAATGCATGATGGGATATGACAGTTGGTCATATAAATTGAAATGGGGCATGTGTCATCCTCATGACTCTGTTCTGTGAAAACTCCAAATTTAACCAGCTGTTTTTGTTTAACTTGAATTATCCTTTCAGGGGATTAGTTAACATCTCTAATGGAAAAACCTTACAATACTGTAATAAACTGTTAAAGGAATACTTTGAACAGGATAAAATATGTTAATGAGTGAGTTTTAGAGGTCCTGCTAGGAAGATTCTGTTACCTTAGACAGAGCCAGGCTAACTGTTTCCCCCTCTTTTCAGTCTTTATGCTAAGCTAACCCAGCCATATCTGGATGGTAGTGGAGAGTGGTATATATCTTCTTATTTAACACTTGGTAAAAAAAAAGAAGCAAATAAGCGCATTACCTAAAATGTCAAACTGTTTCATTTAATGTACCAAGAATTTTTTTGGGAACTTATAGAAGAATATAAACTCCATCAAGGTTAAAAATCCCTTAATGTCCAGAAAGAATAGCCAACGTATAACTCAATGGTAGCAACATGTATGGCCGTGGCAGGAAGTCCTCACTGTCAGCTCTGTGTGACCTCGAGCCCTGAGGCGGTGAGGGGCAGCTGGATCTGTTTCCCTGGTATTGGTGAGGGTTCACCGCACAAGAGCAATGAGGTAGAGGACATAGCACGCACGCACGCACGCATTTGAAATACATCATGAGTAGGCCTGATGTAAAGCATGTTCACAAAGGACACACAACATCTAACTTTGGTCAGCTCGGACTGTGTTAGAAGTACAAGAATGAGAACAGTCAGAGTTTATGTTTTGAGAGTAAAAAAAAGTCCATAGTTTTCTTTCTCCAAGGCTGTCAAATGCTCTCAAGACCAGTGACACCTGCAAAATGAACTGATACCAGGTCAGTTTGTCGGGGAGGTATTGCTTAAAGGTCAGCAGAGCAAAGCTATTTCTGTTGAGAGAAAATGACATGAGGGGTGTTGGGAATACAGGGAAAAATGTCTTGAGCGATTAGAAACCATTTCGATGTCATAGACAAACACTTTTATACACTACATATATATATATATATATATATATATATATATATATATATATATATATATATTTACTCGGAAAGAAGGAACATAAGATAGAAGAAAAGAAAAAAATGAAGATCTGGTATTCTGTCTGTTCCGGCTGAGCAGTCAGGACTCTGTCTCTCGGTAATTCGACTTTTCATTTTGACAATTTCCTCAAAGTGTTATCCTCAAAGACGAGAGGTTGTAATATATCGGCCAGAAGAGATGTCTCTCTCTCTCTGGAGAAATAAACAACGCACACGTACACAGAATGAGTGTGTGTGTGAGTGTGTAGGTTTAAAAAGAGACGCTGTAACTCCCTCTGGTGGTTCTCCTCTTGCATAGTTCAGTCTCAAGTACACACAGTATAAAATGTCTAAAACCAGTCTGAGTACACAATCCAGTAGCATTTTAAAATATAGAAGTAGATTATTGAACTGAAAATACTTGAACTCACACTCAAATTACAACTGTGTCAGCTCCATTTGCTGTAATAGACAGTGCTGCTCATGAGTATAGGAACCCCTGCTTAAGTTGACTAAAAAGAGGAATAAAAAATTAACTTTTGGAAATTGATCTTAAGGACTTAATTAAAAAAATGAGCAAAAATCCAACCTTTAAGGAAACCCTTTTTCTTTGTGAATGAATAATGTATCGTGAATAAATAATATTCTTCCTTAAAATACAGGGGGCATTAGTATAGACACCCCTATGTTAAATTCCCATAGAAGCAGGCAGATTTTTATTATTAAAGGCCAGTTATTTCATAGATCAGGATACTATGCATCCTGATAAAGTTCCCTTGGCCTTTGGAATTAAAATAACCCCATATCATCACATACTCTTCACTATACCAAAAGATTTTCACTGAGAGATGATTTTATGGAAAGTACCCATGCCAATCTCTAGGTATGTGATGATGATGATAATGATGATGATGATGATGGGCTCATGAGCAGCACTTTACGTGTGTGGAAGATTCAAAACGCCAGTGAGTGGACCTGTTGTTTTTTAAACATAGTTACTAAAAGTCAAGACTGTCTATGAAATCAATTTAATGCAGAATGCAACCTCAGACGTGTTTACAAAACACAGATAATCTAACTAAAAAAGCTGTTGAGTTGCGTTGTGGGAAATGTAGGATCCAGTGTTTCTGGGGACTGAAAGTCTTCATATCTCAGCCTCTGCTGATTTAATTTAGGCTGTGAAGAACTTTTTGACAGCTCAGATGAGGGGAAGAATACCAAAAGTAGAACTAATGTTCAACTTGTTGCAGATGATATTGCATTACTTCATTTATAATATTGCAAAACAAAAAAAATTAATTTTCAGTAGAGATTCATCTGGAAAGTTTACCTTGAAGTGATCAAACATTACCACCGTGTTGCCTGTAGGGGGCAGTAAGTTCAAGCAAATACACATGGACACAGAGGCCGAGCTGCACAGCACTGATGGCAGTAAAGTCCAACACAGCAGAACACACATTAATTAACAACAAAAAAAACATTTTAATAAAGAAAGGTGATGGTTTGGTGGTATTCTATACAGGATGTGCTATATACCTACGATGTAGAGGACAGACAGAGACAAGACAGTGCTGACCCAGGTTCAGTTTGGCGTTTCACTTCACTCTAAATCACACGAGGAGCGCAGAGAACAGTGACCATATGCAGCAGCGGTTTGTTTCGTTGATAATAGAAATAAAGACAAACCTGGAACATCACTGCACCCGTGAGGTAAATGTTTCTCTGAAGAAACTTAAGTTTGCCAGAAATTTCAAAAGCTAATACTTTTGATGCAGGTTTATTTTTCTGAGTGTAAAGTTATTTTTTTTAGCATGTGAATCTACCTCATCCTTTAAAAAATGTGTGTGATGACTGTTATATTTTTGCTTTTAGAAAAATGGCCCAGGATCAGAGCTCGAACGAGGTGAGATCAACACTCACAGCTGTTATATGGAAATGATTGTATAGCTCGATGACTCAAATCAAAAGCTCCTCGACTTTCCAATCTCAAACGTTTTGGTCTTTTCTCTTAATAGTCAAAAGCCTCCGACTGTGTATTAAAAAACAAGAAAATCATTAAATTAATGAAAAGTGGGAGATTGTTTTCAGTAATTAAACTGCCTTAGTTAATGTTAATAACCATTACATTCCTTAAATATGGACTTTCATTTAGAAATATTTACATTTTTTAAAGAAACATCTGAACATTCAGTTTTCTATTTAGGCGATGAGAAGGTGTGTGTGTGTGTGTGATTGTGTTTCTTTGACATGATCCATCCCTCATACAGACATAAAGCACAAACATAAAGCACAAACTAAGCAGGGAAACCACAATTACATACAAACTAAACTCTTAACATTTACATCGACTTAACATCAGTCCGTTCTCAGTCGAGGTGAAGCCAGATGCTTTTGTGTGTACAGTACGTAAAGGCAAACAGTTAGAAATATATTAAAATCAACGTCAGATATTAATATAAGGTGTGAACGAAGTCTGCAATAAAGGGGCTTTCTGTCTGTATGAGTCAGGTTTGTTTTCATGTCAATGGAAGCAGAATTGTCAGCGAGTGTGTGTGTGTGTTGTGTGCGTGGTTCAAAATCCTCTGTATGATGATGATTGGACAGCTGACCTGACACAAAAAAAGGATTTTAAGGAGGGAGTGGAGAACTAGGGTTAGACCGATATACTGGTGTGCCAATACTGACCATAAATATTCAATATGCTGAAGACTCCTGTCTGTATGAACAGTTTCAGTGCTTCATACTGTTCATTTCCACCTTAATGAGAACAGCTGTAACACTGCGTCTTATGGTGCAATTGTACTAAAAATGCTCAAATGTCATCATTTTTAATAACGGCTACAAATACAAAATTGAAAAAATATCAATATCAGATCCATATCGGTTGAACCCTAGTGAGGGGATGCAAAGCCACAGGTAACGTGTAAAGATGCTTATATACACACACATACATTTTTGCATAAACACTATGTAAATACATTATTTGTATTGGGACTAGATTTGGCAACCACGCTGAGAGAAGAGGTTTTGTTTTCTCGCATTATTAAGGCATGCCATGTAAGGTGGCCCGGTGTGACTCGGGGAGCTCAGTCTGACAGCTGCTTTTATTTACCTCGTCACACTCGCTTTCCCAAATTGACCCCATGTTTTGCAGAATTCTTGCAGAATTTTGAACAGTCTGTTCACGGTGTTTACTCTGAAAGTTTGATTTACTGAACTTTATTCCTTCCGCGCAGCTGACTGCACTAGAGCTGTCCGCTGTGATGTCATCACTTGGCGCCCGCCGCCGCTGCGACACCAGAACGTTCAGAACAGCCCTGGATCGCTCCTCCAAGGCATGACATCATCTCGACATGAAGCGCTTTAAGTCTGCTGGCCGGCCGGCCCGCCTCTGTGATGTCACAACTGCCCACTGTGATGTCATACTCCATTCTCCAATGACTGGAAGCCTTGAAAGTCGGGCCTATCGTCGTCATGTCAGATATTTGACGGTCGTCGCCCCCAGTTGGTGCCTAGTGAGGCTCGCAGCCGCGGCTCTCTGGCCCTGTAAATGAATTTAAATTAAAGGGGTCATGCAACAAAACATTCTGGTTCAAACTGACCTCTCCCTACTGTACAGTTTAACATTTGTGATACTTTTTACATTTTGGCATAAGAATTTATATTTTATAAACTGCTCGTTTGGATAACACATACAGGACAAGGATATAATGTATTTCTATTTCATTGTTTTAGTTGTTTTCCTTCATGTGCTGACGGAGTTGTGAAAGGCAAACCTGTAGTGCTCATTGAAGTCCAGTCTGAAGCTGAGGAAACGCAGACTCTCATCCGTGCTAGTCATCAGCAACACCAGGAACTGCTGGACGATGCTCTGAAGGAAGGAAAGCCGCAGGGAGGTGTGGAAGGACACAGGTAAAAAAGTACAAGAGTGACTACAAGAGAAGAAACAGCAGCTTGCATTTAAGGATGTTCCAAATGAAGGTGGCTCAGGCTGTTACCTGGTAGAAGTGGGTGAGGATGCGGAGCTGGGAACGCATCTTTGGTATGGTGTCCTGGAACTCCTGAATCCTCTTCTTCTCCTCTGCTACTTGTTCGGCCGTCACTCCCCACTTACCCTGAATCAACAGACAGGATAGTAACAGTCATTTATACACTACGGTTATCATACGCTCGTTTTCTCTATATTTAGCTCATCTCATACCTCGTCTTCCCTCTGTTGCTTCTTCTCTTCAAACTGCAGCCGGAGGGCGAGTTCCTCCAGTGCCGAGCGGTAGAGGGAGTCTTGGGCGCTCTGGAACTCGATGATCTGGTCAAATATGGCCCTCAGCTGGGTCAAAAGAGACTGCATGGACAGTTAGAAACAGAGTTCAAGGAAGTGAGTATAGAAATGGGGAGGCAGAAAAATAAAAGATAATCTAAAATCTATTCGATTTGTGTGTGTTTTTTACCCTGCTGTTGTTGTCCAGCAGGCATCTTGAGATGATGCTGTCAAGGAACATGTCGTGGGCAGCGATGATGTGGTCGAGGTCCTGAGCCTGCTGCACTCTGTTCCACAACTCGTCCCAGGAGCACTCCAGCACCTACACACAAACAATAGGTATACGGGAAAGACATTGCCCTTTTATTAAAAATCAGATTTGATACAGTCAGTGTGCTTCACTTATTATATGATGATGGCGCCGCCCTGTCCAAAGGCAATATGGTTTTCTTGTAATATGTGTAATCATTTAACCAGATGTCTGAGCAGAGAAATCTTTACTTTTATTTACAGACTTTACTTGACACTAAAACCTGCAGATAAATCAGCGTCAGTCTGCCTCAAAAGACTGCAAATCCATCTAAAACAACCTCTTCAGTCTGACCTTCAGAAGAGTTGTTTAACTATTTTGGATTTGAACCAGCAACCTTCCAAAACTGAGTTAACCTTACTAACCTCATGGCTACTGTTGATCAGAGTCATGCAGCGTTGCATTTAACAGACGCAGCAAATCGCCTCCTCCTGTAATTACTACTCTTAACTGATGCTTTACAGCCTGTGATCGTAGCGGCACTGCTAATGGTCTGACCTCAAAGGTGATGTAGTACTGCATTTGGTGGATGAAGTGGACCATCTCAGACGCCAGGATGTGACATTGATGCAGCACGCCGGACAACTCTGGAGGGTAAAAAAGCAGATAAAATCACATGCCCTTTAAAGAAATATACAAATGACAAAAACTAATAAATATAATATAGATTTTTTTGTCACTGATATATGTCCTGCTGCAAAAATGAATGCAACAAAAAACCTCCATAAAAACTATGTACATGTGTTCCATTACGTGTGTGTGTATGTATGTAGGTATGAATGTATATACCAGGCATGGTTTTGAGCAGCTTGGCATTACACATCTGTCCCTTCCAGATGTCAGTCAGTGTGTACTCCATCCTCTTGGCCCTCCACAGGAAATTGAACACACGCAGGTAGTGACCCATACACTCCCTTGTAAACACCTGAAACAACACACACACACACACACACACACACACACACACACACACACACACACACACACACACCACACACACACACACACACACACACACACACACACACACACACACCACACACACACACACACACACACACACACACACACCACACACACACCAACACCACACACACATATATATGATAACAGCAGCAATAAATGGAGACTATGTTGGGAACTGTATTGAAAGTTTTTTTGCGTGTGATACCGTAGCAATAGGTCCATCAACGTGGTAGTCCAGACTAAAAACATCCCAGCCTGTATCACCAGGAGACACCTGGAGCCAAAAAAAGGACAGATGTCAAAAGAAGAGGTCATGCTGAAGTCAGACGTTCAGGATAGCCCCCCCCCCCCCCGGCACAGACACAGACACAAACACACTACCTCTAGCAGGCGTACATCCAGCCTCTTGAGAATCTCTGCATTGTCATACTGAGCGTTTGTGGCTCTGACTGCTGTCTCTAAGATGCCAGTCAGATTGTGTTGATACAAAGTGGTGGCAGGACGCACCAACTCTGGTCTGGAACAAAAAGTATTATGTTACGATAAGATGAATATTTTGTTTAACATCTGAATGCTATAATTCTGCTTTACACATAAAAAGTAGCAGCAGATGACAATATATCAAAGTGTGTGTTGTGCTAACTTGAGCAGGTCCATGAGGTGTCTGATGAAGTCTCCCTGGCCCAGCAGCAGGTATCTCCTCATGGCCTGCAGATGCTCCAGCAGCAGGTAGTTGCGGTTAAGAACATCCAGCAGGTATTTGCTGGTGTCAAAGTAGGCGGCGTCGATCTTCTCCTGAAACGCGCCCTCCAAGTCTGACAGTAGCTCTGCGGCTACGAGGAGAGGGACCGGTTATAAGTCTACCGTTTGTATTTTGTATTGCTGTTGTATGCCTATGTTCTGCATGGCTTGCGGTGACAATGAGGGAGTAGAGAACGTGTTGTCCTTCAGCAGATACAGTAAAAGCGACAGATCAAACTGGTCAGATGAAGTCATATAGACTGAATCAATAGAACAATGCTAAGTAGACCTCTTTGCTATTCATAGTCAAAAGGAGAGGAGGACGAGGCCAGTGAGTGGGAAGAGCATTGATCACTGCCTGTCCACTAGCTACGTCAATATAACATCAATTCGATAAGGACGAAACAAAAGTAGACGCTTCTTATTGGTCAATGATGTCATTAAGAAAACAAAGATTACCAATAAAGCCAAGCCAGCGATACATCAACTTTTACATGTTCAGCATACTGTTTTTTCCTAATGTTATTTGTACTTTGGACTGATATTTTTTAAAAGATAATACCCCATTATGTGTAAAACCTTTCAATCTTGACTATGCCCCAAACCAAGGACAGATATAGAAAAGCTGTGCTTGTAAAATTGTTTCACAAGAGAGTGTGAGAGGACATGAGAGAGAAACTGAGCTTCTTACCATCTTTGGGTGTGTCTGCAGACTTGGATGCTGGTGTGATTTTGCCCGGCGGTGTTCTGTCGTGACAAACCTGATGCAGGAAGTTGATGGATTTACCAATTAGCAGAACCTAGAGAGAGAGAAAGAGAGGGGGGCAGAGATAATGAGGTAATATGACTAAGGCTAAACAGTCTTACCTGAATGTGTACAGCAATAAGCCTATGGTAATGAATAAAGAGATGTGTGGGCATGTATACCTTGCGGGCCTGGTCCATGGTGATGAATGAGGGGATCATTGACTTCCTGAGGGAGTACTTGTCATGCCACAGACGATCTGTCTTCACATTGGGATCCGATGCTACAAAGAACTGGGGGAAAAAAAATTACATTACATTAAATTACATTTTACTGTAGAATTGGTAACTATCTATAGAAGACACTCAACCTGAAGGGATTCTACTGGAAGCTTGGACGAGAGTTAAGAGTCAAACACTGAATAAAGAGTTCTATGGACAGAGTGTGCGGTCCATGACGGAGATTTTCATCCTTTGTCACATTCACTTAGATTGTACATTTACTTCAGAGGGTACTACAGCAGTTTCAAATGGCTTTCTAATGGGCATGCTGAAGGCAGTGTACTTTATGTAAGCTGACTCCAACTGTCAGCTTTGCTTTGAATCCATATCTACAGAGCACGTCCACACAAGCTGAACTAAGAGTAAAAGAATTTCCCTTAGAATACAAATTATTTTCCAAACCCTGGTAGCTGTAATATGGATAACAGTGGCAGAAGACTCGGATGTCTGATATGTTTAATGGCTTCACATCTTTCAGGAGAAGAAAATGGCAACACGTCATATGAACCAGCTCTGACAAAGAGAAAACCCGACCCTTAGACATCCTCTTGTGTGCTCCAAAGCTCAGGTAGATAACCTCATTCACTGACAAGGGGGACTGCACGAAGACAATTAAAAACATGTAGGGAAGGTAAAATACAAAGGCAGCTGAACATCAAATCTAGATTTAATTTGTGTCTCATGGTGTTACCCAAAACTAACAGACTGTGTGTGTGTCTGTCTGTTTGAGATGTCTAGGATTATTTCCCCCCCAAAAGGTGCAATAACTTTGTCTCTGTGTTCTTAAACACAGCACTTAAGACCAGAGTGCAATGATGACTAAAGGTTAATGCTCAACACATAAATACTCTGTGAAGGAGAAACAGAAAGAAAGAAAGAAAGGGGGGAGTAGAGGAAAAGAATCCATCACCATGTTCTCCATTACACTCCTCTCATCAGTCCTCATTGAAGAAGTTGTATTGCCTCTCCCCCCTTTATCTATCTCCCTCTCTCCTCCTTAGTAATGTTCTTTCTCAACAGGGTCAAACGTCAGAGCACTTGGACGGAACAATGTTCCAGAAATGACCAGTCAATTCCTGCTGGACCTCTGGGAAGCAGAATGCATCTCTCTTATTAAGCTTCCGACACTATATGTAGAGATGAATAGTTCAACAAAGAACTGTGTGTGTGTGTGTGTGTGTGTGTGTGTGTGTGTGTGTGTGTGTGTGTGTGTGGTACCTCGTGGTACGTATCTTCTAGCTCCCCGTCATAGATCCACCTATACAGGAAGTTGAGGATAGGGTGCGACACCAGGCTGAGGATGTGTTGAACCAGCGCTCTCATCTGCGGGTCACCTGTTTTCCCGTAAGAATCGACAGCTGAGGCCAGCTCGCCTCCTTTCCGACCTGAACACGGAAACAAACTAAATGAAACGCACCATCCTTAAACACCACATTAAACGTAGTGTGTTGACCCACATCTCCAAAACCAAACACAACACACACCCCACCTTGGCAGAAGTCGACGAGAGCGGCCAGCGTTTTGAGTCGACTTTTGGGGTCATACATCCAGACCAGGAGCCTTCTGAGAGTCAGAGTGCTCTCGGAGCACACGATCATACCCTGCTCATCCTCTACCTGCAACTACAACACACACACACAATCAACCTTTTCTATTATCTGAACTTTTCTGTAAGCGTCAGCCACTGTTTGATCGGTTTACCTGGGAGTGGAGGACAGACAGTAGCCTGTAGTACTCCTTCAGCTCCTGGTGGAGCGAGGCACAGAAGCTCTGAGAGTAAAAGAAAAGAGGATGACACAGAGACGGGAAAATGTGCGTTAGCGGAGAATCAGATACAAAAAGAACATCTATGGCAAACACAGACCCACCTGTCCGACCAGCCCGAAGGCCCGGTCCAGGCTCCTGGCGTCGGTGTACTTCCTGACTTTGTTGTGGAGCCAGCCAAGCTCTGCCAGCCTGCTGCTGGTGTCTCTCAGGGACTTGCACAACACCACCTGGTGAGCCACAGCACACATTACCACACAAGGCACTACATCCTCTTGTTTGTTTATTTATCTGATTGACTGTAGCTTGAAAGGAATCCTAAAATGTATAGGGCAAGACACACTGGACACCGATGAGATCATAATACAGTTTTCCGTCACAAATTTCATTTTAAATTCTGACAGATTTACGTCATAGAGTCTCATAATCTACAAAATGTACCCACTAAGACAGAATTGCAGAAATGGCAGAATTGTTTTCCAGCTGAGATAGATTCACATTTAATGATTCATTAAATTTGTGTCTGTTTAACAAAACCTCTTATCCAGAGATCTTTAAAGAAGGAAGTTAAGAGGTCATAGAAGAGTGCAAAATATCTTCTTCCTGGACTCTTATTATATCAGTTTTTTTCTGGATCAGGCTCCCCCTCCATCAGGACAGTGACAGCAGATTGACCACAGGTCTATGTTTAGCACCACTGAGAGGATATGACACAGGTTACATCTAAGGTCTTCCCATCAATAATACCAGAGAGGAGGGTAAAAGGGGAATAAAAGAAATTAACAGGACAGAGAAAAGAGAGGTCCATTTGGCTCAGAGCCAAAGAGCTCCATATTGATCTGTTGAATCTTTCTTTTAAAGACCAATCATCAACAGCAGTCTTGATATCAAATGGTCTACTCTGGCTATGAGGGAACTGTCCAACATGGAAGCAAAGTTACTTTTAATGTATAAAAAAAAACGTTTAGATTCAAATGATCAGGTTCTCTCCGTTTTAATATAATATTATTGTTAAATAAGTTTATTTTCATTGTACAGTGAGGGAAAAAAGTATTTGATCCCCTGCTGATTTTGTACGTTTGCCCAATGACAAAGAAATGATCAGTCTATAATGGTAATGGTAGATTTATTTGTATGTATTTATAACAGTGAGAGACAGAATAACAAAAAAATCCAGAAAAATGCACGTGAAAAATGTTTTAAATTGATTTATAACATTTATAACGAGCGGAGATTAGGAGCACACTCTTAAAGGGAGTGTTCCTAATCTCAGCTTGTTACATGTGTAAAACACACCTGTCCACAGAAGCGATCAAAGGGACAAGATTGTAGGGGATTGGGTTTTTTTTTTTTTGCTGCAAAGGGGACAGGACAACTTCAGAGCAGCAAAGGGACGATGGATAAGGCCATGGACCGTCAAATCTTGGGTGAAAACCTTCTTCCCTCAGCCAGGGCATTGAAAATGGGTCGTGGATGGGTATTCCAGCATGACAATGACCCAAAACACACGGCCAAGGCAACAAAGGATTGGCTCAAGAAGAAGCACATTAAAAGGTCCTGGAGTGGCCTAGCCAGTCTCCAGACCTTAATCCCATAGAAAATCTGGGGAGGGAGCTGAAGGTTGGAGTTGCCAAACGTCAGCCTGGAAACCGTAATGACTTGGAGAAGAGCTGCAAAGAGGGGTGGGACAAAATCCCTCCCGAGATGTGTGCAAACCTGGTGACCAACTACAAGAAACGTCTGACCTCTGGGATTGCCAACAAGGGTTTTGCCACGAAGTACTAAGTCATGTTGTGCAGAGGGGTCAAATACATATTTCCCTCATTGAAATGCAAATCCATTTACAACGTTTTTGACACAACATTTTGGCATTTCTCTGGATTTTTTTGTGTTATTCTGTTTCTCACTGTTCAAATAAATCTACCATTAATATTATAGACTGATCATTTCTTTGTCAGTGGGCAAATGTACAAAATCAGCAGGGCATCAAATACTTTTTCCCTCACTGTAAATACAGCCACCGTGTGGTCTCCAGTGTAGCAGTTGCTCTGAGATGATGATGACCTGAATGCTGTGAGGTTACTCTGGGTAACATGTGCAACCTGCTAGACTGATTAGTCCATTAAAAGCTTTACAGGGCTGGTTGCAGGTTCACGTACCTTGCTGTCTATTTTGTAGCAGTTCTCCTGGGCACTCATCTTAATGAACTTGCCATCGATTCCCTGGAAGACGTAGAGGATGTCCCGCACCAGCGCTGCCTCGCTCACCTCCCCTGCACCGACACAGGACAAGAGGAAAGAGTTTACTGTACTTTAGGAACCCAGTAGATGCTCTCAGTTTGAAAGGAAAGCATTGAGTCCCGGTGAAAGTTTAGGTTATAATACTATCAGCAATAGAAAATTCATACAATTTGGCTTATTTTTGCGTGTTGGACTACCATTCAGACAACCACAACACATTAATGATGTTCTGTTGGCCTGTCTTCATTCAGGGTTTATACATGCTATTCACCATCTCTGCGAGGACGGACGACTCTGGAGGAGGGAACTGGAGGTCCAAGGGGCGGCCGAGAGCCAAGCGGGGCCAGAGCAGAGGAAGGGGAGCAGCTTACAGGAAGAGCCCAGGCCAGCCGAGAGCCCAGAGGCTGACCGCCTCCCGCTGCAGACTGAGGGGGTTGACTGAAACACACACACACACACACACACACACACACACACACAGACAGACAGACAGACAGACAGACAGACAGACAGACAGACAGACAGACAGACAGACAGACACACACACACACAGATTTGAGTCCTAGTTTAGAGGTCTTCTGTTGGACAATGCACTCAGAACAGCAAATAAACCCATAAAAAGAATACTGTGTGTTCTACTAAGTATACATAATAAGTCAATGCCCTGAGACCTTTTATATGTTTGGTGTAAGGATTTGTCCTTTCATGACTAAAAAGGGTGAGCCTGAACAGCTCAACGGTCATTTGTAACTGAAGGACTCCTGCATTATTAATAAGGATAAATGGAATTAAATGGCCTTCTGATGCCTAATAAAACAGATTTATAAGAGGTCAGGCTAAGAAGCAAGTTCCATTTTTGGTGCTAATTGATGCTTCCCTTATCTCTTGCTGAGTGTTTTTACAGGACAAGCATTGGATGAATAACCCTCCTCTCCCCGGAGGCTTTCAGGTGAATCGGCTTAAACACAGCTGACAAGTGTGCTAAAGTTTTGAAGGTTCTCTTCTATATTAATGTGCTAGTAACTACAATGACTACAGGCAAAAAAAATGTATAGGCATAATGCTGGCCTGTGTCTTCACCAGGGGTGTGTGTGTGTGTGTGTGTGTAGAAGCTCATCTGAAAATGCTCACCCAGCCAGCAGTGACTGCGGTGTTGCCGTGGGCCCGTTCAGTGTGTAGACTCCCAGGCTGGAGATGCCGCTGGTCCCCACACTGGCTGACAGAGCGGCGCTCCTCTCCCCGTAGCCCAGGGCCAGACTTTGGGGCCGGGTGCAGTAGAAGGGGGTGGAGTGGGCGTCCCTGGGGAGGGCCTGGGCAAAGAGTGCGCCATAATTTCCAACCTAAGAAGGACAGGGACATTAGTCGGGACCAAGTAGGTATCACCAACATTCTTAATTATTATACTTTTATTATTGTCAAGTACTTCATACAAAAATGTGTGTGTCTCACCCTGCCTGACGGTTTGCGGGGGTCTTCAGAGAGGCTGAGCAGCAAGTAGAGAACAGACCAGCGATGCTTCAGAACACTCTGTCAATCCGAAAAAAACACCACAGAAAAACACCATCCCATCAGCTAAAAATGACCAGAATCTGTTGGGAATACTACAGAAAAATATCCTAAATTGATATCTATTTACGTATAAATAATATTACCAATACTACATTTTATGTCCATGTGAAAACCTTAATTTGAGTGGAGTAAATTAACTGCATGTGGTTGATTGTGCCATTACGGGGCAGAGGGCTTTCTGTTCAGAAAGAAACACAAACACCAACCTGTGTCTGAAGTTTTCTATGCAGCTCTGAGAAAAGAGCAGCGTCTGCTTCTCTCCTCTGCTTCAGCACTGCAACAGCATCAGACAAAATAATGAAAGAAACCTTTCCAAAAAAGGCCAATTTAGACATAGGTTACTTAAACAAAAAGACAAAAAAAGCAGGAAATGAGCAGCTGAGGAATATAAGGTCCATCTGTGATTAGAAAAGTAGCAGACAAGATGCAGGCTGCATAGATCGCTTTGTTCTCCAGCACAAAGAAACCTGCTGTCACTACACTGAGAATGGAAAAATAACTAATGATTTTAATGCCTTAGATTTTACAGATTTTAATAGCTGGACCATAATGTTTACGGCAACTCCATAACCCTAAAAATACTTTAACAATGTTCCCATGAGTCCACCTGCAGACCCGGTAAAAAAAACAAAAACATGCTGTACAGTAAGTGCTGCAGTACTTTTGTTTTATTTTCTGCGTCAAAGCTTGGGTCGATGTTTTACCACTAATGGTGCTACCTTGGCTACTATGAAAGTCCACTGGGAATTTCTATAATGGTGCAATAAAGGTTTTTGACTTTTTTGTGGTGCGGCTCCAACAAAAAGACAAAGTCCACGTAGAGAGCTCATAATACAAAACCACTAGACAGCAACAGAGATGGGCAGATTTGGCTGGTGAATTAGGAAAAACACCACAGAAACTAATAGAATAACATAATATAGGTTACATTGTGGAAATTAGTTCCTCCCCTGGGAAAAGATAGTAACTAATGATGATAGTTGACAGTTGATGATAGGTGTGGTAATTGGGGGACAAGAGCACTTACATTCTTTCTTGATCTTCTCTGACACCAGGAACTCATCCCGTTCAATAGTGGGGGCGTAGTTACTGCCAATGACTCGCACAGCATACTGAAACTGGTGGGCAACTTCAGCTGGAGACATAAATAAACGGTTCATGACTAAAGCTCAGACTGTAGCAAACAAGAATCACTTTGAAGTAATAACAGTTCTTACATATTAAGCTATTTTCATGTTGCCTCAAAAGGTAAATGCACAGTATAATACTTTAAACTTAGATGCCATGATGTTGGTGTAAATGGGCTATTGCTTTCAAAAGGTTTGTAAATTATGGGACTAAATTAGTGTGGCTAACACTGTATAATGGATACACAAAAATACAGAGAACACGTCTGTCAGCATTGCCTGCAAAGCTGTCGCAAAAGTGTCTGAGGTAAAGCTGCAAAGTGACTAAAGAACACATGATCATATTTAATTTTTTTCCGCTCTCTCTGATCAGACATGTACACCTTTCTTTCAGATGCCAGCACCCAGCAGAGGCCTGCAAGACACAGGTCCATCCACTTATAATGCAAGCAGTGTGTTGGTCAGTATGAGAGCTAACTGGCTAGCAAGCTCATAGATATCTAAAGTAAACAACTAACCATTCTATCAAACCAAAGCTACTATGTGTTATAGTCCCAGCTGGAGGTACCATGAAGTCGGTCAGCGGGATGTGCAGTAACGTTAACCGTTATCTAGCCTGACAGCTACGGGGACCTAGCCTCGCTACGTAAGGTTGTCCACCGCTATCATACCGAACTCAATTTCTCAATTTTTACCGGTCTAACTTTTAAGCGTGTGATGGTTTAATCGCAAAGCCATTGCCATACGAATATTGTGTTCTCTTCATTTCGGCACGTGTCTAACAGACCAAGCAACTTTATTTAGGCAAAATTGCAACCGTTTTCTACAACTTTCCGTCACAAAAACAGCAGGTTCGGTCGTAAGCAGTGTAAAAAGTTTAGATTAATATCAAAGTCTGTGCTGCATGGTGTGGAAATGCAAGCCGAATTTTCTGGTAGAGGATAAGGATTCAGCGGACGCCTTTACATTATGTGTAAACTTTGGACGAATAGTAATGGAAAGCGCAACGGCAAAAGTGCCAGTTTTGTAATGAGGTTTGCCATGATATTTCCTAACGCGAAGCATGCTAGCGTTAACTTTGACTGATGTACCTTCGCTTTTCCCCGTGATTCTGCAGCAGAGGCTCTGGAGAAGCACATTGGGTGATTTCTGATCCAAGGTTGCCATACTGTCGTGGCTAATGTTGCGTATGTTACCCAATAACTGAGAAAATAGCAGTGAATAATATGAACTAACTCAAGTCCCCTACTACGAACAACGCCATTTTGACAAGATCCGTCAAGCCAGCACGACGCAGGAAGAATATGAAGAAGACAGCACCATATTTCCTTCAAAGTAAGAGCATTGACGGAATCACTCGGTTTGCAAACATTTTCATGACTTTTAGACAGGATGAATGAGGATAAAATATCAAGCTAATCTGGAAGTACTTTTAGATAAGACTGACTAAAGTAGAAATTAATAGTGTTGCGTGTGAGTCAAAGATTACAACTATATTAAAAGACAAAATCTATAAAACAAATAAGATATGATATGATCATTTCTATGTTGTTATGCAAAATACATGGGATAGATGGGATCCCTATTTGATGGATTTCAAATACTACAATAATGACAATTATACCAATTTTAAAAATCTTGATGTTCCTAAAGTTAAAAACAAAAGAACGGAATGGGTATTTAATCAATTTTAATCCATTACTTTGTACTGTATGCGTGGCAAAGATTTTGAAGGAAAAACTACCTCTTTTGAGGAGTTTTATTTTGAAGGATACAACCAGATATGGTGGTTATTATTGTAGCAACTTTAACGCTGGTGTTTCAACAGAACCCGCCGAAAAGCGTCTCCAGGAAACAGCACTGGATGGACTAATGAATGAAAACATTACCCCCGGAAACAGCACCACGATTTTTAGTTCTGACCCTGCTGACCTCGACATTTCCGAACTGATGACTTAACATTCATAACTTGTAGTTTCTTTTTTACAGCATTAATTTATAAAAGAAGGAAAAATGAAGAATATAATTTAAACCGAGCTTATTTGCTGTACTGAAGAATTGGACTTACTTACTTAGATGTCAGAGGAACATAGGCAATAGTTTGTCTTTCTAATATATTTTTAGTAAAAATACCAAATGATAGTTCAGAAGTCTTTTTATTGGAACATAGTCATGTGGGGAAAAGTCATGTGGGAAAATATGGATTTGTATAAGATTGTTTGGAGTGATTTCAGCACCATCAGGGTGGACAGCACCACTGGGGTGTCGGGGTGTCCAAATCCGGACAGCCCCCCAACACACACACAAATCATGTACATTTAATGCACTGTCCTCTTATTGAATTTTTCTCAGTTGAATTCAAATTTTTCTGAATTTTGACTTTGGTGCACCATTATGCCCCGAGCAAACAAATCAATATTCCAATTAACTGAAACGTCCGATCAATTACACCAAAAGCACACGAGTGCGCATGCGCTCTCCTTCAGTCCGCGCCACCACCTGGCTCCACGTGACGTAGATGAGAGAAAAGCTCATTTGTCCGCGGCGCGAGACAAGAAGATTATTAGTACACGCGCGGAGGGGGAGAGCAAGAAAGTCAGCCATCCCAGTCTCGTAGCAGGAGAAACCAACTTGTCTGTGCCTGTATAAAGTCTTAGAAACACAAGACACTCCTCCTTTTACTGGTAAAGCCCTTTTCAGTCCCCCGTAGGTAGGTGAGTTCAGGTTTACAATTGTTTCGAAAAACCTTGTCGGACCGAGCCTTTTTTTTTTTGTAATTCAGGAAGAAGAGAAGGACGTCAAAGACATGGACAAAGGAGGAGAATTAAAAAGAAGTTAGCGTCTACAGTAAAGTCACCTTTGGAAAAACGACTCAGAAAGAAGAAGTGTCCGGAGAGGAAAGAGGAACAGGATGGGAGTGGATTTCAGCACTCTTCGGACCCTCATCAGCAGATATGTAAGTTTTTACAACGCTAACGTCCTCCGTGTGTACTCTCAATTACTGTCAACTCCGCTTTTCTCTGCAGGCCAAAGCTTTTTACAATTCTCGAAGATAAACAGAAACATGTGAGCTTTTTCCCCCCTATAACTATTGGTTTCTCATTCCGCCGAAGCAGCTACTCATCCGGAGTAAGTTCCACTCACGAAAGGGAGTGGAAGAAAGCTCATTGGCAAATGTTTGATAAACTGTCGCCTGAAAACCTCTTCAATTATGACTTTTATTTAATAGGACGTTATAGTTTTTTATTTTGAAATGTATTTATTTCCACATAAAATAATGTCTGTCTGTGGTCATTTTTTAACTCTATATTGGATTACCTGCTCTTCAATCATTCATCTATGAATACAATTGATATTGGGTGCAGTATGTTGGATTTGCCAAAACGTCAGATTTTTGAATGAGGTTTGGCACAAAGAATTTCTCAATTATTTGGCATCTGAGCACATTAATTCAATTATTGTAGCACATCATGTCTGAACACACCTTCGGTCAACAAATCAGAGTCATTGGTGCTTCAATACGTGAAAGGTGGAGTCATGGATCATCAGTTGCAAAGCAGGATTCTGGAAAGTAAGCTACATACCCAGTCATGACAGAACATGCTAAGAAATGCAGACGGACCCCAATTATCATTCATCTTAATGTATTGACAAGTCATAGAAAAAAATGCTAATGCCCCTGACAGCTTATTTTGCATAGCTTAACTTGTTAAGCATTAGAAAAAAAAACTTTGATCTGCGATGTAATTCTTACAGTCGTGTGTGCTTTTCACTCTATTTACTGTATTAGGCTACAGTACTAATTTTCTTTATTACGTACTAGACTACTAATGGAACCGTCATTCACATGAATTATGTAATCCAGTTGTTTTCTTCCTGCCCATCAAATCGATGGGTAGCAGTGGAGCAGCCGGCCTATATGGCTGTGAGTTGCATTAGGCTCCACAGTAATGTGTTTGACAATAATCCAGACAGAGCAAACTCTGCTCACATGAGAGCCAGCGAGGTACATACCCCGGTTCCTTCAGCTGAGGCTTAGACTCAGTCTCCCAACTGTTGCAAATGGCTGATTAGATACAATCCCTGCTGTGTGGAGGGTTAGATGGAGCCGTGTAGTAAGAACCATGCACAAACAAGCTTGTGACTGGGAGGAGGTCTGCTGCTGTAATTGATCTGGATAACTGGTTTAGACAAATGGGTTAGGGTTAAATTGATTGTACTGCTGCTGCGAAAACCCGGATGCAAAGAGACTGCTGAATGCTTAAGATGAGGGTTAGTAACATTTATCCGGTTTTCAATACTCAGGGCTTTTATGAAATATCCTCGGAGGCAACAGCATGATGAAGGATTCTCCCTTTGACTACGTCTGTAAATGAAGCTTATTATTTATTATTTAAAATCCTAATATATTCGTTTGTTGTTCTCTAAAGAATCCTCATGTGAAATGTCAGTGATTTGTAGTTTGTTTTTGATAAGGGGGAAAAAAGGTATGATAAAAGGCATCCGAGTTCGTTTAAAACGGCATCACTTGCTTCTTTTTGGGCTGACAGCCATTATGCTGCCTTTGATCAGTGGTAACAGATAAAACAGCTGTGGTTGACATGCAGCGATAAGGAGTAGCTGAACTATAAACATAATAGAATCAAGCTGACTCTTTTGAAACACCTCAAATAACTCTGTCTTCAATGCACACTTTCACAGTTTCTACCCATAGCAGTAAAATAATCTGAATGGACAGTGTGTGGCTTTAATCAGCAACTCCTGTCTTATATATCCTAAATATTAATTTGAAACCTCAATATATGTGCAGAAATAATTATAAAATGTAAAGCCACCTTGCAAGATACTTTATCCACTTAGAAAAGAAATAGCAATTCTGTTCTGCAAACACAGTTTAACAGATATTATTTTTGAATGTATTTCATCTTTGTTCAACCAGGAGTAAAGACTCATTGAGATTAAAAATCTCTTTTCAAAAGAGTATCTGGGTAAAGACAGGCAGCAGCAAAACTAACAGTTTAAAACATGGAACAAACTTATTACAATTTTTAAATGGAGAAGCAAGAACAAATGACACACTTATAAGATATGAAAAACATTCTTCAAAGTTCAAACAGCAGCCCTCTACAGCCAGATGTGCTTCTGTCCAAGTCATTTAGAATTGTTTTAAATGCGTGCAATGAAAGCAGCTCCCAACGTAAAACCAGGAAAAGACAACAGTGCCATCATATTACGATATAACAATATCCAAAATTTAAGATGATACCTAGACAGATATCACAATGTAATATTGATATATTGCCCATCCATAGTTAGAAGGAAAAAGTCTTAGGAGTGAAGACAATCACTTTGTATACTTTTTTTTATAAGATGTAGACACAAAGTTAAGAAGGAAGCAGTCCAAGAACAGTCTTATAAATAAGGAGTCTATGGGTGGACTTAACCATTGGCACATTCTTATTTATAAGGCTGTTCTATCACCTGGTTGTTACACTACACCTTAGTTTTAAGTCTATAAGACAAAAGAAGTAGTGTGAGTCTATAAGACAAAAAGAAGTAGTGTATCCCAGTCTAGAGCCTTACCTTTTTTACGTGCATGTAATCATACAATGTAAAATATCGCCTTTGTTTGCTTTCAGTGGAAGCAATGCTGAATTTACTTATTGTAACAATATGGATTAAATAAACACATTACCCTAATAAAGCTTAGCTGGGGCCATGTTGGATCGCTTAGATACCAGTTGTACTGTTGCATTTATTTGGTAACTGCTGCCATCTCTGATGGGGTAGGAAGGCGGAGGATGTTATGTAAGCCTATAGCTATCTTTTAAAGTGTAGCATGTAGAGTTGTAATCGCTGTGGCTGTCACACCTGTCCAGGCTGAATGAGAACAACATGTAATCACAGTGACAAGTAGGAGCACTGAGACCTAGTGTACTTGCACTGGACTCACTCACTCTGCTGGCTCGCTTCCCTTCGCTAGTTCTCTTCTCTGGGTACTTTTAGGCTCTGAATTCATTACTGATTTTTTTTTTTTTTTTTTAATTGAGGTGTTACTATTTTCATGTGTGGTTAAAATGTCACATGTGTCTTTGCCTCTCATGTATTTTTTCATTTGAGTCGCAGCCCTAAACCTGGATTTTTCTGGAAAATAAAAATGCAGTGAGCTTTGTAAAACGGAGAAGGTCATTATACAACACTTAAAGCTGTTCAGGAGACATCCTACCATCAAGATGAGAAAATAATCAGTTTGCCGCTTGTTAAAAATGATTTTGACCTGTTTCATAAGTTGCGACTCTTGTATCCTATCCTGGTAGCCCAAAATAACATCTCCTTGCTTGTTTTGTACAACACAAATTGAATAGAAAAGAGGATAACATTTTGTGTTCATCCAGATGGTTGACAGGCATAATGAACCCTGTTGTTAACCCTTTGGTTATTGAATTAAATATTCTTTTATAAAAATTTGTAATATTGAAAGGCTCTTTTATCTTAATCTGAGTACATTAATGCATGCATAATAAACAGTTTCAGTTCTAGTTTTCAGCTATGATGAAACAAATTCGAGCTCTCATGTCAGTGTAGAGGTGACTTAAAAGCAGTTGGGCAGCAAGCTGCTGACAAATCTGGATTCCTGGACAGGAAATGCCTCTCCTCTCTCTCTGTCTGGCTTCCTGCCTCCACACAGTGGATTAAAGGGTTACTGGTGTTCACAATACCCTCACACACTTAATCCATTTTACAGCTATACTTTCAAATCCAAGCCTCTCACTTATCTCCTACTGGTTATTTTCCACCTGCTGTATTTTCATGGTTTTAAACACAGTAGCAGGACACATGTTAAGTGATCTGTGCATATAAGGCAAGAATAGCTGTTTAAGTGAATAGTGGCTAGTGTGGCTGTTGGTCATATTGTTGTCTCTGTAGTGTTAATGTTACTTCATGCAGGCTAGTGAGCAGGCAGGTGGAATTCATTAGTAGCCAGGTGACGCAAAGGGCAGCGGATCACATGAACTCCTCGGCTCTGTCTAGTTGTCAATAATTCATAAGCAGACTGGCTGACAATGTGGACCGACATTTGTGTAGCTTCTTATGAAGTCATCGCACAGCGGGCCTGCTCAGTGTGGGCTCCAGGATGAGGATCAGATAAATGCCATTAACATTTAACTAATGTAAAAAATGAAATGAATGGATTACAGACAGCACAAGTATTTAATGACAGCTTTGGGTTTAATCACAAACAACAGTCAAATACAATGTAGACAAGTATTGCAGACAGTAATGAGGAGGTAAATTAACCCTCTGAGGGCAAAAGACGCACCGGCGAGTCTAAGCTGTTTGACAACAGTCCTACTTAAAAAGTAACATTAAAAATTTTCATTTTAGACATTTATTTACAAATTATCTCTTTACGTATTGCTCTGGAACAAATTTGTACCTCACTGTACAGAAAGCTGAGTTGACGTATTGATGACATGATACATGGGTCTACATCTCATTATATGCAAATATCCTTAAAATGTGAATTTAAAAAGAAATGTAAAAATGACCTTCGATGACCTCAGAGGGTTAAAACGACTACAGCATCACAACTTTCATGGAGTGAATTAGGGTTGAAAATTGATTTCCTTGGTCAAAATTTAATTGGAAGGACTTTATAGTGACATTTTTTAAAAATATCCTGTTTTCCTGAGGACTGGCTAGAATTAGGTGAAATACCAAAGGGTGTCTAAAGACTGCTTTTATTCTCTCGAGAGGCTATCAGGACAACACAGAATAAATTAATGACGGACACAAAATGACATAAAACTAATAGTTATTCTAATGGTCTATTTAAAGGACATATTAATTGTTTTTCATATTGACTTGAAGCTGTTAGGCCATTTATTTTTGCCGTTGTTAGGCAAAAATTCCATAATAATCCTTCAGTAAATTGTATTTCAAGTGGTCTGAGAGAAAACTGGACTTCTGCACCTCTTCTTGGCTCTGTTTTATAGCCTTAAGAAAATCTAACCCGTGACAGGAGACATAGGCCAATCGCAGGTTATTTCAGAGAGAGAGCGTTCCTATTGGCTGTTCCGCACATGCATTGCCTGTGCAACAGTTAGTTGAGAGGGAGAGCTGCAGGAAGAGGTCTCAATTTATTATAAATGCTGTCTTTCCTCTGCAGCTTTAAGCACAATTGAAATGGCAAACGTCAAACTTGTGTTGCTTTCAATTACAATAGTAATGATAAATGTCGATAAATACAATGCACACATTAATCTGTCAGATGTGATGTGTGTTCAATGTGACATAGTCATTGCTGCCGACGCGCCATCTCTGCTGCCTGCTTCCATTATGTCTTGTATGTGCTTTCAATGTGGCCTCTGAGATTTTTCTCCTTTCTCTTGTCTCCTTTGTATTGTCTTTACATCATGGACTGCTTTTAATGTCATTGCCATTATCTGTGCTTATTTTTTTGCGTGCCACTTCTTTGTATGTTGTAACCCTTTTTGCTTAGGCCTGCTGTTATTTAGATGTAACGTAACTCATTTTAATAGGTTAACCATTGTATTTTAGGATGCTTATTGTCAGCCGGTCGGGGACTACAGTTCCACAGCTGGTCATTGGCCATAGAGGAAAAAGCTGCTCCTTTTACTGTACACTTACCGTAATTAAGGTGGGACTGTCTACGACATTATAAACTACTAAACTAAACTTAACAAATGCATATGCATGGCTTGATGTGTTTGCGTGTATCACACATTTTTGAATGGGGTCACTTTTCAGGATCCAGGAAACCATGCTTATGTGTGTGCCAACAGTGGCCGGTTTCCTCTCAGCCTCATGCTAATCAGTTAACACCTGCCCGTCCATACTGCCCACAATCCACAAAGTCCACCAGGGTTAACCCCTTTACCTGAAAGAATTACAGGCTCTCACTAAGCCACTCAGTCTTGGGATTGTTTTTGACTGGCGGCTGCTTCACTTTTCAGTCGCATTTAGCAGTCCCTTGTACTTGTTTAGATAAACATACAATAAGAATCAGATTTCACTTTATTTTTTATATTTTTTAGCACTTTAAAGGAAGATTATCATTTGAGTTAATCTAGTATATCAAACATTTAGACATTTCCTGCGCCATCGGAGTGTAAATGTGTGTGAGTGTTTATCTGATGAGCAGGTGGCACCTTGTTTGGTAGCCTCGGTCACAGTGTGTGAATGTGTGTGTGACCGGTGAATGCTTCCTGTACTATGTAAAAGCGCTTTGAGTAGTCGTTAAGACTAGAAAAGCACTATATAAAAAACAGTCCATTTACACAATAAGTTCATTACACAATTAGTCCATTGTAAGAACATGAATCTTAAACAAATCTGTAATCAATTAAATAATTTAAGTTTTTTTCCAAACACTTACTGGTGATAGCTTATCAAATGTTAGAATTTGCTGCTTTCCTTAATTTGATATCATTCAATATCAAGTTGAAAATATTTGGGGGTCTGGGCTGTTTGTGGCGCCAAAAAAGTAATGTGATAGAGCTGTACTGATGAATTCCGTCATACTGAAGATGCTATTTAGAAGTTTTTTTTAATCTTTTATATCTGCTACATAAAAGACATAACATTTCTGTACCAATTCCATTTTTTTTTTTTTTTTTAATCAGGTAACTCCTTCTTCCAATGCCCAAACAGTAGTTCTGCTGAAGAGTGAGCTCAATTATCTGGTTGTATCAGTGTCGTTGCAGTAGCATTAACAGTGTATTATAGCCCATTGAACAAGGAGACAGATGATGGATAGCCCCGGGTTAATGGTGCGTGGAGGGCTCTATCCAAGGAGAGACCAATACACAGAGAGAGAAGGAGAGAGAGAGACGTTGTTTGAACTTGGGTCATCATAATAACATTGCTCCGGGTGCCAGTGAAAGTGCTGAGAGGGGCAGGTACACCTTAATGTTCTCCCTATCTGAGGGAATGATAGCTGGTCGACTCGCTGCTGGAACACACCATTCCCCACGGTCCTCATGTCAGAGCGAGAGAGCAAGAAAAGTGAAGTGGGAATGTACCCCCCCCCCCCTCTAAATGCTGATGATGCACTTTACAGAGATCAACCCCTCCCTTTCTTTCTTTAAGCCCAAACGTCTCCCCCTTTTTTCCTCTCTTTGCTTTGTTTGCTTAAGACACGAGCACGACATCATTATTGAACAACTGTGTGGATTATTTGGATTAATGGTTCAGCACTCACCTCTTATTGTATGTTTTACCGGAAGTGAAGCAGACTTTTGCCTACCTGCAAGAAATTTAACACTCTCTTCCCAGTACTCCCATTAAGATAGTAAGGTATTTTGATTGACATCTATCCAGATTAAAGCAGTCATAAATAGCAGTTTTGTTTTTTTCCTTTCTCTGTCAATTTCATATGTTGAGATTTTTTTTTTTTTTCAGTTATGGCAGCAGCTCTAATGAGATTTTTTTTGTGTTTTATAAATCTTTTGTTTGGGTGTCATTGGTAGGTGTTGGAAAGGAAGGCCATTTTCTTTTGTAAAATGCACCCAAGGAGAAAGGTGTAGTCTTTGAAGCTGATTGGCGTTTGCTTCGGTGCATTAGGCAAATGCCTGGTTCATGTTGAACAGTATTACCTTGAGCAAATGTATGTATTTTGTATGTATTCACACTGCCTCTGCCTTCTCTTAGTTTATGTGTGTTCATCCTAAATCTGAGTAATGAGACTGTATACCTGTAAAAGTGGGAAACACAGAGTGCTGTAACCACATTGGCTCCTGGAGGAGGAATTTCAGCACTATTTCGGATAGTCCTGAGGGGATGTTACACAGTGAGAAGTTAAAATGTTGTTTCCCTGCTTTTTATGTATGGACTAGACAGGATCAACGGAAGTACAGGGAATGATTTTAAAGATTTACAGCATTTACAAAGCACTATCTAACTGGGACATTTTGAGACCGATTGGCAGGATTGCTGTGAACAAAATACACACAGTGATACACTGTAAGAGCAAATTATGTTAAATTATGCATCCAGCTAATTTGAATAGTTCACATTTCTGTGTGAACAGGTAACGTAAAGGTGCTAAAGACTAGCTTGCTCCTCCATCCTCCTCATCCCATCCCCTCCCTGCCTGTGCTTCCATGCACTAACCCCCCACACCCAAATCCTTCTTGTCGGTTATTAGCTGGAACGCTGGAACACTGTTTGTGAATTAGAGCCGCCCAAGACAAATGTGATTGGTTTAAAGAAATGTAAAAAAAAAAAACAAAGCATTTTTTTCCTTCTATCCTGATGTGTATCTGTGGTTTAGCCAGATCTTACTCCACAGCACTGTAGAGATAGGATTGGCAATGCAGGACTATGTGTAGACTTAACCTATTAAATCAGTACATTTTTATTTAACATGCCACTTTATACTTTGAGTTTGGCCATTGCAGAGACATAATCTGCTGCCCTCTCTGTGGAGTTTCCATAGTGTTTTGTTACAGAATATGGAGCCGTGAGTTAAAAGCTTTTCAATGGTATTCGAAGGGAGCACTTGTGAATCCACTTTTGCAGCAAGCTGTAGTAGATCAAGTTATCCTCTTCCTGAAGTATTTGTTGCTAGGCGACAAATACAAACCAGTATTATTATTGCCTGGAAGTGCAGATGATTGCGTGAATTGCAAATGATAAGTATTAAATTGAAACTAATAAGCACTCAAGTGATTTCCATAGATGAACAATTCTTGTACATGAAACATCTCATTGTTCTGTAACATCAGAGGCGTCGTTAGGCCTGGGCGTCCCTGGCTACAGCCTTGACTGGTTTATGAATAGCTCCTGGATCTCTCTCTCTCTCTCTCTCTCTCTCTCTCTCTCTCTCTCTCTCTCTCTCTCTCTCTCTCTCTCTCTCTCTCTCTGTCTTTTCACCTGTGAGGCGAATAGAAAGGGCAGCAGCAGCTACGTGCGTGGTCTGACCATCATGCCGCATTTGATGCTATCACCTATTAACCTCTCAGTCTCTTACATTGATGCCATCACCACAAAGTTTAGGAGCGCAATACTAACAGAATACCTTCCATGGTCTGCTGTGCTGTGGTGGGCTTGCTGTGGCTGACGTGTCGCATATGTGATCCGTGTATTTATGCCGTGGTCTGGGCTAAGCCCCGAACCTCCCCAAGTCCTAGAAACGCCCCTGTGTAACATTATCAATGTACTTTAGCAGGGACAATGAAGTAGATGACTGTAATCCGCTCTAACAGACTGTCAGGCTGTCAGAGTAGAGCAACGCCATGTGATATAAAACTGAGATTACACATTACTGCACTTGGAAATGTCTCTGATAGAATTGAGATGGCCAAAATTGGCTTTACACAGTAGATGTATTCATGATTTGATTTCCACAGGACTAGATGATGAGAAGACTACACTGATTAAATCTGGACTTCAATCTGGAAGTTTGGGCCAAACATTGTCATTATTCTAAGTATAAATAATGGACATGAGAATCGAAGCTTCTCTGCATTAAGCAGTAGAGTCATGTTGGAAGTGGTTCTTCGAGAATATGGTGGCAGAAACACAGTTAAAGGTGCAGCACAGGACTGCTATACACATACTTGAAGTATATCTCAAGAGAACATTATAAATAATGGAACTACGGTTACACGAGTATATTTCTCTGAGTGCAACATTACACAGGGGGAACCCAATGGCAATACTAAATCCTTTTTAAATGTGCTTTGTGTAGCATTTTAACATTAATAAATAATCATCTCATCAATATTTGATCTTAATTGCTGTAAACAAAAGTGGCCACCACTAAATGTACCTGGTTTGCCACCAGGTTAGATTAGGCACTCAATCTGCAGGACTGATTTACAGTAAAGCACAGAAGGTAGACGCAAACGACACAACCTCAGGAAGGAAGTGATGTTTTTTGCCATCAAACTAACAAACAGAACTAAAGCTTTCTGAAACTTGGGCAATGGATATGAATGCATATTATGCTAACTTTTAAATTAGGATCACCATTAGCATGGGTGTTTATATTATAATATTGCTTTCGGTAAATAGGAATAACTTTCGTTGCTGTAAAGTAGATTTCCTGAAAGTTTTAGTGGTCTTAAAGATTCACCTAAAGTAAATACAAGTCAACTGTAGCAGGATCTTAAAATAATAAAAAGAGTTAGATAAAATAATTAGCACTGGTGGAAGTAGTGGAGTAGATGCAGGGCTCAGTGGACTGACTGGCTTTTCTTCTGACAGCTGTGAAGTGTAAGGATCTTACAAAGATCTCATGACTTCTAGGAATCCATTTTCCACCATGGTACTAATCTAATCAGGTGACTGGTCTCATGAGAGCCACATGATGCCATTTGGTTTCCCTCACCCCTCTTGATTTTTACCCTCCCACTGAGATGTGATAATCACACTTTTTGCCAAGCAGTTTTCAGGATCGAGAAAAAAAATAGCCAACAATTGTGTTTGGTTTTTGTTGCAGTCTGTGTGTTCCTCTTATTGACCATAAAAAATATCACAGCTCCCAATCTCCCTGAGAGTAATTAAATGTCATTAAGAGTCAGAAGGAAAGGAGGAGGAGGGACAGAGAGACAAAAAGAATCAACGGATGGTGGATGGGAGATAAATTCTAAAGAGGACAGTGAAGGGAAAAAAAGTCTGTGTTAGAAGTGAACGCAGAGGGAGATAGTTAATCTCATGGTTGTCAAGGAGATAATGAAGAACAAACTGAGATATAGTCGTGTGTGTGTGTGTGTGTGTGTGTGTGTGTGTGTGTGTGTGTGTGTGTGTGTGTGTGTGTGTGTGTGTGTGTGTGTGTGTGTGTGTGTGTGTGTGTGTGTGTGTGTGTGTGTGTGTGTGTGTGTGTGTGTGTGTGTGTGTGTGTGTGTGTGTGTGTGTGTGTGTGTGTGTGTGTGTGTGTGTGTGGTGTGTGTGGTGTGTGGGTGGTGTGTGTTGTGTGTGTGTGTCATGGAAGGGCCTTGAGATTCATGAGACAATGAAACACCATGAACAGAACAAGGAGCAGTGAGGCTCAACTAAAAAGAGGGAAACTTACTCAACTGGAGGGTAATAAACTGAAAACGGCACAAGGTGGACAACAAACTGGTGTGCAATAATATAATAGAAGAACAGAACATAGAGAAGTTGTTTAGCATGACGTCAGTGTCAAATGATTGGCTATTACGCTTATTGGATGACGATGCGTTGCAATCCAACAAAACGTGAACTGGCCTCAACCATTAGTGGTGCACTGTGTTGTCTTGTTGTGGTGCACTGTGTTGTCTTGTCTACTGCTTTGAAATCTGCCGATCCTTTCCCTCAAGAATGGACCAGCATTATGTACTTGTACCCTAACTGTGCAACAATAGTGATGCAACATAAAGGATCAGACTAGCAGAGTATAGGACAGTAGAAATGTAATCAGGGCACAGAATGTGGAAGAAGCTGGTAAAAGGAAAAAAAAGTAAGAGCAGAAATTGTCATTCGGAATAAAAAAATTATAAAATGTGGGAGCAGTAGTCAAGCTTCAGAATGATTATGTCCACCATAGAATGTACTGCAGGTGTTGTAGTTTTATAAATAGTATAAAGTGACCACTAGTTTGTGCTTTTGAAATGCATTAGTTGGTTTTGGTCTTCAGGAGGAAAGAAGAGTAACATTTTTTTCGTGGACATCATTTACATTTACTGACAGCCTGTTGGGGAACACTAATATTTGAGCAGTAGCATTTCAAAATTGAAACAAACTGAGTGAAAACAAAAGAGAGAAGGGCTCCAGAGAGAGGGGGAAGAGAGGAGAGAGGAGAGAGAGAGAGACTTAAATTAGGATTTGACAAATTTAGAGTCCCTGGAGACCAACCAGGAGGACGGGCCAGCTACAGAGGAGTCAGTTCAACTGGCAAACAGAAAAAAGTGGTAGAGATAGAGACAGAGAAGGACCAACAGACAGATTAATAATCAGGCAGCCCAACCAGTGTAATGAACACCATTAAGCAGCATTGTCCCTACAGGACAAACATTAGGGAAGACCCAGAAGTGCTCCCATAAACGAGAAGGAGAGAGACGGAGAGAATGTAAAGTTGGAAAATCAACACATTGGAAGAAGATTAAAAGCATTTTTGTACTTTTCTCTGAGCTCCTGGGAGACATGTAGACATTATTGCTTTACAGCAGGAAGTAAGAGCACTAACAGAGTGAGGTAAAGCACGTGTACACAAGACCAGCAGTAATGGGACTGTCACCCCAAGGAAAATAAAAATGCCTGATCAACAGAACAGACTCGTGTAATAAAACTCCACAGGAATGCAGGTTGTTAGCAATAATATAAATACATGCACAGCTTCGACCAGAGGCAGATGTCAGTAAAATCTAAAAGCTGTGCTGCTGGCAAAGTGTTGTAACAAACAATATTCTCTGTCTTGACGTACAGTAGCCGCCACAGTTGAAGGAATGAGAAGATTGATACTACTCGTCCATTAAAGCTTAATGGAGATGCGGGAAGAGTCCGTTGTCACTGTGAGGTTGCTGGGGAACCAGAGGAGACTAAGAAGGAGGCCAAGAAATAGTCTGGCATAGGGCTGTCCCAAACAAATCTTATTTAAACGATTAATCTAGCGATTTAGTTTTTGGGATTAATCTAACAATTAACTTTTCAATTAGCAATTATTTTCCCATTGCTCAATTAGTAACAATTTACGCAAAAGAAATGTCAATAAGATTCAAATCTCTATTTAATACATTTTTTTAACACTGTACTGTTTTATCCAAAGTAAAATTAATTTGTAGTGCAATTTGAAGCCAGATGTAGGAGCAGATCAATCCAACAACAAAATAAAGTCACTTTCAAAACTAAATAAAAGTAAACCGAGCAAGTGCAAAAAGAGTAGCCTGTTTTAGTTTTTTTTTGCAGTAGCAAGTAAAATAATGAATGAAGCTCTAGTTTAACATCCAAGCTCTTCTCTCTTTAATCTTAAATCTTATACTTAAACTTATTTAATGGACAAACATAAACCTACCAAGTCTTGGCAAGAAAGTGAACTAGCATCTTATCAAAGTTCCAAAGCACTAGTTTTAAGTTAATTTATGCTTTTTTTAATCCTCAGCCTTAACTGTAAAAAAAGTTATTGTCCAGACCATATCCTGCATCAAAACGACCATATTTTGCTGTATCCACTAAATATTCGATTTCTCTAGACTCTTGAACATACTTATTGTAAAACTTCTAGATTCCTGCTAAAAGTGAGTGTTGTATCTCTCTCCTAAGAGCCTCTGCCTTTCAAAAAGATATTTAAAGCGAGCCTAGTGTCCACAGATTAATGCAGGCACTTAGTGTGACCTAGGTACTCATACAAACACAGACATGTTTAACTGAAGAATTTGCTGATAGATATAGAACAGTCACTTTGTATTTACACCCAATTTACTTCACCATTTACTAATTTGGTTGTTTTTTTGACCATCTACCTGTGCTACATGTGTTGGTATAATTAGTTTTTAATGCCGGCTGGGAAGATGGAGAAAGAGGCTAAGTCACACTGGTCATGTTTTCCATGTGATGTTGCGAGTCGAGGTGCTTACGTTACACAGCTGAATCATTGGCATTTTGTTATCTACGAACTGCTGAATAAGTAATGAAAGCTTCCAAGTTGTTACTTTTAACTGTCGAGCATTCATCACATTTATTCTTATGTGACCTGAATGCAGCATTAGGGCAAGTCATGGGGGATCTCGTGATCATCAGCAGAACTCCCTTTTCCGTCTCACATACACGCAGTCGCAGACACAATGAAGCAAGTACGAACAGTGTGTAAGTTGATTCCCTTGACATCCAAAGAATGACTGCTTATCCACAGTAAAGTCGTAACAATGGTCTTCTATCCAGCTTTGAGGAGAAGCACAATGGTTAGCCTATGAGCCGGTCTGCGTCTATCCAGCAATATCCTGCATCTACTTCATTGAGTGCAATCACTGTCTAAAGCCGCTTACAACAGGCAATGTCATTAGGGTAGCTTTCAGGGAGACGTGAATTAATGCTGCTACAGAGGTTCTCCAACTCTGAGGCAAAAAAGAAAAAAACTTTGAAAAACATTTAATATTTGTAATTTGGGTATTTTTGGCACTTAATATGGTCAAAGTTTAGGAGCTTGCAGTGTGGTAAAGCAGGCACATTGTCCCAGTTCTCTACTGGGATCTGCTCTGTGAAAACCAGGCTAATTAATTTCTCTGTATAGCTGACAAAAGGTTGGAAAGTTTCTCCTCCTCTCCTAGTTTCAATAGTTTATCACATTGGGGGGCAGGGATTCAGAAGGTCGGCTTTGTGGGAGTGGTGTGTGTTGTTGTACTGAGATACAAAAAACACCTCTGGGAAACGGCATAATGATGTTTTCGTGTTTCCATACAATTTATCATAAGACATTTCTGAAAACTAATTGCCTCAGTTGGTTAGAACCTAACATGTTTTTTTTTTTCATGCTTTTGCCTTGTTTTGCTGGATATGAGGAAATAAAAACAAATTGATTCTAGGGAAAAGAATCAATAAAAAAATGTTTTTTCATGATAAATACAATTTTAAATGTTCTTCTCCCACCCCTAGTATTTGTGTTAGACAAGACAAAACTGTGTTGTCATTGTGTTATTACACAGAAATAATAGACACAGATTGCAGCAGCCTGGTGTTATTTAATCATGCACAAGTGCTCATTCATAGTAAATCATTATTTCCCTTAGGCTAAAGTGTAAAGCCATATTGATTTAAAATAGATCTTAAGATAATTAGGCGACTGGCGCTAAAATGGAGCGTATTCAGGTATATTCAGACAGACCGTATGAGGAAAAAAGTGTTTTTGAAAATGAAAGCATATAAACATGTTGTAGTAAAAAATAAAAGTATGAACTTGAAAATGAGCATAACATAGAGACCTTTAAGGCACAGCTGCATGGAGGTTCTTGTCCCCCCCTACTTACAGGCAATTGTTGAGACACATAATCACACTAGTGGTATCACTGCCGGGGATTAGTTTTGCTCCGCCCCTCCCTGTTCTGACTGCTCTTATTCACATCTGTGATCATCATCATTAGCAGCTTTTGGGTGACACTGTGCTTTCTTTTTTTTTTTTACTGAATGAGAATTAGAGGGATAGACTTAGAAACCACACTGTTCATCTGTTTAGAAAAGCAGCTAAATCACTGAGCGGAAAAGAGCAAATCTTTCTAAAAGTGCTCTGACGTGTTCATACGGTAGTCATGGAAAGATCACAGGGTTTCCAATAGTGGTTGCTCAGTTTTGCATACAGGCGGATTTAAAAATCACAACTACTTGGAATCACAGAGCTCTGATTGGCTGCTGATAGTGACAAAAAGCTTGACACACTCTAAACACTCTCTCTGCTGAGTGTTTCGGTCCCAGTCGGAACACACCGTCATGGTTACAGGTGGGAGGGAGGCGTATTGGAGGTGGATGATGAGGATTAATCATTATCTTATTTGGTCTGGCCTCTGGGGCCAGGGTGAGGTTGAGCAACATGGTGACAGATGGGGAGCACAGCTGGTATTTCATCTGTGACTCAGGTAACACACACACATACGCACACACTGCGTATGTGTGCCCACACTGTCACACACAGACATCAGTTTATCCGAATACCACATACACATATAAAGATAACAACACACAAAGCGCAGGTGGGTTGACATTACATGTAATACTCCACATCATGTGTGTTTTGTTTGATATCTCTCTGCCGTGTGGCTGTACATACTGCAGCAGTTACTCACTTCCTCTCAGGGCTACTAGCGGACATACAGCACAAGATCTCCACGTACATATAAAACACAATATAGTACATGTTCATTGCTATTTTCAACCTGCCACAGTGCCTTTTTTTTTTTAAACTTTGAATCCATCGGTAATAGCCATAAAAAAACTTTGGAAAACACCTTGATAAAGCAATCCACTGTTCTCTACACACCTTCATTTATTTATCCCTTTCACCCTTTTAGTCAAAACATAATTGCAATTGAGTAGTCAAAGGCAGAATCACACACACTATATATCTGTATTTAATGCCTAGTGATTTAGTGAATGGGACAGGATTTGTCTTATCTCTGTAGCTCAGTGGCAGCAGAGAGATAACACACACTTATGCAGCATGTGTGCCTGCATTCAATTGTGTTTGCACACACAATCCTGATATATGACTGTGTGTGTGTGTGTGGTGTGTGGTGTGTGTGTGTGTGTGTGTGTGTGTGTGTGTGTCAATGGTATCGCAGAGAGCAGGTTGTCTTCCGTAGTAGACTTATTTTCAGTGCCGCCTGTTGCAACGGAAGATAAAATACTTTGGGATTGGTCATCAGTCGAGCAGCTCAGCCTTTAAAAGCTGCAGTCATTTGTGTGTGTCGCAGTGATTCCTCTTACCTGCTCGGACTGTTCTGTAAATGTTATCTTTACTTTCCAGCCATCACACAGCACTAACTACAGTATTACCCCAGAGACTGAACACCATTTTCATAGTTTAAAATCATAAACTTCACAGAAACGGTTTGACAAATCTTATGATGTATGTATGTATGTATGTAATGGTTTGTAGGGCTGTGCCTGTGCTCTGCAGTGGTGGCTTGTTGATATGTGTCTAAGTCTTGTCCATCTCTGTGTTGAGTCTAAGTCATGTGCAGGTGTAATAATGTGTGCTTCTTTGATCAGAATGCCATCTGTTTAGTTGGTAATACTGGAGGAAATAATACACACTCACATACACACACCTGCTGCACATCAAATATAGTTATCTTCCTGTCTTTGGTGTCTCTGGTGAAGATGAGAGGGTAGGTTAGGATGGAGAGGGGGGTGGCTGCTTGCTTCAGGAAGTGTGTGTGTGTGTGTGTGTGTGTGGTGTGTGTGTGTGTGGTGTGTGGTGTGTGTGTGTGTGTGTGTGTGTGTGTGTGTGTGTGTGTGTGTGTGTGTGTGTGTGTGTGTGTGTGTGTGTGTGTGTGTGTGTGTGTGTGTGTGTGTGTGTGTGTGTGTGTGTGTGTGTGTGTGTGTGTGTTGTGTGTGTGTGTGTGTGTGTGTGTGTGTTGTGGTGTGTGTTGTCTGGTTGTGGCTGTGTGGGTGTGTTCTCCTCCAGTATTGCACAAGACATGGTGGTGGTCAGCTCTGTTACAATATGGTCCCCTGTTCCTGAGCAGTGTGGCTTCCGTTTCTGGCTCTGTAATGCTGTGTTCAGGTTATGTGGAAATGATAATTATTTGTTTTTTTAAAGCACCAACTTAATGACACATTTTAGTAACTATTCAAGTTATTAAAAGTGATTGGTTGAAGTTTGAAATCTGAATGATCTGCTTTGTTGGAAGCATCTTTAATTTTAAATGTAGTAGAGAAACTGAAATGCAGCAGAAGAACATGACTAGGAACAGATACACAGGTACAATTCATTACACAGGGAATAAGTTACCTAATAAAAAAAAATAATAATAATAATGTTTAAAAAGCATTAATTAGTGTCTGTCTGAGAGTAACTCTCCCATTTGATCCAGATATTTTCTCCCTTGTTTCTCTGTATTTGAAGGGTGCAGCTCATCCTTAGAGCAAAGTCCATAGTTGGGGCATTTCTGTGAAGTAACACATTATTTTACTTTCATGAAGACATGAACATCTTAAGAAGATCACTTTTACACAAACCTTTTGGCAGATCTCCAAAATACAGAGAGGAAAATAAAACCATACTAAAAGCAGTATCCTTGATTTTATTCAATTGCTGAAGGTATAATACATTTTAAAACTAAATTCAAAGTGTTAGTTTCACTTCTCTAAAACACGAGTGGTCTGTGCACCTGTTTCACATTCAGGCTCTTCCCCTTCCCTTAAAGGTTACCCTAAAAAAACTAAATCCTAACTCTCAAAATACTCCAATTGTAATGTTCTCACTTTGGAGGAGTTCTCTCATCTATCTGTCTCTGTAAAGACGTACAGCAAAACACACAACTGGCAACATTGTGCGTGATTGTTTGTGTATTCCTGTGCTCTCTCTCTCTCTGTGTGTGTGTGTGTGTGTGTGTGTGTGTGTGTGTGTGTGTGTGTGTGTGTTGTGGTGTGTGTGTGTGTGTGGTGTTGTGTGTGTGTGTGTGTGTGTGTGTGTGTGTGTGTGTGTGTGTGTGTGTGTGTGTGTGTGTGTGTGGTGGTGTGTGTTGGTGTGTGTGTGTGTGTGTGTGTGTGTGGTGTGTGTGTGAAGGATGTCGGTGCTGAGTGAGGCCGACAGAAACAAAACCTGCAGACTCTCTCCATCCCTTTCTCCTGACCACAAATGTTTCCCTTTCAACTATAAATACCCCCCTGAAACCTGCCGTGTTCTGTAACATGAAACTCTGCTCAAGTGATTTATTAAAGTCCAGAATAGCCCAAAGTGTCCTGTTACAGCCAAAGGCTTAATGCTCGAGCTAATACAGGGCAGTTTTTTAGAATTTTGTGAAGATGTTTTATTTGATTAAACATAGACAGGCTTTCATGTTAAAAGCTTGAATCCGGGTGAAAGCTAAACGTAATCGATAGGAGAGAGATGTCTGCTTAGAGGCCATCCAGGTTGTGGTGAGGGATGGAGAGGAAAGATGTGAGGAAAAACAAAGCTGCATTAAGGATGGAGATGACAGTAAGGCCACTAGCTAAGTTTCCATCCACTTGTCAATCGAATTATCTGAAGTTTGGGGAAAAAAAACTCACGCGAACAAAGCTAGTGAAAGTGTGTTTCCATCCAATGGCTTTAAAGCCATTAAAAACCTGCGCATAATGACATCACATGCTGTTTTTTGATCAAAGTGGTATATCAAATTGAATTTAGACATTCCATTCATTTTCGCACTGAATCGCACAACACTCAAGCAAACATTTGCAAACTAAGTTTTTCTAGACAAAATGGTTTGTGCCGTCTACCAACATCAACATATCAGGCTATAATAAGACAACAACGATGCTATCAACACATCGCTATGACGATGCAGATGCAACTTGCCTTTTATTTTCCCTCCGGCACCGCTGCAAGACTCCTTTTTTTTTTTTTTTTGAGACATGTCTCGCTGTTTGAGCGCCTTCCATTAACTCCGGAGGACGTCCCTCGGCTTGTCTTAACCTTTGTCGGGCATTTCCTTTGCGAGTTCCTGATAAATTAAATTCAAAAAGTCTCTTGTCTCCTCGTTCGTCCACTTCCATCTGTCTTTGTTGACACCCGCCATGTCTGCAGACACAGCGGAGATACTGGGCGTAAATGAACTAAAACTTCTTCTTCGTTTTGTGGCGGGTTGCAACCATAAAATGACCTAAAACTTAATTGCAATTCATTATTTATTGGGCAATTAACGTTTCTATCAGCGTTTATTGCATAAGTCGTATATTGATCAAGATAAAATCCAATGAGACCAAACGAATTTCCTTTCAGTCGATGTTCATGAAATTTAAACAAATGTTACTGTTTCCATAAGGCATTTTTCATTTGATATCACTTAATTCAGATGAAAACGTGTGGATGGAAACATAGCAATAGATTCTCAGTCAGCGCCATCTGACTCTGATCAACACAGATTCATCTAACAATACATTATCATTACCTGTTTTTGCACGTGTACTTGTACGTGTCTGCACATCGCATTATTGCTAACACACCTAAATGGAAACTGCATACTTCACATTTTTTTATTTACAACATTAGTGCTGCAGCTATTTTGGTTATTGTTTGATAATTGGCAAATCTAATTTTCCGGCTAATGAGCTACCAGCAACTAGTAGCATCTCCAGCATGTACAGTATATTTATGTAACACTATCCTTTGTGTTCCTGGATATTTGTGGCACTGTTCCATATGGATACAAGTAACGGGAAGTGTGTAAGAAATGTGTTAGGTGAACCGACGGAGCAGGCAGGTGGGAGAGAAGAGGAAGAACGGTAATCGTGTGGGCGACAAAGTTGGCAACCTGTCCATGCTATCTGGTTTTCATCTCCTCCTTTACTGTAAATCAGATACCAGTCAGTTACTACAGCATTATTAATTGTTATTCGTACTTTCCTTTCAACTTGCTTTCAATTTTTTCTTTCACTTCCTTTCATTGCTCTCCCATAAATAGTTGAGAGGTGTGTGCGTGCACGTGCGTGTGCGTGGCATTCCAGTCTGAGTCACATGCCGGTTCAAGTAACCGTGGTAACAAAAGTTCTCATTCATGGAGGAGAAATTACTCATTCATTCTGACTTTCTGTAATCTGTTTCAGTGTGTCACACAGTATTATGTTACAAGTGTGTGAGAGAGTGAGTTTGTGTGTGAGAGAGTGTGAGCGTATCAGGATCATGATACATTTATTTATCTCCCATTGAAATCTAGTTACATTCGGAAATGGCAAATGATGTGTGATTGTACAGAGGTTAGATGTTTTATTTAACTTTACGGAGCTTTGCAGTGTCAATGCAAAGCTTCACCCACTGACCCACACTGCATATCATATCACCTAGGGAATTATTTAAAATGAAGACATTACACAAACGCAGAGAACACTCAAACTTTTCTCTCCCCCCCCCCCCTTGCAGTGTGTTGGTGAGGAGAACTGGGTGGACAGCAGGACGATTTTCATTGGACACAAGGAGCCTCCTCCAGGAACAGAAGCCTTTATACAACAAAGATTCCCCGACAACAGAATAGTCTCCTCCAAGGTCAGCGAAAACACCCACGCATACACACAAAGATCACTACCTGCTGTAGTAGCATAGATACTTCAACAAAAATACACAACAGACTTCTCTTTTATTGTTTCAGTCACTTTTTCTTGGTAATAAGACACAGTGTTTCAGGAAGGTGATTTTATTTTTATATATTTGATTTTAAAGATAAGAGTGTCTCAATATTTTATTTATTCATTTAAATATGTTTAGCCACTTTAGCCAGTGGTTTATTTATCAATCATTTTATTCTGTCTATCATGTTTGTAAAATGTTTTTATGGCTGTGGTTTATTTATAGTTTATTTGTGATACTATCCAACTCCACATACAAATCAATGAAAAAGCATCTTAATATCTTTATTAACACTATAAGCATATGATTTCTAAAAGCATGAAGCCACATATTGCCTTTATGTTGTAGTCTCTTTAAAGGTTCTTGTTCACCTTGGATTTGACGTGGCTAATTAGTGACAACTACACTCAACGATTTGTTTGACTGAACTGTCTCATGTCTTCCCAGTACACATTTTTGAACTTTGTCCCGAAGAACATGTTTGAGCAGTTCAGGAGAGTTGCCAACTTCTACTTTCTCATCATATTTCTGGTTCAGGTAAGAGCGTTTTCTGTTTCTGTTTACATTAATTACAGCCATTTTAAATGTGTTTCACTGCTTTCATTTCTACAAAACATGCTTTTACATCATGCTGCTATACGCAGGGGAACAACAATATAGTTTCCCCCCCTAGGATCCTGTGCTACTCCTTTATTAAAATAACTACAGTAAAAAAGAAACCATCATACTAAAATTTCTTTAATTAATGGGCTGATTTAATGTGTCCTGTTATACACATTTTGGCAAGAATCAAGTAGGAATTTTCTGCAAAACAAATCATATTTTAAAAAAATAAAATAATTCAAGGACAATTTACATAAAGAACAAAGAGAATTGCCACTATAAAATTTCACTCAAAGTAATTAAAAGAACCGTTATTTGTTTGCGAGTGTAGAAGGAGATTTGGTCCATTGATATTTTTTGTATTTCTAATTTCCTAAGGGTCAGACATTACTTAGTACACCTTAAAGCTGTCTGTCATTTTGATGCATTATTCTGCTTTACATCCATGTTGGTCTTTTAATTCTCTCTGTCACTTCAGTTGATCATCGACACTCCCACCAGTCCTATCACCAGCGGGTTGCCCCTTTTCTTTGTTATCACAGTCACAGCCATTAAACAGGTGAGAGCCAAAGGTTTTCACTTTGCTTCAATTAGATATTGATGTTCGATTAGATATATAGATATTATTATTATTATTATTATTATTATTATTATTATTATTAAACACTACACCATTAGCAACACCTACAGACACACTTCATCACAACACTTTTACATCCCACGCTCTCTGTCTTTTTTTTCCTCTGTCAGGGTTATGAGGACTGGTTGAGACACAAAGCAGACAACGCAATCAACCAGTGTCCCGTCCACGTGGTGGAGAACGGGAAAGTGGTCGGCAAACAAAGTCGCAAGCTCAGGGTGTGTGTCAAGAGATAAATCACTAGAGTATCACCCCATATAAAATAAACTGTGTGTGTGTGTGTGTGTGGTACTGTATGTAATGTATACAGAGTGAAATTGCAGCTATAATACCAGATGCAGAGGATCTGCCAAAGGATGACTGTTGGCTGAACTGAAGGTTTACAGGTGGTAAAGCAGAAGGTTATCTTAGGCTGAATCCCATTCCTTCCCCTTACCCCTACCCTTGGCCCTTACCCCTACCCCTTGGCCCTTGAAAACCAAGGGTAGGGGTAAGGGGTGAAAACATACCCCTATGAATTGGGACACCACTTGGTGACATCACCATACAGTATTGATCACAAACCTCCAAGATGCCGTCTAGGTCTGTGATTGTGTGGGTTTGGACAACAGTGTTATATATTTTATAGTTATTTTAGGTTCACTTTGGTAGTGCAGAGTACTTATCTGTGTAGTACTGAGGTCTGTTTGCAATACAAATGTGTATACACATGCATCATGTGTACATATACATACATTACACCCTGTATACATGGTGTGTGTATATCTGTTTCAGTTATCACCGTTTTGAATGTCATTGATGTTCACAAAAACATTTTGTTGACAAAAATCTGTCTTTATTTGGGGATAAATTGAACATAACAGGCAAAAACGTTACATAAAATAATGTTACAGAACCATTGTCAACTATTAGAACCATAACTAACATGTCGCACACAATAAAAGGCACTCATATGTGTAAAACTAAAAAATACACACAAGACCACAAACAAACTACACACACACTACACTGTTGTAGCTACAGCTGCTCTGATATTCCAGACCAGTCTGGAGCCTTTTGGCCAGTAACCCCCCCCCCCCCCTCACATATCATCAGTGTCCCATATCAAAACCAACAACAATATAACAAGTGCATGAACAATGAACAGGAATTAATTAAATATTATTACAATAATAGTAGGCTACCAATGCAATAATGAATGGGTACAACATGAAACATATGAATTAGGAAACGTCTGCTCGTTTGCAGCCCCAACCTGGATCAGCTGCTGTGTCCTCCTGTGTCCTCCTGTGTGAGACAGGGCGGTATATGTTAAGCACGTAGCGATGTATCATAGACCGTTAATATATATCTAGCTATACAATCTATGCGATCTATACAGTCCATTCAAGGCAGAAATATGTGGGACTGGTTCAACGTTAGCGTTAGCGATTAGTGTTAGCATTGCAAGCTAGCGATTTTTAAAAAGTTTCAGTTAGGAACATGGGTACACATGTACAGGACTGCATAGACCACAAAACAAGACTGTCGTAACTTTTTAATCAATTATTTAAAGCTGAAAGTACTTACATTCATGTGTCTCTCTGGTTGATGCAGCAGCCCACACTGCCTGTGTGTTTCTAGTGAGGTCGCGTCCACACTAGATCCGTAGGGTATACAGCCCTTGATCTATGCCCTACCCCTAGCTCGTAATACGTATTGGACCGGCACTAGGTGCCGCGTGAACGCGCAAAAGGTAGGGGAAGGGGGAAGGGGTAAGGGAGGAATGGGATTCAGCCTTAACTAGTAGAAACAGGATGTGACATGCCATCCTTGAAGACACTACATCTAGACATGCCAGAGGCATTTTTAAAAAATAAAAAAGGATGCCTCTTTGTTTTCTGTCTCAGGTTGGAGACGTCATCTTCATGAAAGAAAATGAGACTTTTCCCTGCGACCTCATCCTTCTTTCCACGTCTCGAGATGATGGGACCTGCTATGTTACTACAGCCAGTCTTGACGGAGAGAGCAGCCACAAGGTGTGTACTGTGCAGTATGTGTGTGGTATTGAAGGACAGGCCAGTTAGTTCACTTTATCCAACCTGAATATTTTATTTACTTCCTTCAAGTTGAGGCTGCCAGTTTTCATTGCAAATGTCTTATTTGGTCTCTTTTCATTCACCCATCCGTTCTCCCGTTCTTAGACATACTATGCAGTTCAGGACACCAAAGCTTACAACACCGAGGAGGAGGTAGACACCATCCACGCTACTATAGAATGTGAACAACCACAGCCGGACCTATACAAGTCAGTACAACACACTATTCACGCACACAACTGAAAAACATTGTCATACACTGACAAATAAATGTTTGAAACATGTCTTTCCTGTTACGTATGTCCTGCACAGATTCGTTGGCCGTATCAACATCTACATGGACAATGAGCCAGTGGCCAGGTAACCCAAAGCCGTAAAATACTCCAGGACTAGGAATATGGTCCATTTTTCTCCAGTAAAGATCAAAGTAGACATTTCCAAAATACCACTGTAAACTCCAAAAAAGGTCCACCAATTGTTGGATCCTATTAAGTCAGTTAGTTAGTTAGTTAGTTAGTTAGTTAGTTAGTTAGTTAGTTAGTAAGTACTCTGACCCCTGAGAAATGTTGAAAAGGTTATAATTTTCTATATTATGTTATTCCTGTTACTTTGATTCCCTTAGTTCTTTTGTTTACGATGGTATTAAAATAGGAATGTAATGTTGTCTAAACTAGTTTCTTTTTCACGTCTGAGCAGGGGCTTGCTTTTAACTAGATATCTTTATAATTTTGCAGGCCATTAGGAGCAGAGAACCTGCTGCTTCGAGGAGCCACACTCAAGAACACTGCACACATATATGGTAATATCACCTGAAATTGACTAATATGCTAGAAAAAGTTTAGATCTTTTTTTGTAAAACTATCTTTTTTACTGAGCTTTCAACTGTTTCTCAATGTCCTCTTGAAAACTGTTAGATGGGACTAAAAGGTTTGAAAAAAGCTAGTAAATGGAGCTTGAGTTAATGTTGTCTGCCTCTCTTTTAGCGGTTGCCATCTACACTGGCATGGAAACCAAGATGGCTCTCAACTACCAGTCCAAGACTCAGAAACGGTCCGCAGTGGAAAAGTAGGCTCTCTCTCTTTCCTTCTCATTTACATATTATAAATTGTGAACACTGGCTTCGATAATCATTTATATTTTTGACCCATCCATTAATTCACTAAACGAGAGTCCTTGTGTCTCTCTGGCTCCCTGGACGGAGTGGATCTTTCTTTCCATCTGGTGTCTTCTATCCAGATGGCTTGTAGATATGAATGACTGTAGGTGGATTACATTTACACTTGGTAACAGTGTGGGCCTGATTAACTCATTGGAATTGCATTTGTCTTCCTTTTGCCGAAATGTACTTGGCTCGGAATAAATGCCTTGTATCCGCGGTTCCCTTTTATAAGAATGTCTATTTCTAACTGTCTTGTATAAAATACTTGAAAGCAATACTTGAGTAAAAGTGTCTTACCACAAATTGACTTTGGTAGAAGTTAAAGTCTCCTTTTAGAATATTACTTTAGTAACAGTCTTAAAGTATCTGATATTTACTGTACTTAACTATCAAAAGTCATTTTATGATATTAAATGTAATTAAGTATTAGAAGTAAAAGTAAAAAAGAATTGATTATGAACTTTATGGCCAAAGGTGTGTAACGTTATCTCTATCACCACTGCTGTCTGGGTGGTCATTGTCTGTTACCATGACGGCAGAGCCTGCAGCAGGTGCTTCCATCAGTCATTATGCTTCCTCCTCTTCTTCTTCTTTAGTGTTGGCCTATGTTTGTTTTTTGTCGCTTGGCAACAAACAGGCATTAGGTTAATAAACTGGAATGGAGCATGCATTATCTTTAGAAACAATCATTTTGCCAAACCTGCTTTTTTCCAGTGTAACACATTTTTTCAGATTTTTTTTGTAGTAACAAGTAACCAAGATGCTTAGGGGAAATATAGTGGAATAAAAGTACATAGATTTTCTTTAGTAAAATGTTGTGGAGTAAAAGTATCTGGTAGTACAGATACTGAAAATTTGACTTAAGTACAGTAGCAAAGTATTTTGTATTTTGTTACATTACAACACTGGTATCTAACAAATGCAGTGTGTTAAAATCCAAAATGCCTTTTACTGTAGCTGTGGGACTGGTCTGCATTGTCTTTCTGAATCCATGCACTTTGATGTGCCTGGTTTCCATCTCTGGCCCACAGGTATTTTTTGTGTTAATGTGGCCGAATGCCCAGATATAAAACACCCCTCATTGTTTCTCTCTGCAGGTCAATGAATGCCTACCTGGTGGTCTACCTGTGCATTCTCATCGGCAAGGCCCTCATCAACACGGGGCTGAAATATGCGTGGCAGGCCGACCCCAACAGAGACGAGCCCTGGTACAACGACAGAACAGAAGCAGAGAGAGGGAGACACATTGTGAGACTGTTAACTACATTCTCTCAATCTGAAGAAAAAAAAAAAAGAATTCTTCATCCTCTCATCCTCCTCCTCTTCCTCAGGTGATCAGGGCATTCACAGACTTCTTGGCCTTCATGGTTCTTTTCAACTATATCATCCCAGTCTCCATGTACGTCACTGTGGAAATGCAGAAGTTCCTGGGCTCCTATTTCATCATGTGGGATGATGAAATGTTTGACAAGGAGTTAGGAGAGAGAGCCGTGGTCAACACGTCGGACCTGAACGAGGAGCTGGGACAGGTAGCAAAGAACACTTTGAACAGGCTGACATAAAAGCAAATATTTCTGTACTGTACAGTAGTGATGTGCAATACTGCAAAATTTGGAATCAATTCGATACCAAGTAAATACAGGTCCAGTATTGCTGATACCAATACTTTTTAATGAATTAGGTGGATGCATCATCACATTGCTAAGTCTGAACAAATTTTCATGACCTTTAAGTGGTTTTGGGATTGCTTGTTTTCTCTCCTTTGGATTATTAAGTTAAAACCCAGGACAGAATTTCCATATTCTTGTATAAATTTGTTGTTTTAACACTGTACCTTACAGCCTTTTTACAAATTATACATGTTGCCTTTGTTTCACTTTTTGGCCTGAAAATATAGCCACACACCGCTCCTCTTCCTCTCTGCCATTCTTCTGCTCCGTGTGTCCGCGTGTGCGTGTGCGTGTGCGTGTCTGCTGGCCACCGCTGGGCCTGGCTGCTTGCTTGTTTGCCTGGCGCCACTGAGTCACGTGACAGTACAACATCAAGAGAAGGGAGAAGAAGCAGTGTGTGCCACTTACATAGACACAGACAGCCAGGTCTCCTCTCTGATGAAACAAGCTGCGGTGCATACTGGAGAGAAACTAAAACTAAAGTATCAATCTCACAACACTGGTATTGATCAATATCAATACCAAGATCAATCGGCCCACAACTACTGTACTGAGAAGTCACATAGAGACTTATGCTGTAACTCATTTCCTGCTCTCTTCCCAGGTGGAGTATGTGTTTACAGACAAGACAGGGACTCTGACAGAGAACAACATGGAGTTCATTGAGTGCTGTGTGGACGGACACGTTTATGTACCTCATGCTATCTGTAACGGACAGGTAACAACCTAATGGATGGACTATTTATTCGATCTTTATGTCTGACCTTAAGTCCTGCAATAAACTTTCAGATTAATGAAACCTACAAAGACTAGGCACTGCACACTATAATGACTGTTTCCACCACCACACAGTTTTTTTAATATTTTTTTTTTTTGAGCTTTCAACCGCATCTCAGACTCTCAAGACAGCAAGAAACTACTATTTACAAGGTTAAGAATGAACTTTTATTTCATGCAAGATATTAATAAAATGCAGCCACTGGCTCACTCCACAGCACATCACACCTTTGTTGTTTTCTCGCTCTTTTAGAGTATTTTAATATAATTGACTATATTTTAGACCATCAGAATGTCTTATCTTTATGTCAATAGTATCCTATTTAAATGTGCTTAATTTGTGTTGTTGCTAGGTGATGCCTGGTGCAACAGGTATGGACATGATCGACACATCGCCAGGTCCTGGGGCCAGGGTGAGCATAGCCTCTGTGTGTATGTGTGTGGCCTCTGTTTGTGCGTGCGTGTGCATTAGGGTAACGCTGTGTTGTGTGTCCGTCCACCACAGGAGCACGAGGAGCTGTTTTTCCGGGCATTATGTTTGTGCCACACGGTGCAGGTGAAGGAGGAGGAGACAGTGGATGGGATCAAGCATGGCATCCACCAGGGCAAGTCCACTTCCTTCTACATCTCCTCATCTCCAGACGAGGTGGCGCTGGTGGAGGGCATGAAAAGGTGGAACACACACACACACATACAAACACACTGTCACAATGATAATCGGACTGTTAAATTGCTAATAAAGCCATCTGCGCACACAGAGCATTTTTCAAATAAATACATTTAGTTCAGTCTCTCCATTTCTAATAATGGTGATTTCTGTGCCGCAGGCTCGGTTTCACCTATCTGAGACTCAAGGACAGTCACATGGAGATCTTAAACAGGGAGGATGAGATTGAGAGGTGAGTGTGTCCATTTAAAACAATGTTGTTTATCTCTTTCAGCCTCAGCAACAATTTATTCTATTGGCTTTTTAGTTATTGTAGAAGTTATTTGTAGCGCATACAGCACTACTTATTGTTAGGTATGTAATTTCTGTTTACCACACACCTCTGATTAGAATATTCATCTTGATAATTTCTCTAAAAGTAAAATGAGGGCATGTACTAATTTTTGTTAACCGTTTTGAACCCAGAAAGTTTCAGTTGCAGCATGTTACCATACTTGTTTTTTTTTATGTTAACTTAATGGCCAGTGTATGAAAACAGAGCAGTAATTAGAGTTGATCTGAACTGAATGTGCATTACTGTAAAGTTGTGTCACTACAGCAACAAGTGGGAGTAGCCCAGTAACTGCTGAAACCAACAGGCTTTCAGCTATGAGTTTAAATTTAGAACAGTGATGAAAAGAGAAATTGTTGGCTGAAAACTCTCTTTGAAAAGTAAGTGTGTTCATCTTTCAAAATGATGATCAGATAATCTCTGTTTGAGTTCATGAAGAAGGATTTTTAAAGGTTTTTGTAAGATTTTGATTACAGATGTTTCGATCCATTCTTGACAATACAGCATATCTTAATTGACCATATCATCTAAAATCAAGCTGTTCAAAATCTGATCCTTTCTTTACTGTACTCTACTGGTTTACTGGTCATTTCAGCCTGATAGTGTCAAGGCTTTCCTTAACTTGAAGAAATGTACAGGGTAATTTCAATGCTATTGATTTTAGTTGTGTGGGTTCTTTTTGTAGGTTTGAGCTGTTGGAGGTGTTGACATTCGACTCAGTCAGACGGAGGATGAGCGTCATTGTCAGGTCCAGCTCTGGTATGGTATTTCAAACTCTTAATATGCATGTATATGTTTAGGCAAGGCAAGGCAAGGCAGCTTTATTTGTATAGCACATTTCAGCAACAGGGCAATTCAAAGTGCTTTACACGAAATCAGTTAAACAGATAAAACACAAGTACAAACAGTTAAAAATCATAAGCATTAAAAACTAATAAAACACATGAATAGACAGTTAAAAACAAAATAGAAACATTAGGACACATAAAACACAAGAATAAAAGTTACAGTGCAGCATAAGAAATTTAAAGAAATGAGCATTCATTTAAGGAAAGGCAGCATCAAAAAGAAAGGTCTTCAGCCTTGATTTAAAAGAACTGAGAGTAGCAGCGGATCTGCAGGTTTCTGGGAGTTTATTCCAGATATGAGGAGCATAGAAACTGAAAGCTGCTTCACCCTGTTTAGGTTCATGTGTATGGCTTATTTCTTATATCTTCTTTTCTGTTCTTTTTTGCTTGTGTGTGCGTGTATGAGCAGGTGAGCTCTATCTGTTCTGTAAAGGCGCAGACTCTGCCATCTTCCCCAGGGTTATATCAGGCAAAGTGGATCAGGTTAGAGCTCGGGTGGAGCACAATGCAGTGGTGAGAGCGCGCGCACACACACACCCACACACACACACACACACACTGGCATACTATTAGTCATTCATTCATATCACTCGTTTCCTAAAACTACAGAAAGTATTTTTCTATTCGAGCATTATTCACACGATTCACCTTGTGATAGTTTTAAAGATTGTGTTACTTCAATGGTCTCCACAGTTATTGTAAATGACCATAGTGGTTGCCATGGTTACCATAGGAAGTCAATCACGGGCATGGCCCACTTCCATCGAACAGTTCTTTATTTATCCACTGAAGGTCTAGTGTGGCTTCTAAAAGACATACAAGCCTGTTTGTTTTTCTCATCAGCTGTTAACAATTAATATGTATTTTATAATCTCATTATTTGACCCTAAAGCTCTTAAATTAATCATACATTGCATGGGACACTAAACAAAAAGCCATAAGGTCACAAGATGTGTTTTATTGTAATCGTAACTATTTTCTCTTTATACACCCACATTTGATTATTAGAACTTCTCCTTGAAATGAAGAATATAAACAACACAAGTAGGCAAGAGGGGAAGTGAGCAGCAGTAAAGCACTTAACTGCATAACGTCATTACATAATAACTCCCAAAATGCATAACCCATAAAGATGAACTAAATAAAGTGAATTGAACCTGTAGTGGAAACCAGGTCAGTAAGACCGCGCTTGCCGTGGTTGCAGCTGTAGATAAATCGTAGCTTTCAGTGGAAACAGAGAGATCTATGCTGGGCATTGTACTGGTGAGCTTCAAATGAAAAGAGCAGTTGCTGCCCACACATCACACGCACACATTTAGAGTCCAAACTCAAGCAAATATCTGTATTTAGCTGTGTGTTTAGAATCGGGGCCACAAACAGCATGTTTCAGATGAAACAGGCCATTGGAAAAAGACCTTGATATAGTCTAACCCTGTTTGAATTTCTACTCTCCCACAGGAGGGTCTGAGGACACTTTGTGTTGCCTATCGGCCTCTGAGTCCCGAACAGTACCAGGAGGTTTGCCATTTGCTAAACGGGGCCAAGTTGGCACTACAGGACAGAGACAAACGACTAGCCGAGGCCTACGACATCATTGAGAAAGACCTGATACTGTTGGGAGCCACTGCTGTGGAGGACAGGTGGACGATCTCTTCTATGGGCTATTTTGCTGCCAAATATATAGAAATGTAGTCTTTTGGTCTATTATAACCCCTCAGGTGTTACTGTATAGTTGCTCTTTTTTAAATAAAAATGTCTGCACTTCAAAAGTGCTAACTCTTTATTCTGTGCGTGCTGCTGGCATGACAAGTGCTGCCCCACTTTTGCGGGAGCGTAACTGAGTGAGGGCAAGAGGCAGTTCAACCCATCTGAAGCAATTACAGTGTAGGCTTCAAAGGGATTGGTTAACCCGGAGGGCATTGCAAGTCAACTCATCCTTTTAAGAAAATTAATGAAAATGATTCAAGTATTTTTATGCTGTATGGCTATGTTGTTGCTGCTTTATATTCCCCAACACCTTATTAAAACGTACTCTCTTTCTTGGTCTGTGTTTTCCTACTTTGCTTCACAACAGGCTCCAGGAAAAAGCGGCAGACACCATTGAGTCTCTCCACAAGGCAGGAATGAAGGTGTGGGTGCTGACCGGTGATAAGATGGAGACGGCGGCTGCCACCTGCTATGCCAGCAAGCTGTTTCGCCGCAACACCCAGATCTTGGAGCTAACCACCAAACGTACTGAAGAGCAGAGCCTTCACGATGTCCTGTTTGACCTGAGCAGGACCGTCCTGAGGCAACCGGACGCCATGACGGACACTTTCTAGGTGGTGTCGTGTAGGGCTGTGGGTGGCTGTGGTTGTGTGTGTGTGTGTGTGTGTGTGTGTGTGTGTGTGTGTGTGGTGTGTGCTGGTTTGTTGCGCCAGCTTGCCAACCATGTTTAAGATTTCAGCTGAAATGTGGAATGAGTCACCTACATACTGTATGTTTGCAGTGGAAATCCTACAACAGGTTCTAAAAAAAACAACCTGTTACATGCTTCAAATACTTGAAGAAGCTGAATAGTGTTTTATTTTTATTTTTTTCTGAACGGTTTTTTGTTCAAGTGGATTTTATTCTATCTATGTTTCAATCAGTCAAGTTTTGTTGTAGCTGAATGAAATATGGTGAAGCTGTCCTGTATTTGACAGGTCTTCTGTTTGTCCAGTTTATCAGGTGACTGTACTGACTATGGTCTGATCATTGATGGAGCCACTCTTTCTGCGGTGATGAGGCCCACCCAGGAGGACTCAATTTCAGGGAACTACAAAGAGATCTTCCTAGAAATCTGCCGCAACTGCAGTGCCGTGCTCTGCTGTCGAATGGCACCGCTCCAGAAAGCACAGGTACAAAGACTGCTGTGGACTGCACCTGTTTTCCTTTTTTTTTCACAGACGTCAATCTGAATGAGTATGATGGTTTTCACATATATCACTAAGACTCAATATGGATTTAAAGTGAGATGAAAGTCCACACCTGGAGGGATGCTTTGTGCTGATCTGTTAAGCTGTTTTAAGGAGTTAAAGGTACCACTTTGTGTTGTATTTCTAGATTGTGAAGCTGATTAAAGCCTCCAAGGAGCACCCGATCACGCTGGCCATTGGAGACGGAGCTAACGATGTCAGCATGATCCTAGAGGCCCATGTTGGCATTGGTTAGTACGCTGGCAGTTTTGTCCGTTTCACTACGTAACTAACACGCTACAAAATATGTCATATTAACATCTTCTACAACGCACTCTGCCTGTATTTCCATCCACATCAGATGCACAGTAAAAGAATAGCAGCACTTTTTACACACAGTCCCTGATGTTTACAACATAACTGGACAAGTTAACGTAAGCCTATTAATGATACTTTCCACCATATATGTGTGAAACGTATCTGTTTTTGGTCTCTTTAGGTATCATGGGTAAGGAGGGTCGTCAGGCAGTGAGGAACAGTGACTACGCCATCCCAAAGTTCAAACATCTCAAGAAAATGCTGCTTGTCCACGGACACTATTACTACATACGCATCTCTGAACTTGTGCAATACTTCTTCTACAAGGTAGTCTGTCTGCTCATTTCATGTACAGTGTTTGTATTGTATGTATTGTGTATATACATTTCCATTTGTATTTCTTCAGGGCATTTTTTTATTATGAGGCTGTAACCTAGTTGCAATTTTTCTGTAACTTATTTACTTAATATTTAGTTCCTAGTTGTGGTATTTTTTTGGATAGGTGGTATATTTAAATTAAGACATTTTGTGCACATGTACATTAAAACCTATTACAGTAAACTTAGTAAGAATAGCCAAATGTATCTTTTTAAGTTTTATGTTTTTTAATGTCTGCAAGCTTCAGCAAGAATTTGCAACAAACAAACAAAACAACACTTTTAATCACTTCTAAAACTCCTGACCTGCTTTTCTTCTCATTTATTTTCTTTTTTTCTTCCAGAATGTCTGTTTCATCTTCCCTCAGTTCCTCTACCAGTTCTTCTGTGGCTTCTCACAACAGGTACACACACACACACACACACACACACACACACACACACACACACACACACACACACACACACACACACACACAAAATAAACAAAGAATAACTAAAAAAGCTTAAATACTCTCTACCGTCTCCCCAGCCACTCTATGATACAGCCTACTTGACTCTGTACAACATCAGCTTCACTTCGCTGCCCATTCTGCTCTACAGTCTCATAGAGCAGCACATTAACATGGACATCTTGAAAAAGGACCCATCTCTCTATAGGTTAGTGTCGATATCTAGTGTGTGTATATGTGTGTGGTGTAAAACTGTTAACTGCTGCCTCTGCAAACTTCCTAAACAAAAGTTAGACAAAGAGTTGTGTTTGGTTGTGAAAATGAGGAGTTGTGAACACTCCAGCTTGAAGTCTGACCTCTTGTAACATGTCTATATAACATCTAGATCTAGATCCCAGGGATTCAGTCTACTCCAGCCCATAATTTAATATAACAGCCAGAGATGTCCCCAGCAAGCACATAGTCTACTTCAGCCTCCTAAGCAAAAGAAACACTTTCATACATTTTAGACATTCTCAGTTATATTATCCTCCATTGGATTGTTTATGTACAAAGTAACAGCTGAAGATTAAGTATTTTTTTCAAAAGCAAAAGAGTACACTAACTTCATATGACTAAAAGACAGCAGGCATAAACATTTTCTATTGATTTTACATCCATGCAAAAAAGACTCAGTTCAGGACTGCTCGGTGCATTTAGATCAGGCCTCAAAGGGCTGAAACCCTCCCTCTTTAACTTGATTTAGTTGGGTTCAGTTTGGTCATAGCTAAAGTACTTCCAAATAGAACAGTTGAGGTTTCACATGATTAGACTACACATTTATATTCTCAGTCTGAATTCTCCTTTTCTCATCGCATGACTCTCAAAATTTGTCTTTTGTCACAAACGACACTTCTGAAGGCCCATAAATGTTCTCTAGACATTTAGTATTTATGAATTATTGCACATGGAAACTAAATCACATTAGAATATCTCATTATGGTTGTTTCTGGTTAAGGTCTTCCCAAAGGCAGCTAAAGTAGTATTGATCAGTAACTGTGTAATTGCTCATATGAGAAATGGTCAACATGAGTCATTTACAGTACTATCATCTTGTGTTTGTCTTGCCAGAGATATTGCTAAGAACTCTTTGCTGCGGTGGCCCATCTTCTTATATTGGACCATCCTGGGTGTGTATGATGCCATTGTGATGTTCTTTGGTGCCTACTTCCTGTTTGACAACACCACCTTCACCAGCAATGGACAGGTAACCTCCATGTGTCAAAGACAGCTCCTTTTTAATTCAGTTTTGGGCCAGATTTATGGTACATCTTTCAAAGTAATAAGCCTAGTAGAGGTTTTTGGCACGGGCGAAGCAGGCGGCCTCCAGGGGCGTCAATTTTTCATGACACGGAGGGTGGCACGAGCACTTAAAAAAAGATCCTCTTATCTGTCATTTCACTGTGTGGGGAATTGGAGAATTGGAGAGCTGGCAAATTGGCGCCCCCTGCAGCTACAGGCGCCTTTGCTTGCTGAGAAGGCACCAAGCATTGAGAAGCAGTGTGAGAGGGGGGAGCAGGGGACAGTTGACCTCTGGGTCAGACAGGTTGCTTGGTATAGGCACTGATACGTGGGTGAGCTGGTCGCGGTTACTTTTCATCTCCAATCCCATCTGTATTTGTGAGAAGGAGCACTGTCCTGAATTGAAATATGTTATTGAGTTAATAGGCGTGTGTGTTTGTGTGGGCTCCTTGAGCTTATCACTGATAAGGATCTAACCAGAGATCTAACCCAACTTTTGGACTGCTTTCAGGATTGCACTTAGTCTGCCAGTCACTGTGGCTCGAGTAGAAAGGAGCTTTTCAAAACTAGAGTTGATCAAGTCCTACCTGAGGTCAACCATGTCTCAGGAGCGGCTCACTGGCCTTTTCGTCAGGATCCATCATTCAGTAGGGGAGCAGATTTCATACGATGACATCATTGATGATTTTGCATCAAGGAAGACCAGAAAGGTCTAGTTTTAGTTTTAGTTTGTGTTTTCTGTTCTTAGTGAAATATTCTAATAATTAGATTCTCTTTAGTGTGTTTTCACATTTGTGTGATGAAGGATTTGTGCTATTTAGAATCTTTATTCTATATTTTATTTGTATATTATTATTATTATTTATATTATTGTTGCTCTCCGCTCTTGTTACTTTATATATATATAATATATATATATTGTGTGTATGTATGTATGTATGTATGTATATGTGTGTGTGTGTATGTGGTGTTGTGTGTGTATAATATTATATATATATATATATATATATATATATATATTAGTGGTGTGTGTGTGTGTGGTAAGTGATTGAATATATTTTTGGCACATTTATGTATTTTTATTTTATTATAACAACATAAGTGAAATATAATTGTATTTCTCAATTGCAAAAATCCTCCATTAGAACATTTGAAAAACACACGTAAGAGAATTGTCACTGACTCAAATCTGCACTCAACTCACATCAGGCAGTGACAGAATCCAGTTATTTAACTACTGAAATTCCAACAGGAAACACACGTTTTAAGGTGCACCATCTCCACCTCCAACATCGCCAAAAGACAATGAACACAATTCTGCACAAAATCAGTATCAGTTATCAGAACTTAGTATAAGTATACACTATAGTAAAGTAATTCTGCAGAATTTTGTGTTTTTTTGTTTTGTTTTGTTATATATAATATCTCAGATTGTAGATTGCACATTTTGTTTTTAACTTCCTGTTAGAATTTGTCAATTTGCACATTCTCTGCAGGTTCATGCCTGTTGTGCTGCAGTTCTCTACAAAACATATTTATAATTTGCTGCTTGTCATTTGTCTTTTTCAGTCTTTTGGGGATGTTTTAAGTTTATTAATGTACATAAACCACGGGTATTTTTCTTTGTGGTTTAAATTCCAGTGTATGCTTACCTTTTTTCAATATCCAGGTTCATGTTTTATCTGCAGTCTTTATTGGAAGGCAGAGTTGCTTTGATAGATTTGTCAATATGATGCATCTGAGAGATTCATTCTTGGCTTTTAGCTTTTTATTTTTTTCCATAAATTGTAAGTCAAATCTGAAAGTGGTTATGCTTGTGGGTTAAACATTGAAACATTGAAAACATACCTTTTTGACTTCAGTTAAAGATCAATTTAAAAAAGCATTGTCAGTGCAGCTGATAGACGTTCTCTCATTCACATCCAAGACGCGACCGCATGGCAGGTTCCATCTTCCTCTGTGCTTCTCTTTTTGTTTACTTTTATTTTCAAGCAGCATTACTCTTCAAGAAACCTTTTTGGACTACTTTGAGTTGCTTGATTTAACTTCTTTTTTTTATGCATTGAATTTTATTCTTCTCCAGCTCAAAAACTGTTTATTATGATTTTATTCTTCTGGCCTTCTCTTCTTCTTCATCTCCTCTTACCTTTGTGTTGCTTTTTCTTTTTGCTTCTCTTCCTCCTCCCAGCTAATGACAACCAACACACAGATGGTAAGCCTGTCCCTGTCATATGTCCCCTAGTTTCAGTTTCCAGTTTCCTATTTGATCCCATCACACAGCCTGATACCAAACCACTCCTCATCCATTCTCCGTTCATCTCATGTCCAGCCCTTAGTGCTTGCTGTAGACACATCAACTGTAGGCTTTTGTGTAGTGACCCATGCTTATCAGTGTTAAAATTGGTGAACGAACTTAACTATACTGTGTGTGTGGGGGTGGGGGGAGGGGGGGTTACACTCCTACTCCCATTACATGACATTTAGCCATCTTTTCTAATCTAATTCTCCTTCAGTTGATGGAGCGCCTTTCTAGAGCAGAAGAACATTGTACCATTTGCAGTTAGTCTCTGAGCTATCAGGACTATTTATAGGCGTATTTGTAAAGAAATAACAGAGGTGGGGCACCATCAGGACCAAACAGAATGCAAGGTGATATTCTGAAGCTTTATTTATGTTTACTGAAAGTTAAAAGTGCATTTCTGTTTGTGAACAGCTGCATAGAAAAGCAAAACTCTTTCATTAACAGATTGTAGTGATTTTGCTGATCATGCTGGTAAAAAAACACCGACATGTGTGGAGTAAATGTTAACTAGAATGTACAGTAGGTCAGACATTAGAGACATTTCAACATTTTTGGAAGGGTCCTAGTAGATGGACCAAACATCAGTGTCGGTATTTATTCATACATACTGTGTGAATTCACCATCTAGTAGGGAATAATGTTTATAAAATCTTTCAGGATTTTGTGATAAATCATAATATGGCATACTTTTGGCTACATCAGCAAACTAACAAAAAAACAAAACCACACATTAAAATAGTCTTGGTTAATACCTTCCCTAGGTAATGGACTGAACTTACGTACGTCAAGTATTTCTTCTCTAGCCCATATCCAGGACAAAACAAATGTCTCAGAGTTATGATCTCTTCATAGTTTTACAACACCAAACATTTTGAGGCCCATTGGCTTTTTCTTGACACGTAGGATAGATTATAGTGTGACTACAGTCTGGAGTTAAAAATTAGTTTTTGTTGCTTTTCATTTGTTACTATCACATCAACATTACAACCACCACACATTCAGATGCCATTAAAAAGGCTTAATTCTATCTTTTCATACTCACACTTTCTTTTTTTAACTTAATTTATTCATGTATCACATCTCTCACACAGCAAAAATTAAAATTTAATATTTTATAATGTGTCTTGCATGTTATTAGCCAAAAAGTGCGAAGTTAAGCCTGGGTGAAAGTCTATCTGCCACTCCCAGAAATTAACAAAGATTTTTAGCAGAAGTTAAGTTGCAATAATGTCTTTCACCTTTTCAAAAAATGTTCCTTCCAAATCTAGCCTCAGCATAATTTGCAGTGAAGAAGCTGCCTTTCTTCATGTGGGCATATTTAGTTTAAATATACATAAATAATTCTTATTTACGCTTTTATAAAATTGGTTCACGTAGCACATTTAAAATGTTTTGCTATCAGGTTGACATGCAGCTTATCAACTCATCTCATTTGTTTCTATTGTTCACCTGTCTGAGCACCCTGCCATCTGTTTGATTGATTGATTCCTTATTGAATATGCACACTTAAGTTTATTTGTGTACCATAATAACGTCAGGCCTGTAGAGTAATCTCAAATGACATGAGTGTATTTACTTTGAAATGAATGGGATTTAAATATTATTTTATTTAAAACAAAATCAAACAAAACATCAAACATTTTCATTTAAAATGTGTCACTTACAGCATCTGTTGTCATTTTGCTGCTGCAGATGTTTGGAAACTGGACATTTGGGACGCTGGTCTTCACTGTGCTAGTCTTCACTGTTACATTCAAGGTGAGAACACATACAAGTACACATACAGAGACAAACGTTTAGTCTGCACAGTATCTGCACTCACAGAAGTACCCAAGCAAAACTGGATTAAGCACCCACTGGTAATATTGAAGTGATGACATTTAACAGATCAAAGGTTTCCTCTCTCATCTCTAACCTCTGTCTTGTAGTTGGTTCTAGATACTCATTACTGGACTTGGATCAACCATTTTGTCATCTGGGGCTCACTGATATTCTTTGTGGTATTCTCTCTGCTGTGGGGAGGAATTATCTGGTAAGCTTTGAAAAGAATTCAGTTGAACTCTAAAGATAATGTTTTGGAGTGGATTTCCTATGTTTTTGTTGGCATGATCTTTACAGCATGTAAAAGCCTAAAACATAAAAAGCTTATGAATGAAATATTGCTTAATTCTCCTTTCCTCCCCCCTCTTCTCCTCCATCAGGCCTTTCCTCAACTACCAGAGGATGTACTATGTGTTCATGCAGATGTTGTCCAGTGGTCCGGCCTGGCTCAGCATAATCCTTCTTATAACAGCCAGTCTGCTGCCAGATGTGGTGAAGAAGGTAATCTGGAGAGCGCTGTGGCCCACCACAACTGAACGCATACAGGTAGGTTTATACACGTACATACTGTTAAGTATGTATTTGACACCAATCAACTGGGAAAGTACTAAGAATTGCATCCATCATTGTATAAGAGTGCTCTGTGTAAACCTACATTCTGTGTAAACCCAAATACATATTAGTCAAATCTAATGGAATTATTTTGGAATAATTAATCAAATCTTATCCTTCAAGCTCAGTTCACACAAGTAGAACAGCCCCTCTGCTTGTGTTTCATAAATCAAATACTTTTAGACATACAAGTAACGTTTGCTGCCCTGAAAGTGGATTCAATCATTTTCTGTTTTGAAGTTTTAGACAACCATATAATACTTTTAATACCGTAAATAATGCAGTGTCAAATTGTCTAACTGATGCCTGTGGGTCAGCAGATGTATGCTGGCTTTGGCTACGTCCCTACTCTGTTGGATGTAAGTCTGGATGCCTTTGTCTCTGTGTGCAGTGCTTCTTCATTCCTAAATCAGAAAAGTTCAATAGAGACTTTGAACGCTCAAAATATTTTGTTAATGGAAAAGAGAAATGCAGCCATCATAACTATTATTTCACTTGTCTACAGAGGCTAAAGGCGCTGACACACCAACCTGATCATCGGCCGTCAGACGTTGTTGGGACAGTCCGGCGAGGTCGGTGACTCTGTTCGGTGTGTTCCGTGCCGTCGTGGGGGGGAAGCCCTCGACGTTCATTTTTGGCCAATTTGACTTGTTGAATCGGCCAGTGGGCAGTCGGACTCAGTGACCAATCTGATTGGTGGAGTGCTAGCCCTTGACTAGCGAATCAGTGCACGAGAAAGCTAGAAATAACGCCAGTATCTTCTTATTACTAGTAATCGTATTTTCTTCCGTTCAGCAAGTAATGACAACAACAATCCTTCTCAAATGCTATCAACGCTCTCTGATGAAAACAATTACTGACAACAGCGTGCCCTGTGTTTATTAGGTCTAGAGAGATGTTTCGTACCATGTTCTGGCACACTCAGAACGTACGCTCAAGTCTGCGTTGCTTCGATGTGTTCCGAGGCACTTGTTCGACCGACTTGGGGAGAACGGAGCCGACTGATCAGTCCGGTTGGCTGTCGGGTTGGTGTGTCAGAGCCTTAAGAGTGGCTTTTCTGCTCTGGAGTCTATCGAACAAGGGAGCTATTGAAAAGAACAGCACTATTGTTATTTTAGGTGCAGTACGTGGGTAGCTGGGGAATCTCAACCAAGCCAAAATCATTGTACTGTATTTGATGATTTGATCAGTTGCTCGAGTTACATTACTTTTCTGTTGTTGTAGCCGATGTGTACAATAATGTGTAGCCTGTTTGTTTTCAAACTGTTTGCAGTGAGGTTTGAACTTTCACCTCCTCATTACCTGAACAACTAAATATATTCTTCCTACATGTCCTTAACTGCTCCTTCTTTTTAACCTTCTTTATGACTATGGTTATGTTTCTGATCCTCTGAGAAAGGCTTTATGTTCTCGAATGATTGTCTGTTAATGAACTTTTGCATAATTTGATCATGTGGCATATTGAAAGATCTGACTGATCTTCAAAGCTTTAACTCTTCCTTCTCCCTCTGACCTCCTGGTTTCTCCCTTCCTCCTCTTCTCCTGACTCTGGTTCTCCACCGTGGCAGAATAAGCGCCGGTGCCTTGCCTCCGAGCCCTCCACCATCTTTATGCTGTCTCAGACTTCCAGCAGAATCAGTTTCTAACCCAGTCCTCCTAGAGGTGACCCTCTGCCTTTCCTCCTGTCTCTAACTTGTGTAGAATCCCTCTTTCTCTCCATTTTCCTTTTTTGTATCCTGTTACTTTCTCCCTGCTACAGTTTTGCATGAAGTAAATCTTTTGTCAAACCATGTCATTGCATGCCAGTGCACCTACATCTGGATTTACACAAGCATAGTTTGGTTCCTCTGCTTGTATGTGGAGTGTGATATGTGACCTTCATGACTTTGTTTTAGAAATCAATATTTTGTAACACTTATGTTAGACTGTGTGTGACGTGTATGTGGTAGACCTTTAATGTGTTTGTTTTTGAATGTGTGTGTGTGGGCGTGTGTGTCCACAGCGTTTGAGGGATAATAGAGGGTCTGAGAAGGCCCTGACCTACCACAGTTCTGACTCCTTACTAGATGGAGTAGCTGTCACAGAAACCTAGAGGGCTTCAGCACGGTAAAACACACACTCTGTGTGTGTGTGTGTGTGTGTGTGTGTGTGTGTGTGTGTGTGTGTGTGTGTGTGTGTGTGTGTGTGTGTGTGTGTGTGTGTGTGTGTGTGTGTGTGTGTGTGTGTGTGTTGTGTGTGTGTGTGTGTGTGTGTGTGTGTGTGTGTGTGTGTGTGGTGTGTGTGTGTGTGTGTGTGTGTGTGTGTGTGTGTGTGTGTGTGGTGTGTGTGGACTGGTAACGGTGGGTGATGCTAACATCCTGAAGTGACAGGGTTTACTTTGTAGTGGTGTGAGGCTTACAGATTTATTTTTGAGAGTTGTACCTGACTAACAAATGGGTGGGTGTGGGTGGGTGTCTTTGTGAGGGTTCTTAAAGTTTGACATCCCAAAGTCCTCCAGGTATGTATGAAGCACTTTCATCCTGTTGGGTGGTTCTTTACATGGAGCTCTGGCGCCCTCTTGTGACACATTTCATCCTTGCTGCAGAGCCAGAAGACTTGGCACACACTGGGGCTGAACATTTATGCATGTTTATTAGTCAGGTTTCATTTGCATGGTTTGGTCTGGTTCTTTTTATGGTGTTGTATGGTTACAGTATTTATTTACATATTGTTATATATGCACTACATTTGCTTGGGTTGCATTGCTCGTGTGTGAACAGGATGGACAGGATATTATCACAGCTGGCCAATCAGATTTAAGACATTGCAATACTTTATTAATTACATTTTATAAATAATTGAATTGTCCGCTGAGGCCGAATTGTGTCCAGGTTCAGGTTACTGCCACAGGAAAGCTTTTTATTTTATTTTTTTGCAGTGGCTCATTTGGCCTTTGTCCCTTTAGCCTTAACCTTCATGCTTTAATCTCTACTGCGTACTACCGTAGCGTAAGAAGAGACAGACCTGTTTCCCCCAATAGAAATTGACTTTTGGCTTTGTTGGCTTGTAAAGCAGCCAGAAAAACAAGTTAATATAGCAAGTACTAATGTTGTCAACATGCAGATGCAACTTCACTGAACTGGGAAAACCATTTCTTTATGGGCCTCGCTTGGTGGCATCAGTGTGGGGAAAGCTCTTACCTGTTACAACATGAGAAAGTTGGAAACATACTGTATTGCCCAATATATCACTGTTTAGCACTAATATTTCCATTTGTTGGAAGTATTATTTAGCCAAAACCATGAAAACCTAGAAAACTTACAATTATGGAAACATACTATATTTCCCAAAATATTACTGGAACACTAATACTTTTATTCATTGGAACTACAACCTAGCCCAAACCATGAAAACCTAGACTACTCAAATTCTGGCCATCTGGGATAACAGTGTCTCCCCCTCCTGCTCTCAGAGAGCCCTCTACTGCACAGTAAACATGTTTTCTTCTCTGGTTTTACTTTGCGTCTCACTCTCTCCCACTCTGTCTCCTTTTCCTCCCTCTTTACACATTAACACAGAATGCTGATAAACTCTACAAGGGCCAGCTGTCCGAGTTCACCCCCCTGGCGTCTCTTCACGCGCCATCCAAAGCTGGCAGCCACCGGCGAGGCTCTGGCAACGAAAGGAACGTCCCAAACCCTCGAAGGTCTGAACCCTTTACCAAGAAAATCATGTTCACACGCTGGCAAAGAACGCCAGACTACAGCACCTTCACCCCCCTCCTCCGATTTGCAGATGGCTCCCGCCAATCAAAGCAGGGACATGCCTACACTGGGGCGGGGCCAGAGACCTCAGTTTAACATATTTACATCTAGTGTTTTTGTATTCTTCTATTCTAATATCGGATATAATGGCATCCATTTAGAGTTGAACTGAACGAAGGAGTAATTTGATACATTGGTACAGAAGCTGACCAGGTCTCTGGAAAGTGAATTTACACAAACTGAAACTAATTTATTTACGTTACTGGAGTCCAATAACAGACTGTGATGCTAATAGCAGGTATCTATAATCCATCTGAAAGGGATTACAATAAAAGTGACCTTCACAAGTGTTTCCAAGTCAGCAGCCAAGTATGGCACAAAGCACTCTGGGACGCCTTTGGTAAGGACTCCATCCACAGGGCCTCGCTCACCGCTACAGCGTGCAAGGGGCTCCGCGTATCGATGTCAGAACAGACAGACATTCTTAAATCACTGAACAAATGTGCACTGGCCCTTTACGTCGCCTGCCTTTGATAGCTGGCCGCTGAAATGTACTTTACTCCAATTCAAAGGATTTTTTTTTTTTTGAAAAACAATTGACGTGTTGTGCTTGTTCTGCTGCTGCTGCTGCTGCTGCTGCTGCTGATGATGATGATGAAGGCAGTAACAGTGTTTTAAACATAGCTATTTCTGTTCTTCATCCCTACCATCTCTCTTTCTCTCTCTCTCTTTGTCCTTTCCCTCTACAGGACTAACTGGTGTTGCCTGTGTGCAAACATATTATCGCGAAATACTCCCTAGGACTCTCTACAACATTGTAAGGAGGAGTGTAGTAGAGCAGTAAAGCCTAAGTGTTGGAGAGTTGGAGGTCTTTTTTCACTGTTTCAGTAGTCAGTGTTTAATATATCTTAAAGAAAGAAAGACTGAATTTAGCCGCACGTCCAACACTTGCGCTTTCAAACTCGCATTTAGGTAGTCTAGAGTATTTGGTGGAACAAATGTGTGTGTATCTGTGTGCAGTTGTTTGTGTGTTGCATTCATTTCTGCAGGATCTTCTTCTGTCTTTTTGTCTTTAAAGCACTTTAACTGTCGACCTTCTTCTTAAATGTATCTCTAATGCTTATGTATATGCAAAGACCACATTTTTATATGACTTAGAAAAAGATAGATGGTATAAATGGCTAAATTATGGCTTCCCAGCTGTTTCTCAATGCCTTAATGCCACCTTGTAAATACTACATTATCTTCCACAGAGATTTTATTTACCAAAGAAACGGACAATATAACATCTTTTAGACAACAACTGATGGATACTATGCAGTGCTAGGTGAAGTGTGTGTGTGTGTGATCTATGGGTCAGTGTACACACTCATGGTTCTGTAAAACACTTAAAATAAAAAGTATGAAATTAAATGGCAAATAAAAATGACGGTAGTAAAATGCAGCTCTCTGTAAATGTGTAAAACATTGGGTGCATGTTAGTTGTCCAGCTTTGAGAGCTTTGATTTTTAATTGCGTTCTATTTCCCCTTACTTGCGCTCACTTTCCTCAAGCACCTTAAAAGTAAAAATATGAAACATGTCTGCATTGAAATCATCATAACACAACAAAATGATTCAATCAAGTGCCCAAAACTACTTGATGCCTTAAATAAATGAATATGCAGTTTTTCTGAGATTTGATTATTTAACACACAGCCATTTATCAATGAGAACACAGTATGAACTTAGCTTAGCTTAGCATAAAGACTGGAAGCCGAAGGAAACGACTAGCTCTGGCTTTGTCAATACTATAAGACATTTCACCAAATGTCAAACTGTTTTAGGAGGCATAAGATAAGATAAAAAAAAAGGAACTTCATGCACCCAAAGTACATTTGAGTATCAGACATTCATACCTATTCATGAATTTTAGTCTACATCATCTAATAGCGCAGAGTTAATGCTCTTAAATGCCTTATTGTTACTAGAGTCCATTGAGATTCTCTACCTTGAAAAGAGCCTTTGCAGTGCAGTCTTTTAAGTTCTGTCTCACACTTTCCTGCTTCATTCAACATTTATCCTTTCTGACTTTCTTTCTAGCTGTCTCTCTCTTCCTGTTTTTCTCTCATTCCTTTTCTGGTGACGTGATGCTGATGTGGAAGCTTTCCTATCTCTGTGAGGGCCGCCTCCCCCCCGTCTGATCATCCTCTCGTGTGTACCTTTCTGCATCTTCTTGGACATTCATCCATATATCCATCTATCAATGTGAGACAGCGTACAAATTATGTTTTCTGCTACTTTAATAGTACTTCTATGAACCAAAGCTGTGTTGCTGCTAGTGCTACTTTTAGCTGCTTTACATTAGGTGCCTTGTGGTAGTTTCTCTCTCTGCTGAACTGTCTTTGCTTGCTTTATGGTAAATTTACCACTAACAGTAGGTATTTGGATCACACAAAAGCACCGCAGATGATGGATGAAAGGATGCATAACTGAGGAGTGACTGAGAGAATGAATACGTGAGTGAAAAGATGAATGTAAAAATCTGTTTTACAGAGTTTACACTGTCCAAGGAGACTTATTTGGGACAAACAACACTAAGATATAACAATGAATACATGATCGATGAACAAATGAATTACTTATTGCACCAAAACATTCAGTGATTCACGTTTTAATGTTTTTTTATTGTTTATATTCCAAATGTTTTATATATGTCCAGGAGGGCATCTGTCTCTGAATTTTTTTGTTGTGTGTGTGTGTGGTGTGTGTGTGTGTGTGTGTGTGTGTGTGTGTGTGTGTGTGTGTGGTGTGTGTGTGTGTGTGTGTGTGTGTGTGGTGTTGTGTGTGTGTGTGTGTGTGTGTGTGTGTGTGTGTGTGTGTGTGTGTGTGTGTGTTGTGTGTGTGTGTGTGTGTGGTGTGTGTGATTCCTCTTTACCAAATTAAGGGTGAGTGAAGGTCTCAGAGCACAAAATATATCCGTCTGATGTGATGTTGTCTTTAACTTTATTTCAGTGACAGAAAACTTGAAGAGCTCTGTTTGATCAATGTTACAAACAGAATTTAAATTTGAACATGAATTGGAATTTAACATTTCTGACTTCTCAAAATTCTGTTTTTCTATTTCAATATTTAGAAAAAAGTTACAGTAAAGCAAAGAGGTTCATAAACTGCCAATTTGTCTCTAAACTTAATTTGCAAAACCATAACATAATAACCTGTTTGCTTACTCACCTCTAGTGGTGTCTGGCCATGCAGATTGGAACTAACTTCTACAAAAGCAGTAGTCCCAAGTTTTTTTTACAGTACAGTCTATGGAATATCGGGGTGGAGACCAAAATCTCAAAGACTGATATCTCAGAACCTGGGCAGAGAAAACTAAAACTATCTGCATTGCTAGATACTGAAATAGGGCCCTGCATGTAAATGACCCATCGCAACGAGCATAGTCTTATAGCACTAGTAAGCATTACAATTGGCCTAGTCTTGCATTCTAAAGTTATTTATAATCCCTCTGTCACAATTGAGAATCACTTCTTGGAAATTAAGGTTTCTCTTTCTATCCACACACAAATCTACCAAATCCTGTATTGTCAGATATTATTATTATTATTATTATTAATATTGGAATCTCTGTGTGAGGTAGTCTGTCCAAGAGATAAGTACTTCCTGTCAGTTGGAGAGTCGTTAGAAAACTGGAATCCACATTAATTTATTAATGCATTTCAAAAAAGTATCCACATCAACTGTACTGTATGTATGTATGTATGTATGTATGTATGTATGTATGTATGTATGATAGAGATTATGTAACCTTTTTTTACACTCTGGAGACAGTATTTGACGTCTGTCTTATTTATGTAGAAGAGTATTCGAACAACCAAACTGAGTTGAAACAAAACTACTGGGCATGTATTTATGCATAGCTTCAATGCTTTTTAAGAAAAATGAGTGAATTCTGTGCTTTTAGATACACAATCCTGCACTGAACCGTCTTGTCTGATGTTTGACACTTTGCTGTAGAAACAGAGCCATTATTGGTGGATTTTAGGTCCTACTGCACCAATCGCTCCTTCCTAACTGTCCTGATATTTCAAGACCACAGCTAAACGGACAGCCTTCCAACAGAATGTTATCTTTCTTTTTAACAATGTATTATTGTATAGTGCTATATTTCTCATATCCATCAGTGTCTATAAATCGCTGTACACTCAGATACAGTATATACAATATATAAATGTAGTTCTGTTAATTGATGTACAGTTTTTGGGTCTTTTTATATGCAGTTTTTATCAGTCATGTCGAGATTTACTTGTGGCTTTTTGCCAACCTTTCTGTAGCTATCATTGGCAAACAACTGTACATTTGCTTGAAAGTAAATATAAAAACCTGAAATAATGTCATGTGTTTTAGTGGTTAGTTGCAGCGGCATTTCATGGATCAGCCACATGGATGCAGTAGAGTATTTCTGATGTGTCAGACCTTTCTAAGGCCTTTTGAAAAGATTTGAGTTGACAAATCAAACGCACCTGAAGAGTTTCCAAATATTTGAAGCTGATGACATACAATCTAAAAGAGCTTTAGTGAGTGGAGTTTAGAGCATCAAACCAACCTGTGGTTGTAGATGCCGCTCAGACTAAACTACCAGTTGTGTGAATGACACTTCAGAAATGCAAAAAAATAAAGGGACAATTTTTAGATTCAACATGTTCCCCAAAGTTGCTCCAGGGCTGCCGTCTGCACCATCTAAGGACGTCAACAAGATTAGGATGGAGGTTTTGAAACGATTGGATTCCCTTCATCCTATTCGCTTCTCATCTGTGCTGATCTCCGCGTTCTCTCCTCCACAGCTGGCAGTCGAAGAGACCTGCTAGTGTGTCTGACAAGGATGGAGAAATATCTAGGGCAACACCATTGGAGGTGAAATTTGGTGGAAAAATACAAAAAATGGCTGTGCATGTTCATTGTGGTTGCACAGACCTCTTATACCTCCACCTCTTTTTTTCAGTAGCTAAATTGCAGTGACTCACTTAATCATTTTAAAGCTTAGAGCAGAACGACCAAGTCTTAATGTTTAACCACCTATTTCGTCAAACTCCACAAAAAACTTTAATATGCAAACTGTTTACCTCTAATTTCATGTTTATGGTGTATTACGTAGTATGGATTCTAAAATATATAGAGAGGTGGGAGGTGTAACTCAAGGTGTAACCGAGTCCTTTACAACCTTTTCACCATCAATTTAGTCTTCATCTCATCTGCTTGAGGTTCGATTGCTTGAAGCCCAATAGTAAGACATGATAACATAACTTTTTTTGAAGTAGGTGTTTAGGTGTGCCTTGTGAGAGTTGTAACAAAGCGTTAGATTGAGATGATTTCACACCCCAACATATGAAAATACCATTAACTTAAAAAAAGAAAAAGCAAAAAAAAAAACATATTGAGTAGACATAATGAAATGGTAAAAACAGAAATGGGACTGGCAGAGAAATCAAAGGCACTGAGTAGATATTTCATTTTACATCATGTTAAGAGTCTGAAGCTGCTATAAGCGACAGGTGACTTATAAATATGACAATTTAGTAGTAATCCTGTAAAGTGTCATGCGCAAAATCCTTTATCATTGTGAGTTTAGGGTTGAAGGAAAGGTTTGACATTTGGGAAGTATGCTATTTGCTTTCTTGCCAAGAGTTAGATGAGAGTAGCTTGGCTCAGCCCAAAGATGTGGTCTGGGCCTAGTTGAGGGGATAGCAACAGGGACTCCAGGCACTTGGTTTCCAGTCTTTTTGATAAGCCAAGCGGTGCTGGCTGTGATATGACGGGTTAGACCCTTTGCACACCTTCTGTTTCATACCTGATTGGTCACTTCTACCAGGTGATATTGAAAGGGTTTGTGTCTGCACCATGCTGCCTGATAATAGGGGTTCCACAAGGCTAAGTCCTGGACCGCCTCCTCTTCTTAATGTTCTATGCAGCAAGTCCAGAATGCTGCTGCCCAACACTTTGCTTCACTTTGCTCCTTTTTACTGCTCTCATCCAGTTCAAGACTTTGCATTACTAAATGTACTGTAATGTAGCCATTCCCCTCGTTTTAGAGTCCCTGATTCCCTCCACACATCACCACAGCCGACAGCCGAATAAATAACACAACAACAAAGACAGTGTGAAGGGTCTTCTTTTGTCATCAACTGCAGCAACTTTCAGCTTGTATGGAAGCCTCAACTTAAAATGTTCTATAGGACTCAAATACGCAGTGTGCAATGATTATGAATTCTACATTTAAACCTTTTCATTTTCCTGTCATGGGTCTGGGATTAATGCTTGAGCTGCAAAAATCAAGTTGGTATTAGTATTTAATATGAGCTGTGTTCTATATTATAATTATGATATGCTGACAATCTCAAGAAGAAAAGGAAAATTGATTGTGTGGATTTTATTTGATTATCAATTACAAATCAGCTCTCAACTACAGTCATTTGGACACTGGAAGAAACAAGTGTGTGTGTTTGTTTCTGCACAAGTCTGTGCCCAGCAGTAGGTCTGACACTCAAACTAGACTTAAATCATTAGACCTAAGACCTACACACACACATACACACTATCTCGTCTCGTGGTTGTAATGTCAGCATGTGTCTGTATTCCCAGCGTTAAATGGAGGGAGGTGATGGAGGCATCCATACGTGAAATCTACGAATTAGCTGTGAAATTGCTGTTATTTGCCACCAATTGTTTATGACTCACTACACATTGTTTTTTTGGGCTCCTCTTTTGTCCATACAAAGGGCTTTCACTCATTACAATGGCCTCACATTTAATGGAGAGTTTTGAGGATGGAAAGAAACATACACACGCTCAAGGGAGGCTTAAGAATGGATTAGTTAGTGTTTAGTGAGCATTAACACAAAGGTAATGGATTTAAGAAAGATTGCAACATTTTAAATATATTTTCTGTCATAATAGCTCGGTCTCTTCTTCTTCTCTTCATCTCCAGTCTTCTCTAAACAAGGGAAATTGTGCAGAAACTTTATTCCATCTGTCCTCCAGTCTTGTCACTTCTTTGTCACGCTCATCACTGTCTTGACACACAATAGAATCAATGCAAGACAATCTGAGCCTAAAGATTTCTAGTTAAGGGGCTGTAGGCGTCATCTGGAGTGCACATGAACAACATACTGTGTGCACAGTTTTCTCTTCGCGCTCAAGGACGCTGTCTAATTTTCCATTTCATGTGGGGACTGCAAATGATTTCATGGGTTTATTCATATTTAAATACTGTATGCTGTAATTTCCCATTCAGTTCCCAGCGCTGTGTATTTAAATAATGGAAATAAAACTATTGGCGATATTGGTATGTGTGGCTATTAATATATGCTGGCACTAACACCCAACGTTGTTAATGGTCCTTGGTGTTAAGTATGTTTAAATAGGACAGTATAAGCAGCTGTTCAATTTCACCCTAATGCAGTGAGGTTTTTCTCCTCTCAGGAAAAGAGTCAGGACTCCCTCACAATTCAGTATCACTCACTACCACTGTAAAAAAGAAAAGAAAAAAATAGTTAAGGATTTTCATTGTAACTAGTCTATGTTTGTAATATAACATAGGCTACACTTATTTCATTTTGCCCCATGGATGTGGCCTATGATAAGACCGGTTACCCTAAAAAAAACAGCGAAACAGCGCCATTCAAGTATGTGTGGTCGAAAAGGATATCGCAGCCTTACCTAACTACCCCCCTGAGAGAAGCAGCAAGGTGTGAGTTGGCGCCCCTTGATTAATAGTTAAGTAGCAAACAACCAAATGTCTTTGTAAGGACACTACGAAACTGTACGGACACTTCGCTGGAAAAGTGACAACTCGGGGGTAAATTTGAATACTTTCACACTCTGGACATGCTTGACAAAACTGAGGGTTGACGACACAATTAGCTAAACACCGTTAGCTAGCTAGTTTCCAGTGGAAGTAACGTTAGCTAGCTAGCATAGCGAGTTTTCCAGTGTTGCTATGCGATGGAGAGAGGACACAAAGACGGTCAACAAACAAACAAACAAACAAACAAACAATAAATAGACTGTCAAAGAGGAAGACATCTGTCAACAAACAAAATGTCTGTCAAAGCAGAAAATTGCAGTTGGACATTTCCATTATGGAAAAAAGGTTGGACTTCGACAACAAATGTAAGTCATGTATTTTCTTTCCATTTGTCTCCTGGCTATTTTCTTTCCTGATGTTTAAATGTCCCGCGGTTGCTGCCTGTGTGTATCACACTTTGCAGTGTACTTATTGATGTTATGATGTAACTGTGGCTTTGAATAATTTGAATAATTTCCAATTTTGCATTTGTTTAGTCACCTGTCAATCACCTGTTGACTGTGTAGTTCATGATTGGGCCTGTGCAGAAGGCCTGCTAGCTGCTGGTGAGGATGTCTTGGGTTTTGGTTTGGTATTAAAGCTCGGCTGGATGACTAGTGAGCAAAGTAACTCTATAGGCCTGGTAGGGGATACTGCATGTGTACCATGCAAAAGATAAGAGCGAGTAAGTCATGTATTTGATACACGCATTGGTACTTTTTTATGTGAACAAAAAGTTTCAGATCTGTGAATGTTTTCTCAGTATTCAGTACTGATCTGTAGGCCTACAAAGTTTTAGAGCATAAGCTTTGTAGTACTGGATATTAGTGTCTGCTGTGTGTAAGTCATATATAATGTAGGCTACATTCCTTTTTTTTATGTGAACAGGAAAATGAGCGCTTGGTTTTAGAGTTAATTCAGCTGGCCCCAGTCTGGCCCCTGTGGTTTAAATGGGCCAGAGCGTCACTGAACAGACAAGAGGTGATAGCTTGTTTCATGTTGGCGGAGGCTAAATATGGGACGCAGACTGCATCACACTGCTGACTGTCTCCTCTTACAAGTGTAGAAACAAATTAATCTGGTTAGCGTGTATCCCCCTTCTCAATGCTGAATGGAGTCCAAGTGCCAGTGGCAGAAAGCTGACGTTTTTCTGCTGTTCTTCCAAGCATTTCTCTTTTTCTCACCATTAACTGAATCACAATTAGTGATTCAGATACTGAATTAATTTTAAGTGATTGTAGACTACCACACAAATCTTCTGCTTACCAATATACTAACTTGAATATTGTAAAAATGGTTAGAGAAAAGTCTAAAAAATGAATGCACTGTGCATGTATCAGAACCCTCCTCTGCCATTAATCATCTCACGACCCCTCAGATTTATCTCTAAACTAGCTCAGTAGTTAAAACTAGCTCCATCTCGATAACAGTAAACTGCTGCTTACACATTGATGCAGCAGTGTTAATAATATATTTCATATGACTCACAATATCAGCTTCTCTGCAGAACCAGTACTCTTGACTTTTAATACTTTTAATGCATGTAGCTGCTAATATTTTTACTTAGGATTTCAAATGCAAGACTTTAACTTGTAATGGAACATTTTTACAAGGTGGTATTGTTTTGTAGAGGATCCGAGTGCTTCTTCCTCCACTGTTTATTTTTTAAATTTCGCCCCATTTTTTTACTTCCTCTTTAGCCCTCTGTACTCTCACCCTCCCTTCCTTTTTGTCTACCAATCAGGTTGATTGATTTTATGCCTCTTTTTATATCGAGCGGAGCAACCGTTGTCAATAAATGTCGTCTGTCCTCTGACCTGTCTCCTCACTCACTCATTCACTCACAATAATTAATAATACCCGGTTTGCTACCGTGTTGTAGGCAGCATAGTGGTCCATTGGTTAGCACTGTGGCCTCACAGCTAGAAGGTTCTGGGTTTGAATCCAGGTTGTTCTGTGTAGTGTGTATGTTTGACGGTTTCCCCCACCATCAAAAAACATGTACTAGTCAGTACAGTCAGTTCCGTTGATCAAGGTAATGGTTCAGATCTGGATTTGGTCCCTGGGCGCTGTAAATGGCTGCCCACTGCTCCCTTGAGGGAGGGGTAAATGCAGAGAATGAATTTTGCTACGTGTATGTGACAATAAGTACCCTTGTACTTTAAAGTGTGTGTGTGTGTGTGTGGGGCCACTATTGATCTAATATAATTGTTCTGGCCTGCCTCACTGTTCAAAGACCGGAGCTGTCAAATGCCTGCTGATGGATTTGATGATAGTTTTCTCTAGTAAAAAAAAAAAATGCATGTATTGCATTTACTGACTAAACGTTTTATGTTTATAATATGATTTTATACTCATGGCACTGATTTCTTTTGTCATGATGACGGAATGTACACAGTGTCTTGTAAGTTGAGCCTGGTTGAGTAAAAGTCTATATCTATTTCAGGACCAACATTTTGAAACCAACCCCTCGGCACTTCAGCATTCACTACCGGCTAAAACCGCACTATGCAAGTTTGCCAGATCGGGTAGCGGCTCTGTAGTTCCAATGAGACACAATGGGACAATTCTGTTTCCAACCTGTAAGAGGACCGAATTGGGAAAAGTTACTTAGTGTTACTTTAAAGTTTTAAAGGTCCACATTTTTTTCACTTTTTGGTTTTCTGTGGGAATGGGAGGCCAGTGAGTGGTGTGTGTGTTAGTGTGTTGTGTGTGTGGTGTGTTTGTGTGTGTGGTGTGTGGTGTGTGGTGTGTGTGTGTGTGTGGGGTGTGTGTGTGGGTGTGTTGTGTGTGTGTGTGGTGTGTGTGTGTGGTGTTGTGTGGGTGGGGTGTGTGGTGTGTGGTGTGTGGGGGGGGGGTGGGGGGGGGGGCGTGCGTGTGTGGTGTGTGCGGGTGTATGTGTTAGTGGGGTTTGTGGGCGGTGTGCGGGAGGGTGAGAGGCAATTCCACTGATTCACCTTTCCCCCAGTGTATCATTACAGGTTTGGCAGTCACAGAGAAGAAGAGGCATCCTGAATTAGACTGTCTTGTTCAGGTTGAAATTATCTTGCATACACACACACAGAATAAGTTCAAGACAGGAGTCTCTTTCAGTTTTGTCCTATGTCACTCCCTTGGTTAAAGAGGTATCAAAAACACTTAAAATAAAAAAGAAAATGTCCTCTTTGGATGTAATTACAGTATTGAACTCACTCTGACAAGCTCAGACAGGCTCACTGTGTATCAAAAACCTTCAAAAGTCATTTTTGGTTGTGTGACAAATGACAAAATATACTGAACTTGATACCATTAAATCATCATCTAAACGGCATTGCAGTTCCTGAATCCTCTCCAGAATTTTAACCCTAATGTTGTCCTCTGGTCCAATTGACCCATTTTCCTATATCAATGTTCTTTTTAACTACCCACTTGTAATTACCCAAAGTAACATTTTTAATTCCACATAATGATCTTTGGCAAGTACAAATCTATACTTTCATTAATTTTGGGGCGTCTTATTGAATTTTATAGCATTTGAAAAAAAAATTGAAGTGGTTTCCAAATAGTATTGAGTAAAAGTTGACATATTCCAGTCTGTGATTATCCATCCTAACATCCATTCCTTTAATTTCAGACTAAATAATTACTAATTTCTGCTTTTCTAATTCAAACATTGGGTATAATTTCCTATAAATGAGGTTTATTGACCATAAATTCCAAAAGCAGCTGTAAAACTAAAGTTAATAAGTTAGTGTTACATATTGTTAAACGTCAAAAGGGACAAACATTGATAAAAAGCATCAACAAAAGTGTTGATTTTCACGGGAAGACAACACGAGGGTTAAAAAGTGCATTCTGATAATCCACAAGATCAAAATGGACTTGACTTAATGAAGAGGCTGGTGATGTAGGTTCAGCATTCAGGGATGGCTGTTGTTGAATCCTTTTCGATTCCAATGCTGTGAATTCAATACCGGTTCCTGAACGATACTTTTTTTTTTTTTTTTTTTTTTTCATACCAATTTTATGAAATCCATTTTAACAGAATGGAATTACAACATTACACATTACGTGACAAATTATTATTAGATCTTGATACATGGCTTGCTGCATGATGGTGATTCCCTGACGCTGATGAGATTTACTACATAGGTATTGAAATTTGATAATGAATGACGAGGCATTTTTGATACTCGACACCATGAAGGCAATTCGGCCGGTGTCTAAATTTATTGAAGTTTGGTAAGCAGCCCTAAACAGAACTCAGTTCATTGCCAAAAAGTCACTGAGACAGAACGAATGCTTTGTTAAAGCCAGGGCCGGAGGAATAGAGGACCTTGATATAATTGTCTGTGTTGTCTGCCTATCTTAGGTAATGTTTGACTGTTACAGTAGCTAACCTTGTATGTAATCAATTGGTTTAGACCAAGGAGTTATATTTCTCTCTGTCCTTTCATTTCACTGGGTTTACTTGAAGACAAAAACCTCACTGACTTTATTCAAACAGTCACACACACACACACACACACACACACACACACACACACACACACACACACACACACACACACACAACCACACAGACAGGGACATGTTTACCTTTCTTCACAGTCCTCAGTCACTGCTGAATTGATCCAATCTGAGCAGCCTTGGAAAATTGTATTCACTTTTCTTAGCATTCATTCTTGTCTTTCTTCCTCATTTCTTTTTTGCTGCCTCTCAGCTCTATTTTTTTTCTTCTCCTCTAACCTTACTTTTGAGAGCTGCGATTCTGTTGACAATAGGCCAGTCTGGGAAGCTGTGGTACTTGGTAAAGTTTTCTAACTACTGAGTTTTCAAGGATTGTAGTAATGAAAACAGTATCAATACAGGTTGGGTTGATAAGTAAAACCAACTGGTGTCATGCTCTTCATTGTTGCATTGTTGTTCTCTGCCAACAGCAGTAAATAAGTTTTTATATTATATACTTTTATTGTATAAGCATTTGATGTGAGGTTAAACTGACTATAAAAGGTGTGGACAGTAATTGCTATTTGATATTAGCTCCTAAAACACATTCTGTGTCCCAACTCCTCCACCATAAGTGTGTGTGTGTTCATATTATATATATATATATATATATATATAATCAAGATGTATTTACAAGAAATGGCTAATTTTAATCCCAACAGCTTTTGTAATAATGTTTCAGTGCAAAAAGAAACTGTCAAAAAGTATTCTAATATTCACAGCTTGGTAAAGCCCATTGATTCAATTTTTGCTAAGACATAAGTGTTGTCGCCTTGTCATATGAGCTTCACCTGTGACTAATAATGGATCAGTAAGGTCTCAGGTGTGTATAAAAAAAAAACCCAGTACACTAGACCTTCACATCAACTGCAACTAGACCTCTGCAAACATGCCTAAGATTCACCCTGAGACTAAAGTGTTGATTATCAAGAGGCTGAAGACCAGATCCACTGCTGATGTGGCAGACACCTTCAATGTGTCTCAGCGTCAAGTACAGAGGATAAAAAAAACATTTGAAGACACTGGAGATATTTTTGACAAGCCCAGGTCAGGCAGACCCCGCAAGACAACAGCTCGAGAGGACCGTTTGTTGGCTCGAGAGGACCGTTTGTTGGCTCGAAAATCCAAGGCCAGCCCATTTTCCACTGCAGCAGAGCTCCACGAGACCTGGTCCCCTGAAGTCCCTGTGTCAACCTGAACAGTTTGTCTGATTCTGTCGTGAAATGGCCTCCATGGTCGAATCAGTGCCCAGAAGCCAGCACTAAACAAAAGACAATTGAAAAACTGTGTGGCAATTGCCAAGGCCCACAGCTTGCTAAAAGGATGGCCGATGGAAAAGTGGAAGAAAGTGGATTTTTCAGATGAATCTTCTGTTGAATTACACCACCGTTGCCGCAAATATTGCAGGAGACCTACTGGAGCCCGCATGGATCCAAGATTCACCCAGAAAACAGTGAAGTTTGGTGGCGGAAAAATCCTGGTCTGGGGTAACATCCAGTATGGGGGTGTGCGAGAGATCTGCAGGGTGGCAGGCATCATCAATAGTCTCAAATACCAAGAAATCTTAGCTACCTCTTATATTCCCAACCATAAAAGAGGCCAAATTCTCCAGCAGGATGGTGCTCCATCGCATACTTCCATCTCCACTTCAAAGTTCCTCAAGGCGAAGAAGATCAAGATGGTCCAGGATTGGCCGGCCCAGTCACCAGACATGAACATCATGGAGCATATGTGGGGTAGGATGAAAGAGGAAGCATGGAAGACCAAACCAAAGAATATTGATGAACTCTGAGAGGCAGCAAGGCTGCTTTCCTAGCTATTCCTGATGACTTCATCAACACATTGTATGAATCCTTGCCAAACCGCATGGATGCAGTCCTTCAAGCTCATGGAAGTCATACAAGATATTACATTTGAATCTCACAGCACCGCTATTTAATTTGCTGACATATTTTAGTATTTGCAGTAAATTTGTTCAATTTCTGTATAGGCGACAAAACTTTTGTCTTGCCAAAATTTGACCTTTCTGTCTTGTTTAAATGATAAATCTTGTTTCATTGAAACTAATTCATTTCAGTGCATTGAACATCATTTGGGAGGGTTTTAGCTTTTCATATGAGCTATTTCTTACACCAATTGATTAATTAAAAGTCAGGAAATCTACAATGTTTCTACAAAATAGATAAGCGACAAGACTTTTGTCAGGTTGTGTGTGTGTGTGTGTGTGTGTGTGTGTGTGTGTGGGTGTGTGTGTGTGTATATATATATATGTAAACTCAAAATTAAATATATCTCAGTCTGTCCTATTATATTTATTATTAATAATTTGACAAAACTTTCCAATCCAAGGAGACATACACACTAGTTTTGAGCAGAAAACTTAATTATTAAGTTGACTCTAAATAATTTCCCTCATTCCTTTCCCTCCACCTCAACTCCCTCTTCCTCTCCCAGCACTCATCTGATAGGTGTTGAAAGTTGCCTCTTTGATTTGACAGACAGGACTCTAGGCTAAATATTTATCCAAATTCCGGTTTGTATTTTTGAACATTTATTTGCAATTGAATGTGGTCAGATCTCTCTGTGGCTATCCCCAGAGGGAATCTGAGAAAGAATTGTTACTGTAGTCAGGCGGTCCTTGGCTTTGCTGTAATTGATCCATTTCCCAGATTCAACAGTATAACACCCTCCTTTTGAAAAATGTAACAAAGTGTGATAATATGCACACACGTGCTTACATGCACGGGAGTTACCTGGTTTCTGTGAAATGTTTATATGCAGTACACCAGGTCACTTATCTGATTTTCCCTGTCCTCTACCTTATCCCTATCCTCCTCATGTTGAAGTATAGAGGCTACTTGTCTGTTTCAGTTTAAGTTTGATTTAATTGAATTGTTTTCAATACATTGATGTATAATTTTAATTACAGTAATATTTCCCTTCATCCAGTCCTGTCTGAAATCTGTGTCATGCATATGCCTGCATACTTTCTCTTAGCTTGGAACGTTGTATTTCTCTAATCCCCTACCCTGATTTTGAAAACCAGGTTTCTTGTGTACATGATGCTTAAGAAATCAGATCATCACCTTCCAACCCCCCCCCCCCTCCCCAGTTTCAGAAGTGACTCCAATGATTACATTTATGCAACTAAATGGACGCAATCAAGTTTTGAGAAAGCTTAAAAGAAACATTTTAATTTGTTTTGAGACAAAAGACCTCTTCATATTGTGTTCAGAACAGCTGTTTTGAGTTGTAGGTCTAACTGAATCATTGTTGTAACAATTGGCATTACATGTAACTTTAACACTAACATAACACAATGAAGAAAACTCAATATAAACAGATGCTACAATTTTTTTTTTTTTGTGGTTTCTTTCAATGGTAGTTAAAAGATTAGCGGTGTCAATGTGTTCCCATGGTCCCATGCCTATAACACACACACACACACACATTTGGTGGTTTTATCTGCCCATCGACTTCTAGTCAACCTGAGCTCCTTGAAGTCAGAGCTTAGTAGTGTCGCTGGTTGATTTCACACAGGCACACAAACACACATTGACTCTCACACACACACAGACACACACACAGATCCCCAAGAGACTGAACTCGATCCCTGGCTCTACTGGCTTGTCAATCGCTTGTGGGATTGGCTTACAGATAATTGACAGTTGTTGGAGCCGGTCCCAGTGGCAGGTAAAGAACGCTGGAAGAGCTTGACAGGTGAGAGCTTGAGTGGATGTATTTGTGTAGGCAAGTGAGTCCTGGGTACAGGGCTGGGCCGCGTTATCTGATAACAATCAATCTTAGAAATTAAGAGTGGGTGTACAAGTAGGAAGCGCTCTTTAATCCATGGTACGATAATTCTGTTTAAAGAATCTAAATCTAAAGTGTTACTAATAGCTCCTTTTTTCAAGAACATATTTTCAGAAACAACCCAAGTTAGATGAGAAGACTGATACCACTCCTGTTTGTTTGCTGAATATAAAGCTAGAGCCAGAGACGGTTAGCTTAGCATAAAGACTAGCAGCAGAGGGAAACAACTAGCCTGCCTCTGTCCAAAGGTGGAACAATCTACCTAATATATGAGCCCAAAATGTGGAAGACTAAATGATAACTTGTTTAGCAGATACCTCTGTTGATATACAGACTTCATCTCCATACAAGCTGAAGTGCAACAATAGGTTGATTAAGTTCTTACCCCTGATTTCCACTTCCAAGTCACGAGGACCCACGAGATCTCGCAAATTCACGTATGATATATTGATATATATTAATATGCAATATAACAGGATGTAGTTTCTATAACCAGAACCACAATACCTCTGACCCGTTGACTTCAGGCCTGTCTCCACCCATTAGGGCATGTTCAACATGTAGTGCATGGAAATATGAGCCGCTGTGAGCACGGTGTATTTTATTTAGAAAATTAACCGGATGTTTTATTTTGTTTCTGTGCTCAACTTCCTGTCCCGCACAATCTGCCCTGTGCTGAATTGCTGCGGAGCTGTGTGGCATCCGGCAAAAATAGAAGCTCTGCGTATCTGCTCCGGAGGGCTGTGGACTGCCGGCGCTAGGACGGAGTCGGAACGCAGCCGTACCGCAGTCAGTGAAAATACACACGTTGGCCCTCATTTATCAACCTAAGGTAGATCCCAGCGCAGATATGAGCTCAGAAATCATCTTACGACAGGCTTCACGTGGGATTCATGAAACGTTCGCATCACACCAATCAGAGCGTAAGAATGGTCGTACATTGATAAATGCAGCTGCTGGAAACGATCATAATTTAAATACCACGCCCCAATATATTCTCAGTTTTGAGGCCTCGCCCCCCACAATTTATGACATGGTGGCCCATGGCCCCAACCCTGTCTCCTGACAGCAGAGGGGCTGGAAAAACAAGCTGAAATGTATTGGTCAGCGGCAGAAAGAAATCGTTCACTTGTGGCCATTAACGACTCTTTAAAAGACAAACGAAAACCTGAAGAATAAAATAAAAATGTTGTGCATTGTCAAGGTTCCTGTATTGAATATGATTGCCAAACCTAACACTATACCTCTTTTAAAAGTGAGGAATAATATTCTGTCTCCTTCGTATAGCCCCCAGTTGGGGCTGTGCTGGACTCTCTGGCTCCGTCACTAGGCCTACATCTATGGTGCCCTGTTTTCCTTCGCAATGCTGTGAAGAACCCCACAGGCTAAAACAATGTTGCAGACTTAGTCTGGCGTGAATAGTAGGGTCCCCCCCACTGATGCAAGACAGAGCCATCTGCCCTTAATCAATACTATAGAGCGTTCCACCGTGGCCCGTGTGTATGTGTGTGCATTGTTGTACCGCCGCATAGAGGTCTTCTAAAAGAGCTAGATCTGCCATTGCCGATAAGTGATCAACTGATGATTTCTCCTTCTACTGTTAAACTAATTATATACTGCACCGCAAGTCCACACTGACTTGAAAACTTGCATAAATCAGTTCAGACCAGACCTACAGTAGAGGCTTTCCTTACCTTTAGATTGCACTTGTCGTGCAGGCTTTCATTAGCAGTATGGAGTATTCCAGATGTGACAAATAAATGGCTGTGCAGAAACCATTACATTTTGAAGCTGACAAAACTGGAAGTGTATAATTTTCTGATTTACAATTGAACTGTAGAAGGTAAATAATAAACTAACCAGTAAAGAAATACTGTGTATCCATACTGTCACATCACATACAGTATGTTAAAGTCACAACAATAAATGTGCTATATGACACTGTCCTGGCATCTTAAAATAAATGCATCCACTCAACAGTTTTAACTTGACCATCAAAAATCCAAACACACCATACGGAAAGGGATGTTTATTCTGTTAAGAAATGTTACAATTCTGTCTCCCCCTCCCCAAAAAATGTGTTAATTAAATTTCCAACATAAAGGTAGAAGAGAAATCCAATGGTAATCAAACCAAGCTTGTCAATCAGGACAATACTGCAAACAACAACAACTTTATTTAGACAATTAATCTAAAATACTAGATAGATCCTCCTCCCAAAGTGCCTGACCTAAGCGCATTGAATGTATTTGAACATAAATATATGACATCCTTCCTTTCTTAACAGGTATTGGTTTGAGGAAGTCCACCGGCGAGTCAATTGCTAGGTTAAGAAATCGAGGGAATCTGTTTCTAACAAAGCTGCTGATCTGTAAATACCTGAAGAAATGTTGTTTAGGGAGAGCAAATTTCTCAGATAACTGTTGAAAGGATGTCAAGGTTGAACCAAATATTAAATGCGCCATCCGCTAGCGAGGCGGGGAAAGCCTGGTCCGCCATTATTGGGGCTGCAGTAGAGTATGTTTGCAGACCGAAGCATTGTTTAAACTAATTCATAATTCTCAAGGACGGTTTAACGATTGCATTCTTAGCGAAGGAAAAGCAGGAACTTTTAATAGAAGAATGAGCTAATGCTGAAAGCAACATTGGAGCGCTCGCTTTCTATTTTAAGCCAGACAGGTGGCGAGAGGTATGAGACAAATTCATAGCAGAACTGTATAATTCTAATACTGGCTGCCCAATAATAATATCTCATATTTGGTAAACAAATTAGTTTTTCAACTCCAAATGAAACCTAAAACCATGGTACAATTTTATGCAAAAAGCTTTGGGGAAACAAACTGTGGATACACTGAAATAAATAGAAGAATTTAGGGAAGGTTTTCATTTTGACAGAGTTAATTCGGGCAGCTAGAGACAGCTTTAACACCGACCAGCAGTCAAAGTTCTTTTGTACATGGGTTAGAAGCACGTCAAATTTAGCCTTATGAGTGCCTTTTAAGTTTAGCAGTCGCTTGAACTCCCAGATAAGTAAAACTGTACCGGAATACCCGAGATGCGGTGGTCACTACGAAGTGCAATTGAGAGAGGCTCAGTGGCTAAGGCAAAAAGGAGAGGGCTCAAAGGACAACTCTTTTCTAGCCTTCCTGATGTCCTCCCACTCCCTCATTCTGGGTGGTGATTTTAATTGTTGGCTTAGCCCAGAACTAGACGGTTCTTCTATGAAGGTCGCCACACATTCAAGGGCTGCCAAGACAGTTTTTATACAACTTTTATAATTAATTTGCAATCTTGGATCCTGGGCGTTATTTAATCCTATACTGGTAAAGTGTGCTTCTATTTCTCTCACATGCACCACTCGTCTAGACAATTTTTTGGGAAACAGAATTCCCCCTTCTGTGACCTCATGCTCATATGAGGCTACAGTTCATCATTATTGACCAATGATCAATTTATATTGACCAATTCCCCTGCCGTCATTCTTGTTAACATTTGATCAATGGTGGATGTACCTAAAACAGGTACAGACCTGGGTACAAACCCATTGAGTCAAATACGAGTTTCACAGGAACGCGGCAAAAAGAATTCCTCACCCGCTTCCCACCCACTAACACTGCCAGTCAGGTTCAATAATACGCATAGAACGCATTGGTGTACAAGTAGTTTTTTTTAGTTGTAGCTTATTCATAGTATAAGTGCTTGTTTTTAGTGGCAGTACATCTTTAAATGGAAACAAAATGATTATATACATTTCAACAAACACTGTAAACACTGTTGAATGTTGAATTGTTAATGTCTTTGGCATTAAATGGACACAGTTGAAGTTGTTTTAACTGAGGTGCTACATCTAAACATGTCAGTATACATGTCTCCTCTTACTCTTGAAAGAATTTTTATTATTGATTGCTAGAAAGCACAGCAAAACCCTCACCAAGTTCCTTCTTTTTCTGTCTCTCCCTCCCTCCTACTCTATTATAGCTATCTTCAAAAGAGCAGCATACATTATTGTCAGTGTGTGAATATTCCCAACGGCTTCTGGAAGACACTGTGCCTGCGTGCGATGCAGGTTGTGGATCGTGAAACAAAAAATGTCTTTGCTTCCACTTTGTCCATTATTTTCTTATACTGGAACTTATATTATTGCTTACTTAACCGACCCTTACAGTAAGTGCTTGATCAATAGAGCATCTACTTTTTGTTAGTTGTTTTGTTTAGTTGATTTGTGGGGGGCAGATTGTTTTAGTGCAGATTGTTTTAGTGAAAAAGGAAATGCAGCCACAAGTTAGCTGGTTAGGAAAATAGGTGCAGGTGGCAGGTATTTATTTCAGTTGGGGCAAACCGGAAAACCTCAAAATGTGATTTAGACATTTGTGGCCCACATCATGGCAACTTTAACTGAAATCAATGAAGTGGCATCTTGGAACATGGTATCCAGTCTTCTTCTCCAATCCAATGTTAGCAAGCTTTAGCAATATCTTAACTTTGTGTACAGTATAACGTATGCTATAATGGTGCCAAAAACTCCTAATATTTGTGATGATATGGAACTGGCAAATCGGACTGATTTAGATAAATTACATTAGGGTTATTTTGTTGCTGTACAGTGGATGATAAAATATAGAAGGATTCTGTGAGCCTAAAAAAAACATTGTATAAAACCTTTTATAAAGTCTTTTTTCCTTGAACGCTACCCTCGTTTATTCATCTTCCCTTAATCTTGCCTCGATCCCTCTCATTGTCCATGTCCCTCCACACCCCCTCACCTCTCTGTTCTCCTCCTTCGTGACAGTAAACAGCTATCCTGCTGCGTATCACCTATTACAGCTTCCATCCTGATTCCCCTCTTTCTTGAGTCCTTTCTTCCCCATTTTTCTCTCTAACCATCAGTTGCTAAGCCTAAAAGCTAAAGGCCCTCTCCAGACTCTGGCTAAAAAGAGACAAGAGGTCCAGAACAATCAGAAGCCCTAAAGAGGAAAGGGACAACGAGGTCAGGATGATGAAGAAGGCGGCAGCAGCAGTGATGATGAGGAGGATGGCACTAAAGGTGTTGGTGATTATGACGATGGGTGATGGCAGCAAAAAAGAAACCTCTGATGGCGATGTTTAACATGACAAATACAGCAATAATATAAAGATTTGTGACGACGAAGGCAATGATTTAGTGGTCCAGTCGTACTGATGATGATTTATGTCTTGAACCAAAAGATAGGAAGACTTTCTGACGATATAGTATTTCAAAATAAAAACTCCTAAAACTAATGTTTTACATTCCTAACTTGATTAAGCACTTACCGCATGTTCCTCATAAAAAACAAAGTAAATGTCAAAATAATTATTTTAAAATCACAAATCTAGAAAATGTGAGCTGGAATAAATACATTTTCCAAATTTTAAATCCGCTGCATCGGAAACCGGTTTTGTGCCCAAGCTTGTCCATGCGGTTTGGTTCGGTCGCTTTATGTCAACCTCACCTGGCTGTAACATTTAGATTAGGTGGCTGTAATTGGTACTGCCTCGGAATTTATTACGGCGAAAGCAGCTCTTTACAGAGTAGTACATCATTCTTCACGACATTTGAATCGGCCTTCTGTAAAACTGCTCACATCCGATTATGGCACCATGATTTCCATGTCAAATTCTGTGTATTAGAAAATGATTGATGGCTAACTCTCCCCGATGATTTGCACCAACTGGGGTTTTTACTGGTATTGAAAGTGGAATTTTGGCAAAGAAAATCTTTCCATAAAGCTGCAGTCTGCAAAACCAACACAAAGATAACCTGACCTGGGTGAACCTTGCTTTGGATGCTTTTTCCACAGCAGCTGTGTGCTGTATAAAACTGTCCTTTTACACCACATGGTGTTTGTGTTCTTTTTCAATCACAGCCCTCTAATACAGCCTCCTTATATGTCCTATATCAACTTTACCTTGTCATCATCACACAAGAACCAACACTGCATGTCTAATTTATTCAGGTTTTTTCTTTTAAGTTGTCGTCTGTCAGTTTATTGTGGAAGCTATGAGTGAACGTTAGGGGTGAGATGAGACACTCCGCTCACGAGACAAGACGAGACCGAATATTGGGTTCACGGAGACGAGATTTTAACACGGTTTAAAGAAAACTTCAATGACAAAATATGACTGGAAAATCGCAAAATTAGTCACAAAATGAAAAACAAGCACTTTGAAAGGCCTCTCTCCTGTCTGACCAACCTCTACAGACCTAATAACTGCAGCGTTTCCACTGGGAATCCAAAAGGCTGCAACACAAACGATTTAAAAGTGGAGGGGTGGGTTGGGTAGTGTTCATTTTTACTGACACCTGATATATACGGTGCAGGTACCCAACAGTACCTTTGTACTGCACTACTTTCCCTCTGTAACACATTTTTTGATTTCAGTTGTAAAAAAAAAAGTCCAAACCTAGCAAGTGTTGTCTTTAAAAACTAGAACTACACTTGCGGCAGCTTTACCGGCATTTCAGTGACTCAGTATGACTTGAACTAGCTGCAGAGGCGACATAGTTTCACTCCGTGCGCGTGTGTTGGAGCTGAACCCCGGTCTCAACAGCAGAGAGGACCGAGAAGCACGTGCTGTAGCACTGTTAGGTACTAAAATTTGGCACCAATTGATTTAACATGAATCGGTCCTCTGTGGTACTGACGTAATTCTGCACTTGTGTACTGATCTATAACCTCGACGAGAGATATCTCATAGGACGAGATCTCGTCACACCTGTAGTGAACATACTGATCAACAGTGCAAAAGTGGGTTATTAATAAGTCTCTATGAATGTTTTGATACTTTTGGACACCTTGTCCCATGGTTTTGGGTCTGCATTGAAACCCATTGCAACTGCTGTGAATCTAAGCTGCAAATATCTGCTTTCTTCCACGAAGGAGCAAGCTACAAACCTTTTAGAGCCACCTTTCAAGCCTTTAGGAGAGGGGCATTTGATACTCAAAAGACAGATTTACAGTGGACTGGGTGTTTAACCCAATTACTGTTTTTTGTTTTTAGCTTGTCATCAACACAGGAGTTGTGCTTTTTCTTAGCCTCTGTTTTCTCTAGGTTTTCCACTTCCAATGACCGATCGTGATGCATGATTATTCCAAAACAAGTCATGAAATCCTCAGCGGCAGCAATATTTGATGTTTACATTAACACTTGTTGCGTTGGTTCTGCTGTTTTTGTTCCAAGATGTGCACACAATGCAGATACGTTTTGAAATGCATTAGTTATTTGATTCTAACTACCTTGACGAATTTACCTCATACCAGGCGTGTGTATGCGTGTGCATATCAAAGTGTAGTCAGTAGAAATGTAAAATGTGTGACCTTGCTTTCTCAGTGGGCAAAAAAGTCACAAAAATGACACGCACGCACGCATGCACACACACACGCACGGTCAGGTCAAAACCCCAACGCTTCTGTGGCAAATTGGAGGGCCAGAATAATGACTTCAATAATGTTTCCCTACAGCGAAGGAGAGAGAGAGAGTTAGTGTGTAAGAAAGTGAGGGAGAATAGTGAAAGCACTTTCCTTCCCTTGGCTGTAGGAGTCCTATTGTCGCTCGCCCTGCGGGAGCTTTTAGTCCTTGGCTCCAACTTATCGGCTGTCCAACCATGTGGGGTGGGTGCTGAAAGGCGCAGGGGCGGGGGGGGGTGTGTGTGTGAGGGGGGGGGGGGGGGGGGGGGCAATTGATACAGTAAAATGCTCTGGCCATGGAGGGCCAGGCCTTTTTTTGGGGAGGGGGGCTTGTGTGTGCTGAGAGGACAAAGCTACAGTCGATTGGCCCTCCCTCCCTCTTCTCCATTTCTTTTCATCGCCTTTTCTCTCTCATCGGTGCGATTGATCTATTTTTCAGTTCTTTAGCTGTTGTGTGTTTACTATGGTTCAATATGTGATTTTTAATATCATAGGCACCTGCCAATTGAGCATTATGTTGTAGAGACACAAACACACACCTCTTTAAGTTGCTGGAAATGCAATTCTATGAATCATTTGCGTTTTTTATGCATGTTTTTGGTTAAGGTTAGGTTTTGGGTAGGGTCTGTGGCTCTCAGCCCCAGTCCTATTGGTTGATACCAAAGACAACAATTTTAAAAACATAAAATGGTTCATATGTTGTTGTTTTTTTTCCTGCGGCAAATTTATACACGTATGGTGCTGTAGTGAGTATTTAGCAGGACCAGTGTTTGACATGACCTGAAGGATCAAATCTTTTCTAATGCAACTTTTTAGGCTTTGCTTTGGTACAGCCACAGCCTTGCACTATGATCAAAGAATCTTCTCCTGCTTACTCAACTTTTATGTTTATACCAAACTAACTTCCAGTGATCAAAATGGAAGCATTAAAACATAACAAACTTACATACTCACTTAAAGGAGAATTCCGGTCAATTTCAACATGTAGCTCTGTTGTTTGTAAATGTGAAGTGTTGTCAGTCCAGTTTCCCCAAAACAATTTTCCATGGTTATGACCACAATAATTACTATGTAGATTTGAATTTAGATTTGAATATTTTTCAATGAGAATAATTGTACAAAAATTATTCCCTCAAATATCGTGAATCATATCGCAATATCAGTCAAAATAATGTTCTTAGATCGTGGTGTGTGTGTGTGGTGTGGTGGTGTGGTGGTGTGTGTGTGTGTGTGTGTGTGTGTGTGTGTGTGTGTGTGTTGTGTTGTGTTTGTTTGTGTGTGTGTGTGGTGTGTGATTAGATGATTATTTCTAGACAAGATAAGTGGGTGAAATGGAGACTCTGTTGACTGTTGTTCAGGTAATCAACACACACAAAGTCATGCCACGCCATGCCAGATTGCATTACCTGTCCCTTTTCATAGACACATAATGAGATCATGGAAACCCTAAACGGATGGATGGAGGGAGAAAGACAGAGTAACAGAGGGGGTGGGGAGAAATGACAATGACAATTATGAAAAGTTTTAGAAAAACATTTATAGTCCTGAATAAAAGAAATATAGAAACAATCACTATTTCTATCATACCAAAAAAAGATTTAAAATACATATGAAAACATTTCCATTATTAACCGTCCCTAATTCTTTATAAGAGTATTTCCATTTCTATTCTATTTATATGAGGCATCAGATATCTAGAAAGTGAGTTTAACGTATGTGTACACAGGAAAAGAGAGAGAGATGGAGAGAAACAGAGGGGGAAATCTGGCAGCCTGTCAGCTTGGTTCACTGTGTCAATTTGTCCAAACAGAGGGGGCTCAGGTTGCAGTGGAGGGCCAAGTAACAGGAGATCTAACAGACCACACCTGTGCAACAGGTATTAGCCTTATCCCCCTGCTTCACATGCACACACTTGCAAACACCCCTGATGTATGGGTGCTTTTTTTTCTGGCACTCTAAAAGTGAAGCAGATAACAACTGTGTGTTCATTTAAACTAGAATTTAGAGAAATAAGCAATGGCTTCGATCAGCTCATCTGTGGACGTTTTCCAGATGCTGCAAGATGTGTCCGACTCATTTTCTTTCTCAAAGTACATTTATGCAAATCTTGGTGCATTGAATTATACAAGCCAGATTTTGCAACAGTGATTTGTAGTGGTTTTAGAAGGCACTGACAAATGACGTTGTCCTGCTCATAGGGACTGCAAATCAAAAAAACACTTGTCATTCTGAAGGGGAATTACAAACAACCCATTTTATTATTCTAGTTGGAGGCCTTGTTGGAAGAACTAGCACAACCAGTGATCGGTATCATGGCAAGACCTCCACAAATCCGACAGACTTCACAGCGCCCCCCCACTGTTTGATTGATAGATTATCTCTAGGAAGTGCAGTGCAGAAACATCCCACCAAAAATAAACCAGGATCTTGAAGATTAGCATATGTGTCGTTAATCTCCAGTGTCGTGTGAACCAGGATGCCAAACCTGCCAGACTACTGCTCTGATGGGAACATCACAGCAGAGGAGACAAGGTGGCTTCCTGGACACATTTCTACAGCTGCCTCCACGCTTCATTATGCAGCTTATTCTCATCATATTGCCCTTGGTTAACAGGCTGATGCAACAGTCAGCAAGCTCACTCCTTTCCTCTCTTCCTTCTTTCTTCCTTCTCTTTTCTCTCTTCCTCCTCCATTCCATCCTCCCCTCTTCTTGTCCTGTTTTCTCACCTCCTTCATCCTCTCCTTTCCCCCCTCTTCCATCACCCCTCTCTCTACCACAGTTACTCTTTACTTTCTTGCCATTTTACATTTCGTCACTTTTCTCCTTCATCCCCCCTTTTTGCTCTCTTTATTTCCTGATGCTTCTCTCTTTGTTGCCTCCATTTTCCCCAACAAATCAATTCCTTGTTTTTTGTGTTATACAGTCCTCTTTCCTTTAATTTTTTCAGTCTTTTCCTGTCTTTCCTTTATTTCTTTTTATCACTTTTCTATGCTACTTTTCCCTTTCTTGCTTCCTTCCTTAATTTCTTACTTTCTTTTCTTCCAGTCTTTCCTCGTTTCTTTTTCATCTGTCTTTCCTCCCTTCCTTCCTCTTTCTTGCGTTCTTTAATTCTTCCTATCCATATCTTTCATTCTCTCCATACTTTTCTTTCTGTTATGGAATGTGTGATGATGAGCCTCCTGCTAATCCCATTCCTAAAGCACCTTAGCAACGCTCGCTAAGGGAATTTGGAGGGAACTACAAAAAAAGGAAAAAGAAAATCATACACACACACAGACACATATATACACAGACACATGCACAAAGCCCAGCGAACAGCCCCTTATTGGCAGCAAGTGGATTCAGGGATGCACTAATACATCTTCAAATGTGCTTTTTAAAGCGTTTGGGAAGGCTCTGTCGTTGGGCGATAACTCCCCACCGGTTAAAGGATGGATGCTCCCGTTGTGTTTCAGCACCGCTCTACCCTCCCTCTGTTTATTCTCATCCTTCCACATCCCTTGCCATCGCTCCCTCCTTCTCTTTCTGCTCTCCACCAACCAAGTTGTCTACTTTTAAAAAACAAGAAAAAGTTTGTGTCAAAACGACTGCATTGTGTAAAGTTTCCTCCTGAGGATGTTTGACATGACTGTAGAGCTGGTTTCATCTACTACTTCTGTTCTGTGGCTCAAAGGGTGTTTTCCTGTAATTGGTTAGATTGATTTAACGCGGTGGCATTGCTAAAAGAAGTCAGACGGGGCAAAAATCCCGAGCAGGTTTGCGATAAAAGGACAATATCAGCCCCATGCACTCATTTAGTTAAAGATGCTGTAGTACTTAGTGGTAATGTTGGCTGCATACTTTGTGCATTCACTAGGGCTGTATTATAATGCAAATATAATTAAACATGGTGACACTGCAGCAATTTACTTTTATTATAAATAAAGACATAAATGGTGGGTAGGGGACAAGCCCTATTAGAGTCTCCTCAAACCCTTCTTATAATATTTACGCATTATACAGGAATGACTAGTCTCTTATTCATTATTTTTACCTGCTTTTCTGGTTCAGCGCCATGGGACACAGGAGCATATCTCAGCATGCACTGCACAAAACCCACTTATTACCTATTTGATTATGTTTTTACCTTCTGAATTTAGTGTTATGGACATTTAACTTCCAGGATGGTTAAAGGTTAAAATATATATTAAATTGAAATTAAATGTTTGGGCTCATCACAGTAAATAAATTAGTGTTGTGTGTGTGTGGTGTGTGTGTGTGTGTGTGTGTGTGTGTGTGTGTGTGTGTGTGTGTGTGTGTGTTGTGTGTGTGTGTGTGTGTGTGTGTGTGTGTGTGTGTGGTGTGTGTGTGTGTTGTGTGTGTGTGTTACTCATATTCTCTCATGTTCATCATCATCTCATATTCTAAAAGAGAAAATCTGTAAATACCCTCAGACCGAATCCTTCCATGTTTAATCTGAGTCCACAACTACTGGCTGCCAACACAGATCATCCTCCTGTAATATCTCTCTCTGTCTCACACACGCACACACATGGATATCATTATTCAATATGCAACATCCGCAAATGACACAGAAAACGGAAATCTATAGATGAAACCATATATTCCAATGGATCATGCTCATTCGCACGCACGCACACACACACACACACACACACACACACACACACACACACACACACACACACACACACACACACACACACACACACACACACGAAGGCCAATGAAAGTGGAACAGCAAGGTGGGTGTGTGTAGGAATCTTCAGCCATGCTATCACTAACAAGCATGCTCCTCTCTCTCTCCTTTTATACAGCAAATCCCCTACTCCACGCCAGAGATTAGCATATTGTTTTACCCAAACACGCTCGCTCGCTCCCTCGCTTGCTCGCTCGCTCACTCACTCACACTCTTTTTCTCCCTCTACTATACGTACAGTTAAATCTGCATGTCCCAATTAAAAAGCTGGAATCAGTATGGTCACTGGTTGTATGACAGCACTCTGTCCAGGAAAACGTTGAACTCACATGCGTTAATGTGTTAGATAATCTGGATAAACTGTTGATAAAGCTAGTTTACTACTAGTCTGATCGTGCTGTAGACATATTATATTCTGACACATTCTTCACTTCATGATGAATCATGCGCAAGTTGAACGAGCTGATTGGATAACATTTCACTGGAATTGTACCTTGTACGATTTCATGCAACAAATAAAAAATGTTTGATATAGGATTACTCTAATCAATACATTAAATGTTTATTGTAGTATTTACTGTTGTAGTTAGTCGAGGTGGAGCTAATTTGACTGCTTCATACTGTTGGGTAGTTTTAGATAAACAACACTGAACATGCTTTAACATTTGTAGCCGTTTCCTTTGTAAACAGGTATTTTTACTTGTGACATATGTGCGAGCAGTGAAGACATAATGCACTGCAAGAGTAAAAAAGGAAGTATTTTGGATGTAGTCAAGTTTAGTACAAAAGCCAAGCTATTCATTCACTCTGCCTCTCTTTCATCATTACAGTACCACCTCACGTTACCGCTGACCATGTTGTACTATTTCCCGTTCGGGGATCCCTCCGCTTTTGGTCTTCCTGAGGTTTCTTCCAGTCTTTCCCTTTCTCTTCACTAGGTTTTTTGGGGCACTGGATTTTTACTGGATTTTTTTTAATTGATAGTGAGTGAACGGAAAACAATAGCAATATGTAGTAGACATAAAAATCTGATATCAGCCTTGTCCTCAACTGATTGGATAGCTTGATTGTCTTTGCTGTTCATTCTTTGCTTGTTGCTTAGAAGCTGCTAACCCTTAAGAATGTCACTAATCTGGATTTCAATAGCGGGTTTATCTAAATGTTGAGATATTAACATTGGAGACCATCAACACTAGAGCCCGACCCATACTGGATTTTTAAGGCCGATACGAATATGTGGTTATTTAAATATCCAATATGCTGATATATCTTTAAAAAAAAAAAAATCCAGAAACGTGTTACATAAAACAAATAGATTTCCCTAACATTAGTTATTTGTAGTTATTTATGAGTTCTCACTAAAATAATATAATTTGTTTTATTGTCACCACAGAACAGAGGAACATCAAAATATATTATATACTGTATATAGATATTAAAGTTCAATGCTCATAACATGGTTGACAGTCCATTTTTATTTAAATAATAATTTATCAGAATCATTTGTCATTATAAATTATTCAGATTAATGCACATATATATATATATATATATATATATAGTTTTTTTAAATCAACCATTATAAATGCCGATACTGATAGATTGGCAAATGCCCACCGATCGGTCGGGCTCTAATCAACACCATACAATTTTAAGGGAACTGTAGCTTTTCGGAGTTTCAACTCAGAATATGTCTGCATTTGCTGTTAAAAACTCAGATCTTTAAAATATAAAAACACACACACACACACACACAGACACACAGGTCTCCCCACTAAATAATGATGGCGCCATTGCTGATGATTGGCACTAATTGACCAGTGTTTTTGGTGGCCAGGCTGGTAGGAGGTTGGAGAGACGTGAACCAGATTTCACCTGCAATCTGCAAATGACAGAGTTCCCATCTGCAGAGGTGAAAGAAAGAAAGCGGTTTATTGGCCTCTGGGCTGGCAGGAGACCTTTTAACTCCAGTGATTGCCTGAGCTACAGTTGTAATCATGTTAGTGTTTCCTGTCCTCCTCCATTCCTTCCTCTTCTTCCTCTCCCTCTTTTTTTTTTTTTCTTTCTTTCTTTCTTTTCCAAAGTGCCTTAACCCTCCAAAAAACAGTGGTGTTTGAGGTAATTGGCTTGAGGAGACCTCACTTTTGTTCTAGCATCTATTATTGGTTTAAAAGTAGAAACTCTGACGGTTTTCTTGCTTTCCATTGTCCACTGTTAGCTTTTCTTTCTGCTACAACACCTGCTGCTACATTTATGAGGGACAGCGCAAATTAAATTTTAATGATTGAATTTCGGTTTGAAGGTGGTAGTAAATACCATTCTGTGAGGTCGATAGGATTATGAAGTAGGTATTACCTTCTGCCATTTTGCAACTTGTTTATTTCAGCACTTGGACGGCTTCAGTGAACTACATTTACTGAATGTTTATCAATATTCAATTTAAAAAAAGATGTATGACTGAATATATATTTGTCTCATTCATCAATGACATGTAGGCAAGAAACAAAAATAGTAGAGCAGTGATGAGAAAAACTACTGTAGTCTGTAGTACTGTATTTTTCCAAAGGAAACATTTGAACTGTCCAAAAAAATCTCAACTGTCAGCACTAATGATGAGTAGTTAATAAGAAACATCATTTACCATCATTTTGGTATATTACAACTTGTATCTTTCAAAGTTGTGTGTAGTGTCTCAACCATTGCTATAACTGACCCTGATTTTTGATGTGAGGTCAATAAAAAATTATTCCCTTCATTTATAAACAAAGTATATAGATTTATAAAAAAAAGAATCATTGATGAAGTGTGTCAAAAGAAATTATGCAGAATAGCTTATTACAGTGTTAATTTATTTGATTGGATTGATAATGCATTTATGTTTGGATTTAATCTTAAAGGGGCACACCAGAGATTAAGTATTGCACTTTCGTGAGGACTTGCATGAGACCGATTTGCAAAAGAATGATGAAGGTAGCAGAGGCCAAGATATCCTATTAGTCCCTACATTTTCCATAAAGTAGCCAGCATCTTTTCATTATATCTTTTTAGTCTGCATGTCCAACATCATCAGGGTTTTGTCAGATTTGACAAAGCTCTTCCAATGTCACAGAAAACATTATGTCACAGTTTTAGGCTGAGTAGTACTCTCCATCCCTGTGGAAGTGTCCTTTTATGTCAAATCAGCGGAGGTCTGCTCTAATGTTGTAGCCAATGGAGGTGGAACTAATTACAACTACTTTATATACTGGTGGGGAGTTTAATCTGTAACAATACGTCACATTTAAATGTATAGTGTGTAATTTTCTGCCGCTAGGGCCTTTCAATGAAAACAATGGGTGGTGAACAAGAATGACCGATGGCACGAACACCGGCAACGCTAACAGAGACATAACGTTACGGATGGCCACTGTTCTGACTCGGGTGCCCGGAGTCTGTTTCCCAACGGTTCATCAAACTGCCGTTAGCGTCCTTAGCAACCGACGCTGCAGTTAAGTGCTGGTCGGGTTTGGATTGCTGTAAGGATAGCGGCTGGCTGCTAGCTGGCTGGGGGCTGCCTATAGATGTGTCCCGGGCCTGTTGTCTGCTCTCATCCCAACTGAAGTCTTTAAGTGCCGGGAAAGGAGGCAGACAGACCCGGTTGTGCTAGCTGGCTAAATTACCATTAGATTAGTCATTATCTCTACAGCTAGCGTTACTCGTGGGTTAGCCCAGTGCTGTTAACTGTGGTCAAAACAATCATACTAAAAATAAGCGTGTTTTGAGCGTGTTGAACAATGTTGTAACCTTAAAATGTTACATGCCAAGCATTAGCTTCTTGGCAACTGGCACATTGTAGTAATGTTAAGATTGATTGATCAATATTGAAATGTATCCATAAATAAGGTTGGCTGTATTACTTTGTTGAAAAGTGGCACGTAATCAATGACAAAGTGATGCTGTGTGGCAGAAAAAAATGCAGTTTTACGGTTACTGAGTATAACTCTTTCTGTGACAGTAACTAGAGGGGTCAAACTTTATATGATGCCACTGACTACACAACTACACACAAAGTCCCGTGTCAGAAATAAAAGTACAGATTTCTCTGGGTTTGAAAATTGTTGGAAACATTTGGGATAGTATAAGTATGCAACTCAACAAAATATATGACATAGGTATAGTTTTTAGACATTTTAATGCAGAAATGTTACATATGGTCCTTTTTAAGAAGTCAATTTTGTATACAAAAATCTCTAAAAAAAAAGTGACTTTAACCTCTGAATGTGACAACCAATGATCACAAACCCAAAGCATAGAAAAAACAGGCAGTGAACCCTTCCTGGTAAAACCCCTATAGGCGGGGAAATGGTGCAGAGCATACGAGCAAAACTTAAAGGGGGAAAATCTACATTCAACAAGCAGACAGCCAGAAAAACAAAGAACCTAATCTGTAATAAAATGCCTTGAAATAAAGCAATAAAGCACAAACTGTCTCCTCCATGGCTCCCAGTGGCCCGGTTACTTTGCACTGAGGCATCCTTGCTACTGGTGGGCGGGGCTCCACAGTGCCTGTTTGAGCAGACGGTGTCTGATGATTATAGGCCCCCGGGGAGATCCAGGGGGCACTCCCTAATTGATTGTCATGAAAGGCCCTAATTGAATTGAGCAGCATGGTGGAACAACAAACCATGCAGTCCGTTTGATGCCTGCTGTTAAAAAAATCTCAAGGCACTGGTTCCGGAAAGTCTAAGTTTGACATTTTTACATCTTCTTCAACTAATGCAAAACCAAGAAATCTTTGGCTTAGGCTGTTATATAAGACACGGAGGTGTCATAAATATATTTACAGGTTACCACTTGAAAAATGCAGGAGATCATTATGGGGCATACTGCTTTGTCATTACTTAGTTTAACAGTTAAAAATGACAGTGGTGAAGACATATTACAGTTATTTGTGTTATAGCCAAGTGAAAACATTACACAATGCACCTTGTTCTTTTTGTTGTGGTAAGTCTACACTCTACACTTAAAGTATTGTTATACGTCAGACTGCACTTTATCAACAATCATTGCACTTTATCTAATAAGCACAACTAGGAGTTGTTCCTATTTTTTTGTACACCTTGTTTTGTTGTGTACATCATTCCAATGGAAGAATGCAATTTTCTACACCCTCTGTGCTAGCACTCTCAACAGCACTGTGTTAGCGCAGCGAAATGGTCTGGCTGCATTTTTTATCATTCTGCTATAGGCAAATAAAATGATCTGGCTTGTTTGTAATTCTTTAAACAAATCTCAGTTGACTTGGGCGCTGCTAAGCCCAGGATGCAGAGACAGTGCCCTTGTAAAATGGTATCGGGGGGGAACTTATTTAGGTGGAACATTTTCATGTGGGGAGGCGAGCCCTGTCATTTTAACTGACTAAATCCCCACAAAAGATAAATATTCTTTGTATATTTTAACAACCACTCACCAAAACAACCAGACCAGCCGTCTAAATCATAGTTAAAACTTAACATTTTCAGTGTGTAGGTTGCTAACTTGGAGGTCATTGCTGTTGTTTCCCGTGGCAGTTTTTTAAAAAGAATTTTAAAAGACAAAGCGCTGATAGTGGAAGGGGAGGAGAATGCTGTGTGAAATATGTGGTTAAGTGCAGGCTTATAGTCTACATCTAGTGAGTCAGACTACCTTGATCCCGTGTTGCTCCAAATAAAGGAATAACTGGTTTGTTAGCAAGGAGGAAATGCTACAAAGATCAATTTTATTAAAAAAAAGACTGAGAAATTGAATTACAAAGTGTAAAAAGTGGAATGAGGTTTTATAGCTAAGTCCTGTTTGCTGCCCCAACCCTGATATAAAAACATTTTTTTTCCTATATTTAGAATTTCTCTTGTGCTATTTTTAATCTTGTTTAATTTGTTCTGTGTAATTGCCCTTTTATTAATTTAGTTATCAATGTTCCTCATTGACTTTATAACTCTGAGCCTAAACGGTCAATATTTCTTTTATAACTCAGCTTTTAAAGTTTTTGAAATAGAGATGGACAGACACAAACTGTGAGCAACTCTTTGGTTTGTTTTCCCTTTTTAACCTTCTGAAATATTAACAGTGGCTGATAAAGATAGAAAAAGAGAGAAAATTAGTTTTCAGACCGCAGCAGAGTGATGGAGAGAGTCAGAGCAGCGAGGCTCCCCGAGCACCAATAGGTCTGCTTTTTGGAGAGAGAAGGGGGAGGGAAAGGGGAGGAGGAGGCCCTCGGATTAAGAGGCTGAAAAATGGTTAAAACGTGTCAACGTGTAATTGCACGATAAGGCCCCCTCGCGAGGAATCCGTTGGCCCCGTTGCTATTTTCCATCGCGTCCTGGCTAATCTCCTCGCGGCACATTCGGTCTTGTGCAATCGGTCCCCCATAATCTCCCATGACAGAACCGGGTCCAACGTCGGAGGTGAGGGTTTTTATAGGAGGAGAGGGAGGGAAATATGCAAAGGCGTGATAAAATGATGCCGATTAGCTACATTTAGGACACCAGGAGCATGCGGGATGGGGAGGGTGGTGCACAGGGTTATGGAGTGGGAAGTGCCAGAGCAGCAGTGTCCAAGCATGTGCCAAGCAGAACATGAGGAGAGGATGAAAACTTTCAGCCACATGGCTTTGCATGGGTCCACCCACAGCCACTGGGTAATAGAAGACCAGCCTGGCTTTGTGACTGATCAATCTCAAATATCTTATTACAAACACTGATTCTTGTGGTGTATATATTCCTCATTTGTAATTTTTTTCTTATCTGAGCTTCAGTGACGCATGATGTAATGTGATGGGATAATTTGATTCATCACACTTCTCAGATTATATCTTTACATGGATTTGATATTTTTTCTGTTTGGAAGAAAAACCTCTTGACATACCTTTTTAGGTCTAGTGAATTGAATAGTTGTATAAAATATGTATTTTTGTAGCAAAATTTGTCCATCTAGCTTCCAGTTTTATTTCATACTGTAATAAGTCCAACTATAATCATAGAGGCAATAAGTCCAGCTTTATCACACTTCTATCTTGTATTGAATTATAATTAAATGGTTAAAATATCTTTCTTTCTCACCCTCATATTCTTTTTTTCTCTGCTTACGCTTTCAAAATGTCCTAAATTCCCGTTGATCCCTCAACAAATTCTAGTTTATAAATACTCCAAAAACTTTAAAAATAAAGAGATGAGTTATCATCTTTGACTTTTTCTCTACACACACTTAATTTAACTTTTAAGTTGTGACTAGTTACTGTTTTCAATTGTATTTTCAGTTTATGTATCATGAAGTCTGGACAAAAAATCTTTTACAGCCTTTCAATCTTGCCATATATTTACTTCACATCAATTATTCAAATATTGATCATTGTAAATGTGCAATTAATTTAGGGATTAATAAACAGACATGAATACTGACTGCTATTATAGTTTTTTTTTAATTATCCCTGGCATGTTAGCTTTGTGAAATGTTAATGTGCTAGAAAAAACATGAGAACCAGAATTCATATGTATTGTTATCAGTTATGCAGGGAAAATGAAAATACAAAGGTGGTTAAATGCGTCTTTTGTTAACCATCACCAAATATGTGAAAAACATGCATTATTCCTTTTAAAATAATCCTTTCCTTACATTTGTTTGTTGGCTTTTATTTCAAGGTATATTGTATATGTTTGTGTATCAAGGTAGTACATTTATAAAACTAATTTATTTCTGAAGACAAACCACTATCAATCCAAATGTTAAGATCGAAGACAGTCATGTAAAGCGTTCTGAATTTAACTACAATAAATCACATAGAATGATTCAGGACTATTACATACCTTCAGTTTAAACAGCTGACATCCATGGAAACAGCTTTATTATATGTGATTTGCATCTAGGTTGCCCTCGTGTCTTTAATTCCAGACCCGAGTGGGAATTAGTCTGATAAAACCAGGGGTGTTGTTTGCCGGGCTTTTTGTTGGGGGTGACCCCTGGGATGCCCCAGTTTACACCAGGACTAATCCCCATTCTCCTCCAACACAAAAACCTCCTCTCCTCACCTTCTCCCTCCTCCTCTCTGCTCATTCATTGCTCCCTCCCTACCCCATCCTACCACGGGGCCTCCAGTGATTCAGCCATCAAATTTAAAGAAGGAAATAATTTAACAACCAGGACAATTGCAGACACAGAGATGCAGGCGTTTGATGCTGGGGGTGAGGAATGGGGTAAGATTTGAAGACCTGTGAGTGACCCAGATGGAGGCGGGGTTGAAGTGGGCTGAAGAATTAGTAGTTCATTGAACAGCGGATACTCTTGTTGTCGGATTTACTTTTGCTTGAGGTCTGTTACCGAGGTCATGACCCCGAGGCAGGTAAAAAAGATGAAATGAGAAGAAACTTTGCTGTGTCTGGCCTTTGAGTGTGATGTTATACCAACAGATAGGACCACAGTTTAAGCACAAAGTGGCTCCACATAAATTTAAGACGATACAGGATTGAGTTGATGAAAAGGTTTGCCAGAATCTGAGCAAAAAAAACAACAAGAAATTGCAGGTAATTTCCATAATACAGGAATACAGAAAGGCTCATGGGAAAAATATTTAGCTTTTGAAAAAACACATGCATTTTCCCTAACTTGTAATAATGCAAGAAACAGAGAGAGAGAGAACCAAATCAAAATATAATGCAACATAATTTATAAAATGAAATGCATCCCTATAATCAGTTGTGTTATGTATGTTCTGGAATTGATAAATAATAAACATGAAAATGTACTTTAGTTTTAAACTGTGGGAGTCAGCAAAAATATGCCCCAGTTTTAAATTATAGCCAAAGTCAAAAATAGGACATTATTGGACTAATATTCTGAACATTTCTCTCAATCCTCAACCAACAAGTGTTAAGTGTAAGCTCTGCGTTACAGGCTGTCAGATACACTGCCCCCTGAAAAAGAAGTGGACTGTTGTTGTCAGCTCTTGGAGGTATATATTGTGAGCATTTTACAATTCAAAAAGTAATTATAGGAAATACATATAGGCCTATATAGCCTATTACCATATTCATATCAACATATCTGAAATCCCCCTAATATTACACATTACCCATTATGATGTTCAACTTGAATGCATAAATAGCCTATTATGAAATAGATCCAGATTCATACCATGTGAAAATATGGCAATAAGAAGGTTCAACAGATTTCCTTTCATTATCTCGAAAAAAAAAAAAGAACAAAATATGATGCTCCAATTATTTTAGGAGAAATAATCAGTTAAGGGCCCTACTGTCTGAAATATAAATATATTTTCAAGAGCATCGCCGGGAAAACATGTCTGCCTGTAATGTTGTAATTATTATTATTTTTGTCATTTGCATTTTTTGCACCATATTTTAAGTTTGTCGGGACTTCATTTAAACCCGTGTTTATAACATTGTATTTCAGGAATGGAATCAATGTGAATGAATATGAAGTATTGCAGGAACATGTTTCACATTTTTTAAATCTCCTGCAAAAAAATAAATAACCCAGTTACAAATCTTACACTTTTGGAAAATGTGTTAAACTCAGCCTGAAATTGTTTCGTCTTCAACCCGAAAATACCGGCGTGGTATTTTGTAAATTATGTACAATTGCACATATGTGTTTCCAGTAGGCCTATTTATTCACAATTTACAAGATTTTACAACAACAAAAACAAATTCAAATTACACAGACTGACTCACGTGTTTACAAGCATTAAAACTGGAAATCAATTTAAATTGCAGCCTAGAAACTTTTTTTTTTAAAACATCTTTCACACTGCCCTCCATTTATTATACGGCTCCCTCTTTAAACAGGTTTTCGGGATCCCTTAAACACACCGCTGGTGCCTTTATTCCACAGAAAAATCGGAAAAAATAACATTCAAAATGCACCAGCCTTCACGGATTATAATTTAAATCGTGTTAAAACTTGGCATGCTCTGTTCTAGAGAGCAAAAGTAAATCGGATGCGCTTTCCTTTAGCTCGGACAGACAAAATCCATCACTGAAAGAAAAGAAAATGAACATTAAAAAAGTTTGTTCAAAGTGATTGCATTTGTATGGCTATAAACGCCTTTTAATTTACAGTTCAGCAGCCTGCGCCCACATCTAAGTATTTAAATATTTGGTTGTGGTTTGTAGTGCTTATAGTAGCCTAGTACATTTAGAGATTTAAATATGAGTCAGGGGAACCGTCCCGTTTACCGGAGTGGAGCCGCTGCTCTGGTAGTGCTGCGGGTGAAGCATGTGCAATCTGCTGTGAACCGTGGAGTCCCCCGGCGCCTCGCCGGTCGGCAGATACATGCTGATCATGTCCCGCAGGTCCCCCGTAGGGCACGGCGGTGGTGCGCGAGCCGTGGAAACTGGGGGGCTCACGCTGGGCTCAGATTTCACAAGGGACCCCAAAGTCCCTCCGATAGCCCCGGACACCGGGGAGATACCAGAGCTTTGGTGCTGGTGAGTGTAGCCGGTGATACCACCGTATCCCGGCGGAGAGGCGCTCATGTAGCTTTGTGTAGAGTTTGAGATGGGGCTGTAAGATAAGGCGTTCATGTCGTACCTGTGCATGGGCTGCGGGTTGTGGGGGTGGTGATGTGGGTGATGCGGGTGATGCGGGTGAGCTCCGGTACCCGGGTGTTGCGTATATGCCAGTTGCGCCTCTTGCATCATTGCGTGAGCCGCCGCTGCTGCAGCCGCCACTTGGCCAGAGTATGTGCCGTTTGCCCAGCCGTTCACGTGCGTGGCGTAGCCCGCATTTGCCCCTGCGTGGCCCCCTCCAGGGCTCTCCAGTCGCTGCCCGCCGCCCATCCCTACACCCGCAGGTGAGCCTAGGAGCCCGCCTGCCAGCGAGTATTTGTCCTTCTTTAGCAGCGTCTTGGTCTTCCTCCGCGGCCGGTACTTGTAGTCCGGGTGTTCCTTCATGTGCATGGCCCGGAGCCGCTTTGCCTCATCGATGAACGGTCTTTTCTCCGCCTCGGTCATCACCTTCCACTCTGCACCCAAACGCTTGCTGATCTCCGAGTTGTGCATTTTGGGGTTCTCCTGTGCCATTTTTCGCCTCTGGCCCCGGGACCAGACCATGAATGCGTTCATGGGTCTCTTGATTCTGTCCTGGGGGACTTTGCCCCCGGGTCCCCCGCCTCCTCCTCCCGCGTGTCCCCCCGGGTTGGATGGGTTAGTCTGGGGCATCACGGGGGAATGTAAGTCCGTTTCCATCATGATGCTGTACATTCACCTCGTCTTGGTAGGACAACACTTCTCAGTCAAACACACAGAAACATTCAGGCTGGCCCGCGCGCAGCTAAACTTCCGAGGAAGAGAGAGATTAAGACTGAAAGAAACTGAGAGATGAAAAGGTGCGTAGTCTCAGGGTGAAATCCACTCAGAGGTAAACTTGCTCCGCACTTCCCCTTTTCGCTGTTATCCACGAGCGCTGAGAAGAATAGAAACCGGTTGTTTGAGCTTACTTTGGTTGAAGCTGTACTAGGAAAAGTTACCGGAGCGTGCCCGGGCCGCGCGCTTTGACAGCAGCTAAATGAGCGAGTGACGGCCAATGGAGAGGCTCGAGTGGAGACGTGATTTGCATGCAGGGGCTCGAGGTTCTGGTGACGTCGGAGCGCGAGACCTAAAAATTACTCCCTCTGTCATCTGTTTTGTGTGTGTAGCTGGCGTGTGTAGCTAAAATCACACGCAGCATGTAAACAGTTTAATTCCCATAATTATGCGCATGTCCTCTCCTTTACACAGGCTACAATAGAGTCTTTGCGCTGTAATATATTCATATCACTTTGTACAATTTTAAAGAAAGGGGGGGAAAAAATATCGATGTTTCAGCAAATAGGCTAAAACTTTAATGATAACAAAAATAGCCTGTATTCCACATGATTAGTCTATTTATAGAGTTGATTTCGGAGTGCATAAACTGAAAACACTGGTGTTGTTTATTAAGGCCATTAGCATCAGAAATAGGCTATATAATTTGGAGATTTAATTATTAGGGGCAAATTACTCTTTTATACATCACGATCTATAAACTATCTCCTAATAAAAAGCCTTTTTTAATTTCTCCATGTTTTTTGTCAAACTAATGGCTACACCGCCTCCTATTCAAAGCCACAGGTGCATTTCTGTTGTGCCCGTTGCTAGGAAACAGATGACTGACACCCGGAGCACGTGCCATTCAAAGCACCTCTATTGTTTGTTTCACCAAAGCTGCAGGAGAGCATGAGAGAAACTTCTGTAATCCTATAATAAATGTTAGAAATATAGATTTTTAATAATACCATTTTTTATTAACTAATGTAATAGTGTGTGGCCATTGTAAACCTGCAGCTGCAGACCTGCTGCGATAGGCACGGTATTGCCACATGCTTCTGTTTCTATATTAATGATCAAGCACAATTCTGCCAAGCAAGATATCATTTTATGTAGACTATAAACGAGAGATTTGTGTTTTTAAGGAAACAATACCTGGACAAATTGAATGTTTGAAAAATATATTGATACTATTCTTAATTCTACTACAACAACAACAACAACAACACATAGACCATCTTATACTAGACAGGCAACTTTCTTCATTTATTGTCAAAAAAATGTGATCAATACCCATCAAAAAGTCCCAGAGTTTAGGTGACATATTTAAGTGAAACAATGTGAAGATATTTAGTTTACTATGAAAGAAGAAAAAGGAACACAGGCAGTCTAAGCAGTTGGGTATCTGAAACAAGTGAATGTGTTTTAGCTCAAGAAATGATTCAAAAAAATATAATCTAAATCAACATATTTTGGCACTTTGAAGCTTGTTAGCGCAGTGTAAAAGGAAGGAATAGATACATATCTAATTTTACATTGCAATTTGTTGTTTGGTATTCCGGTCTCCCCCTGCTTCACTGGCTTCCCGTCATGTGGAGGATCTTTTCAGCCCTCTGGGATTATGCTCCCAAGTGGCATCTGACAGGTGCTGCTCGCCTCTCAGCGAGCTGGTGAACTACATTGGCACGCTGGCAAGGCTGGATGTTCCTCTCGTTCCCTTGTACTAGTTGGCTGTAGTGCTGTTAAGTGGCTTGTGTGATGTTTTTATGCACACTGTGACAATCCCCTCTCTTTCTGCCTTTTTGCATCCAGCACAGAAACACATGGACACACAGAGACTAGCTGATCTTTAAAACACAGAATAAGCAGTCTCGCGGAAGTCCTGAAGTCGGTCTAATTGATATAACATATAAAATATTTCACATTGACCAAAATACAGAAGGAATATCTTGTCAGTGACCACAGTGTTTTATTTTCTAATAAAGTGTCTATTCATCTATTGACTTAATGTGCAGGGACTTTGTCACATTTGAAGACTTATTAAATTAACTCTGTCTTGAGGTATTTTATAGATTACTGAATTGACATCTAATAAGGAGAATTCGGAAGGTTTCATTTACAATACTGTCTGTGACAGGTTGACCTTTGAGAGTCGATGCCTGCGTCCTGGCTTTGACGAGTGAACGGAAAGAGGGACACCATCATCAGCTCAGTGTGATGCCATACAGATTTACTGCAGCCAAAGTCACAAATGACTCCAAATAAGATGATTTTTTTGCGAATTTTGACCACCAGGCGGTTTACTCAAAACATAATCATACAATTCTTTGTAGTTGCGGTTTTGTCTGGACTGCCCTGATGAACCGTGCAGTGTTTCATGACGAGGATAGCATAATTAAAGCTTGCATATGGGGAGAATGATTTAGTCTAGATCATTTATTTTTTTGAACCAATAGCCAACCCTCGTTGAACGGTAACCAACAAGCAGGCAGCGGAGTCGCAGTTCACCAGTCCAGGGTGCTCCGTCGTCCTTTTCGCTCTCCGCTTCCAGTCTCGCAGCCACGCGATTAGCGGCCATATCCCTGATGGCTCATGTTGGGTGCACTGTGGTAGACGTGTGCAGCCACTTTTCCGCAACCGACACAAGTCTGCAGCTGTCTGAGCCTGACAACGTCACAGGTGTGTGTCTACTACTAAGGTGGAGGCTGGGGGTGTAGCCTTGACCAACTGCCACTTTGTTTGTTTGAAAGCCATGATGTCACTCTCTCATGGGTGGGCCAAATTCTCTAGGTGGGCAAAGCAGAGAAAGGGGCGGTAACCTTGCTTCCTTATGACCTCATAAGGGGCAAGATTACAGATCTGAGCTTTCATTTTCTCAAAAGCAGAGCAGGATACCCAGGGCTCGGTTTACACACATTTCTAGCCACCGGGGGACCATAGGCAGGCTGAGGGAACTCCTATTAATGTTAAAAAAACTCAAAGTGACATTTTCATGCCATGGGACCTTTTAAACTGTTTATTAACCGATTAGTATTAATCAGTCAAAATTTTTATTATCGGTAACGGTTAAACGTTTAATCATTAACACCCCTAATTGCAAAAGTGCAATTACAAAATGAGCAAGGCAATAATGCAGACAAATAACAAACACATGAGAAGTACTCTGATTTTAATAGCATCAATTGAGTGCTACATTAACAAAACAAAAAAATATGTAGCATGCGTTTAGCTTTTTCTGTGTTGTGGAGATAAAAGGAACTGCCCTCTGTTGATTCAAAGTCCAATGGAAATCCTATTCAGTCCTCCTTTTTTACAGGCAATAATACATGGAAATAAGTTTAAGTAAATAAATACATGTAAGTAAATAAACATGGGCAGTCAGTGTCAGTTGTTAGCAATGGTATTGCTATAAGGTTAGGTATGTTTAGATGAGGTTTAATGGGCTTCAGCTAATTGGCATTGTAGTGTTTAAGAAATGCAAAGATTAACCGTCAACTATTTTGATCATTTTTTATTTAAAAAAAGTCAAAATTCTGATTCCTGCTTCTCAAATGTGGATATTTTCTAGTTTCTTCACTCCGCTATGACAGAAAACTGAATTTCTTTAAAATATTTTCATTTATACAATTCATCCCAAATCATCAGACCATGCTTTCCTTCTCTCTGTATTTAAATACACACAGATACTAGTGAATAAACACCATCATTTAAAAGTACTCTAATATCGGATGATACGACAGAGTTAAATGCTGTGATTAGGTTTATGTGTTGCTAGTTTTTTTTAAATTTGCTTCTAAAGAGAAAAAAAACTCCATGAGTTAAAGCCCAACCCAAGAAGTGGTTTCAAAAAAATAAGATGACATCTACTTCTATGTCCTGTGTAACCCACATTTAGTATATATTTACCAGACAGCAGTGTTGAGCCAGCGTGGCCTAGCTGGAAATACCTAGAGAGTACTGTAGCGGGTATTGTTTGGAGCAGGACAGCCAATGGGACAATGCTGGAAACACTGCTTGCACTTCTGCTGGCCTGGGTTAGTTTAAGGGGTTCTTTGGCTTTTCCGGCTTATAACAGACGCACAATGTATGCAAATAGTTATTGTTGTTGATCTAAATTCTTCTAAAACAGGGTGTTTTTCTGCCTCACCACTTCAGTGAACTGGTCTAATTGCTGGTGTTCGAGACAGTTCTGTATCGATTAGTGACGCACTTGACTTTTTATTGAGGTTTATACTGTTGATATGGCCCACCTGTAACTAAATGCTTTTTGAGTAGCTTTTCTGATCTCATATGTAGACAGTATATAAAGAATGGCGTTGCAATGCACTTCCATCTTGTAATTTTGGAGCCAGAGTCTGCGCAGTAGTAATCGGGCGTTGGGGCCGTGGTATCAAAGTCCCGCCCATATCAATCACAGTTGTCAATCATTAAGTTTCAGCCTGTTATTGTAGCATCAAATAACTAACAAAAAACAATCTTATCAGAAAAATGAACAATTGAACAAACCTCAGCGTAACAAGAACTACCTTAATAAAATATTTCCCTTTTTCTAACATGGAGGGGGAGGGGCTTATGACCTATGCCAGACTCAGCCACCAGGGGGCAATTGAGATGTTTTGGCATCACTTAACTGGTGTGAATAAAAGTCAGCATGAATGCCGAATTGTGAACAATTTTGAAAGATGATGGCATTTCAAATTTATGTTTAGTACTGTATAGTTAAGAGTCATCTCAAAAAGGGCAAATTGAAGGAGTGGAACCAAACTGCCAAAAAAAGTCAGAGATACTAGAATTTAACAGACCACGTTGACGCACATTAATTATGCATAAATTATCACCTTTCTTTTTTCTCAACACAGACTCCTGGACAGAGCAGAGGATCAAAGAGTGCTTGGACATGAAACACAGCAGTAAGGATTTTCTTCACATCTTCACGCTGCTATTAGGCCTTAAATCTCTAAGACAACAGGCCACACACGCACACGCATACACAGAATCAAAGGCATTTCTCCTGTGCAGCGGCCAACCCGGTGGGTTTGTTTAAGGCTCTCTGTCACAGCAAGCTGTCAGGTCTACTGAAGCTCGGCCTTACAGACAGGGCAGGGACTACACTGACACACAGACATGCGTGGATACAGTTCATATTTACAACAGCGAGCTATGGCACATGTATTGTTAAGTGCTCAGAAACACGCAGAAATAGTTAACAGTACTTTATTTAAATGGAAAGTTTGTCTTTCTGTAAAGATCAACTTTGTAAATTAGATTTGGGCTCACCATAAAATAAGCTCAGTAATCTCTTGGGAAATGACAATTTTCTGAAAGCCTCAAATTCTCTTCAGACTCAGAAATGGCACATCCTCATTGTGGGACTGGCTCTAGTGGCTGTACTTCTGCCCAAGGCTTAATTTTGGAAAAGAAACTTCAGATATCGTATTAGGGGACCACTAAGGTCTATATAAAAGAGACTTCAGATCCAGTATTAGGGGACCACTAAGGTCTATATAAAGAGACTTCAGATCCAGTATTAGGGGACCACTAAGGTCTATATAAAAGCATCTAATGAGCACATTGGACCTTTTAAGCATACATTTAAAATGCACCATGTAGGCTCAATATACACTAAAATAATAAAGGCATTAAAATTGCAATTTAGATGAAACCTCAAGCTATTATCATTTCACTTTACAATGTAAAGTGGCCCTAAACCATACTGTATGAGCGGCTTTGATAATCATGATAGATGCTTAAGCACGGTTAAAGTTTTGATTGCATCAAAGATCCCAAACTTGGTTCTGGTGTATACTGATATTCTGTGTTTTAAAGTAGGAAACATTAAGCTTTCACTTTAAGGTTTTAAAATTCACTTATTTTTTTTAATCACCATGAATAAATTAACCAGTTCTAGCCATCTACATGAAGACTAACCATCTTTATTCCATCCATTTTACCCCACTTTCAAGTGTCAGAGTAAAGTGGCCTGGTGTACTGAACACTGTTAAGCATTTGCACTCATCATTTAATCATCGCACCTCGTCCTCTGATTGATGCCTAATGAATGCACGGGGTCTCGGTTTACAAGACGATCGCTAACAGAGCTTTGCTAATGGGTTTTGCCTGTCTGCCAGACAGCCCAGGCTTCAGGCAGAGAGCTTTCACACCAGAGCTTCAAGAACATATTTCTTCTATCATTTCTCTTACAGCTATAACATAACTAACTTGACAGACAAAACTAATCCAGCAATACATATTCTGAACTGCTTTGCTGTTATGGACGGAACGTCCATGTCCACATCTGTGTATTATTAAGTTCATAATGCAAACAAGGCCTCCAGTCATTTTCTAATAGCAACTGTCTCTGAGTACTTTTGCAATTAGCGGCCATATCACTGATAGCTAATAGGCCCTGGCAGTAATGGTCTGAAACTAGGGGAGACAGACTTTGTCAATTTTTCATATGCTTAATTCTCTACGGCAGGGGTTCCTTCAGTTTTGATGTGTGAGTACCAATTTAGCCTGCATGTGATTGTGGGTCGCGTAGGGAAATTATTCACATAAAACAAAATATGTTCCATCTTACTTCCACATTAGGGATCCTGCACACCAGAAACTTGGCTGCCGCTAGCCTTGTCTGTACAAGCATACTTGATGTTAAATATATACTGATTTGATAACGGCAAAGACAACTCTGGCAAAATAGGCTACAGAATATTTTGTTCTGTATCCACAGGTGCAATATTTGAAAATCGATAATTATCATTTATTTAAATTACATTTATATCTGCGTTAATGTCAAAACCTAGACTTTCAAAAATCTAAATGTCATTTATTAAATGTATTTGTGTCAAAGTGACAAATCTCGTATTCTATTTTGCCTGGAAACGCTTTCCATGAGTGTCGCGTGAAAAATAGGCGTCGGTCCTATTTCTAGCATGCACGCTTTTTCTCGAGCCACGCATGAAACGTGCGTGTCATGCAGGCAGTATGCAAGCTGAAATAAAAACGGACATGCCACGCAGCTGACATGTTCACGCCACTCAGTGTGCAGGAGCCATTAAACTGCGTTGTCCATCAAAATGAGTTAAAATTGAGTAATTTCCAATATTGGCAAGGTACCCTTAGTTGCCCTGCATCCAGTAGCTTTCTACAAGTTGTCATTCTTAAACAAACAGACGTTTATGCTTCTGATGGGCCTCTACGCAAACCTTTCGCCCTAGCCTACTTAATATATTTACTTGTGTGCTGGTGTCTGCGTCGTTCTAGCGTATCTCTTTAGAAGAATAGCAGGGCTGGCATGTGCGTATGCGTGGGGAGCGTGTGGTAGAGCGAGCGAGAGCCCACAAAAAGACTCCCAAATCCCGTCCTGCTCTTTTTTTGTTCCCTATGTTGTCTAAAGTAATCAGACTCTGGGGGGGGGGGGAAACATTAACCTTTTCATATTAATTAAACAACTGGACTTTGGGGTAGTGTGTTTGTATCCAGCCCATGTCCCTGATGTGAAAGCCCCCTTACTGGACTCTTCAGAATGCAGCAACTGAAGTCTTTACCCCTTATTTCATAGGGGAAATTTACTTACTTTACTTACCCTTACTTTATGTGTTCCCCAAAAGCCGTATTCTGACCAAGGAAAAACCGTGATGTATAATCACAGGCAGCCATAAAAAACCTATTTTAATTGCACAGTTAGATAGTTAAAAACTGATGAAAAGATGGAGGGCCAGACAGACAATATGTACAGTGCCAACAGATTGAAACACTGACAATCAAACAGACTGACACAAAGAACGACATACTGTAGAGAATGACAGTAACAGCATCCAAACTGCATAAATAGGCAGTATGTGTCAATTTGTTATAAACGTGTGCTCTTTAAAAAGTAGTAAGCATTGTTTGCCAGTTACTTACATTAAATGTTTAAAAAATCTGTTACATAAGGTAGTGCTTGTATTAGTTCACCATCTGTACACAAACTTAATCATTGAATGCATGTGTTCGTGGGTGGGGCTGCAGTGCCAGGGCTGAAATTCTGGCCCAGTTCGCCCCTGCCTCTAGCTGGAGATAGGTGGGCCAATGCATTTTTTGTCTCAGTCCATGCATGCTGTGCAACACCGGCAGCGCAGAGATCACGCAGCACCTTAAACCCCCCAACTTCTGTCAACATACCCGGCGTAAATATACTATTTATTTCCTACAGTAGACAGCGAATGGCGGGTTTTGCGAGAGACGAAGAGGAAGACTTGTCAGACAGTCAAGATCCAGAAGTATACCACTACAAACCAGAGTTTTCAGAAGAGGAACTGCGTGCTTTGGAAATGGAACCAGAGGAGAAGGTTGTGATCACTCAACAGCCTAAGTACGTGAGGGATCGCGTAGTCCTTGACTTTTTTTTCCAATGTGTTAAAGTCAACTGGGAAAAACGCCAAATAATACCTATACAAATACTTGTTGAAGAAAAAAATCCGATATACAGTATATTTATTTTTAAATTATCTATCATTAAAAACAAATGATAGAACAAACCAAAATCTTCACCTGAGGAGAAGCTCATCAGGATAAGATGCCATCATGACAATGTGAGGTTGAAGGATTAAATCCAAGCTCAGTCATCAGTCTTACATTTCTTTCTTCTCAGTAACCTGAATAATAAATACAACCTCCAACCCAAACATTCCCAACTTCAAAGATAGCTCAGTAGGATAAATAACCCATAACATGTTCTGAAGGTTTAGTACCGTTGGATATACTACATTTTAAGGTGTAACACCCAACATGAAGAAGTCAATACTCCACTAAAGCAGGTGTCAGTGTTGGATGAGATGGCTCAGTGTGCTAGAACACTGGTTAGAGGACCCACAGACTGTGGGTTCAATCACCCTGACGGACAGTTTATTTAGAGGTTTATAATATACAGTGTGAACAACAAATAATAGAAGAAGACTTGAAATGTCAGCTCCAGGATTAGCTCACTGAGATAAGATGTTGACTCAACAATCTCAGATTGATGGATCAAGCCCCATGTTTGTCTTGACAGCTTTTCAACTACTCTCCTCTGAAATGTTATTGATAAATACAACTTCCAACCAGTTTAGAGAATCAGATCAGATAGCTCAGCATGATAAATACCCCATGAACTGTTCTGAAGGTTGTTGGTTTAATACTGTTTCATTTACTACATTTTAAGGTGTAACACCCAACATGAAGAAGTCAATACTCCAGTAAAGCAGGTGTCAGTGTTGGATGAGAGGGCTCAGTGTGATAGAACACTGGTTAGAGAACACGCAGGCCGTGGGTTCAATCCCCTGACTGGCAATTTGTTTAGAGGTTTATGATACACAGTGTGAACAACAAATAAAAGAAGAAGACTTGATTTGTCAGCTTCAGGATTAGCTCACTGAGATAAGATGCTGACTCAACAATCTCAGATTGATGGATCAAGCCCCATGTTTGTCTTGACAGCATTTCAACTACTCTCCTCTGAAATGTTAATGGTAAATACAACTTCCAACCAGTTTAGAGTTTTAGATCAGATAGCTCAACATGATAAATACCCCATGAACTGTTCTGAAGGTTGTTGGTTTAATACCGTTGGATGTACTACATTTTAAAGATGAACTGGAATTTGAATAATGGTGATATAACAGATGTATTTTATTTCTTCTCACTGGTACAATTATTAAAATGGGTGAATTTGTTAAAAGGGATAAAATGTCAAGTTGAAAGTGTTGTTTTTGTTACATGGGTATGCCGCCATGTTGGAATTCCACAATCTACTACGTCACTGGCATGGTAAGCTACTCCGTGGCTAACTAGCACTAGCAGCGCAGCCATAGGAACAACATACAAAGAGTCGGAGGCTAGCAGACATATGGCTTGGGAAACGGAAAGAAAGAAGTCTGGGGGGGGTCATACTGTATTGCCCCTGGCTGCAGTAAGGAACTGTGTGGGGCTAAGGCAGCTGGGGTTACGACACATTTCCACAGGCTACCTTTGACAAGGAAAAAAAAAGTCCTCAACTCATGGCTAGCTGCCTTAAAATGAGCTAGCCCTCCGATTTTGAGTCTGTAGCATTTTTTAGCGACAGAGTATTTGGAAAGCTGTGCTTTTGATACAACAGCGTCACTGGTGAGGTTAAGTCCACCAGACTGAAACCTGAGGCCTGCAGGCTCCAGTGCAGGGCAGACCGATAGACCACCGGCAAGTAACAGCACCGATGCTACCTGCCGCAGACAGGGCGCTGAAACGCTCACGGCAGGCAGAGGACAGAGAGGGAGCTATGTTTACCGGTTATCAGCATACTATCAAGTCTTCTAGGCAAAGGGCTGGATGTAACGTTGTTGTCACATACACACGCCTCTATTTTCGTAAACAAACAGGACCTTAACCATGTTTTTCTATTTTCTCTAAATGGACACGATATATAAGCAGTCTATTTCCTAAAATGCATAATGTGCTTGGATACAATAAAGGAGAGTGCATGACAGTAAGCTGCGCGCACACACACACACACACACACACACACACACACACACACACACACACACACACACACACACACACACACACACACACACACCACACCGGGTCACTGTCACTCCCCCCCCAAGCGATCCTGTACTTCAGTGGAGCCTGACACTGATCGTCCTCCATGTGGTGGTAGTCAGACACTACAGGCCTGTCCCTCACAGGCTCAAATGCGTAACCCGTGCCATTAAAATGACTTTTTTTCGTGTGTATATTATGTGCTGCAGCCATTGCCTATATACCTTCGCAGGTCCTTCCATGCCAGTGACGTCATTGATATTGTCAGCGTTCTAAAACTAACAAACGCAATTTTTGTGCTGCTTAAAAAAAAAGCTATATTGATTTTTTTAATTAAAATGTTTAGGGTAATTCATTTATAATTATCATAACCAACAAGTTATCAAAATTTAGTTTTTCAGTTCAGTTCATCTTTAAGGTGTAACACCCAACATGAAGAAGTCAATACTCCAGTAAAGCAGGTGTCAGTGTTGGATGAGAGGGCTCAGTGTGATAGAACACTGGTTAGAGAACACGCAGGCTGTGGGTTCAATCCCCCTGATGGCCAATTTATTTAAAGGGTTTATAATACACAGTGTACACAACAAATAGAAGAAGACTTGAAATTTCAGCTTCAGGATTAGCTCACTGAGATAAGCTGTTAACTCAACAATCATAGGTTGAAGGATCAAATCCCACATTTGTCTTGACAGCTTTTCAACTACTCTCCTCTGAAATGTTATTGATAAATACAACTTCCAACCAGTTTAGAGAATCAGATCAGATAGCTCAGCATGATAAATACCCCATGAACTGTTCTGAAGGTTGTTGGTTTAATACTGTTTCATTTACTACATTTTAAGGTGTAACACCAAACATGAAGAAGTCAATACTCCAGTAAAGCAGGTGTCAGTGTTGGATGAGAGGGCTCAGTGTGATAGAACACTGGTTAGAGAACACGCAGGCTGTGGGTTCAATCCCCCGACAGACAATTTATTTATAGGTTTATAATACACAGTGTGAACAACAAATAATAGAAGAATACTTGAAATGTCAGCTTCAGGATTAGCTCACTGAGATAAGCTGTTAACTCAACAATCACAGGTTGAAGGATCAAATCCCACGTTTGTCTTGACAGCTTTTCAACTTCTCTCCTCTGAAATGTTAATGATAAATACAACTTCCAACTAGCTTAGAGTATTAGATCTATAGCTTAGTGTTATGAAACGCTGGTTAGAAGACACACAGGTCATGGAATCAATCACCCTCAAAGGCTGATTCAAAGCCAACATTTCACAGAAAATGTATTTCTTTCCTTAACCCCCTCCCCCAAAAGTCTGTGTTAAATGCGTGCTGTAACTGCTGGAGGTGGCGGCAGAGTTGGCGGCGGAGTCGAATTGCATCGGCCCTTCACCCAGGGGAGCGGGGTTCACATCCGGTTGTAGACTACGTTGGTGTTGTAGAGTATACTGTTGTTGACCAGCAACCCAGGGCGGCATGTTGGTTAGGGTTGGCCACATGCCGCCCAAAGGGCGGCATGTGGCAGTTGGCCAAACCACATGCCGCCCCGAAGGGGCGGCATGTGGTTTGGCAAGTGCCTTCCCCTATGCCGCCCCGAAGGGGTGGCATAGGGGCATACGGCCTTACCTTTTGCTAACTGGAACAATAAATTTATTCTCTAAGTGTCATAAGTACAACTCAGGACTTTTGCCCAGAAGACCAAGGTCCATGTCCCACATATCATGGTTAAGTACTTTCCTAATCCCAACTGTACTCAGTATCTTTACTGTCTGTAACGATACTCAGGCAGTTGGGCTTTGAAAGGGACTTTCCCATGACACACAGGACACTAACCCCACCTTCCAGGTGCAGGACACTAACCCCGCCTCTAAGCACACTAACCCCACCTCCCAGAACACTAACCCCACCTCCCAGGTGAAGCACTTTGGTTTCGGGGTGTTTCACCTTATCTATTCCCGCACCTTGTGATTTGACCCAACCACTGCCCTCAAAACACGTTCAAACCAACTGAGTTATTTAACTGTACTCCAATTGGGGGGAAAGTTGATTACTGTTCACTTTTTTAAGGGAGATTGAAAAGCTGCAAGAAAAATTAGGATTTGCAACCTCCGATTGTTGTAGCATTTACCTCATAAATACCCCAAATGCATTTCATTTTTTTTGTTTTTTTTTTTTGTTCACACACAAAAAAATTCTGTCAAAGCGACCCTGACCTCTCTTTCCTAAACCCGCGTTCCATCACACTGAGCCTCTGATCATTGGTTTCACTGTTTGAGACTTTACTTTTTCCCCTTTCCTTTTTTTTTTTGAAAGGGTAATACCTCAAATGTTAACTCTCACCTTCTGGACTTTAAAACCTTCGCCCTTTTCTTGCGACTATTCAAAGTGAAAAGACCTGTTAAAGTCATTTTTATTGTTCCTTAACACACTTTAGACTTAAAACCCTTTTTTCACATACATATAAGGCTTTTTGACTTTTTTTTTTGACAACATACTATGGCTTTTTTAAAACATTTTTTTTAGACTACAAACATGTCTTTTTAAACACTTTTTTCGACATACTATACTTTTTATTTTACTTTTTTTGAAAAACTTACTATTCTTTTTTAAAAATTTTTTTAGACATCTATCCTGTGGCTTTTTTCTTGAAAAAATTAAGGCCTGACCTAAAAAAACAAAACCCACTCGTGCTGTCCAAAACCAAAAAGACCCAGAAAGTATCTACTAGCACTGCCCCCAAGGGAAGATTAAGCTCCTGCACCCACCTCTTCTAAACACGTCAAAAAAAAACGGCTGTGTTTTCTTGTTTTTTCAAAATATTCGGGGTTTCCCCAAATATGTCATACTTTCTTTTACTCTGGCATTGGCTCACACTCAGACCTCTCCGACATAGCTGGCGCAGCGTGGGTACCTTCACTTATTATTTCTATCTACCAACATGGCATGTCCCAAATTATTCCACTAGTCACAAGGCTAGAACAGCTGATATATGAAATTAGTTACAGACCAAACATGGGTTAATTAACCACTGCAGAAACTATCAATATATCCACCAATCTTTAAATCACTGGCTAAATTATTTGCCATTGCTAAGATTAGGAAACTGCTGCTGAACATCTTACACAGCAGAGATTAATTACTGAAACAAACCATAAGCAAGAAAATATCAACAGAATCATGTAAGGTTATGTAGTGTGTACAGTAGGCCTGTGCTATCATACAGCAAGGGACACAAGCGACAATCATTTAACTACAAGCTACTTTGTGATAAAACATACATTTGTTTACTAAACTCTACTATGTTACACTACTCATGAGTATTGTCTTTAGCTGTCGTCGTAGCCTATATGATGCCAAACTACACATTGTACGTCATATTTAATATATCCAGATACAGTGCAGAGGATTACTTTTTTGTTTAGACGCGGAAGTTGCACTTTGTGTCAAAGTCCAAGATTTCCTGAAATGATTTGCTTTCCCCACACTTCATAAAGTTCAGTGGATTTAGTTGTCCCTGTGCAGTAACCAGAGCTGGATTTGGATTATCTTTAGCATTTCATATCCTTGAAACCTAGACATTGTCTCATTAATGTCATAAGAAAAGAAAAAGCTCAACATGTAGACAATCCAAAAGCATTCCAGTATTTAAAATACCACCATGCAAACCCAACGTGCTTTCAAGTGTTGCAAAGGCAAAGTTTCCTCTTCTGATGTTTGTGTTTTCCTATTTTTACTCAGACTACTTGACTGCTATTGTTTTCTATCGGGAGTTCACACTTTCCTTTGTTCTTCAGTACCCTGTCTGGGCTTTCTCTGCAAGTATAGCAGCTGCCAGCTGCTGGGGGTCTGCAATGTGGGGGCTCCTGGCCATCACACGGCTCACCAGCTCCGAGGGGAAGATGTTGCACAGGTTGACGTCCACTTTCACTTTGGTCACTGCTCTGGACTGCTGGTCCTGGGAAGGCTGAAACTGGAGGGAGGGCCCCCTGGGGCTGAGGACATGGGAATACTCCCACTGCTACTGCTGCTGCCACACATACTGTTCTTCTGGCTTTCCACCCTCCCTTTTGCCAGCTTCTCCTCAGCATCGCTGTACGACAGAGCTCGGATGCTTGGGTCAGACTGCCTTTTCTGGGCGCCTTTTTTGGCCTCAATGCTGCCAGCTGGCACAGTGTGGCTCTTCACCAATCCAGTGTCCCCCTGGTTTCTCGTGGTGACACAGGTGGTGCTCAGCCACAGCACGCTGAGTGGTCTTTCTGGGTGGTAGTACTTACATTGCCGTATTAACAAAGGGACTCAAAGGGCCTGCAGGAGACATTAATTGGAGGGCAGGGAACAAACATTTAGTAACAATCAAATCAACTCGTAGTAGTTGTACTGTAGAAGCAGTAAAAGCTCTGTATAGATTCAATCACAAAAGTCCCAAGTCCAACCTGTACATCCAATTTAACAGTCACACTCATAGTCCATTCTAAAAAAAAAAAAAATCATACAATTAGAATAGTGTGCGATAAAAAGGATTAAAAAAAAAAAAAAAAGCCATTATATAGTACATCCTAAAAGCCCTGCTGTAAAGAACCTTCTAAAAAATTAAAAAGTCAAGTATGCCAAAAACAAGTTATATTTAATAAAAGTACTATGCCTTTTAGAGCATACTATACTACATGTGATTTGTCAAAAAGTCATAGTATAATCGCGTGCCATTAAAAGTCATTGTTAAGTATGCCATAAAAGTCATGGTATGTTAATGAAAAGTTTGATAAAATGTCATAGTATGTTGTACATTTGTTTGTTAATATGCCAATGAAAAAGTCATGGTGTAGTCCCTGTACGTTATTTGCAGGAGAACCATGCATTATTTGTATATCTATATAGTGTATCTAACTCTGGAGCCACGCTAGGCGAGTCACGCTAGTATTACTATTTTGAGGACTACTAGGAAAGAATTGGATTGAATTACCAAATGTTTGTTCCACGTGCTCCAGTTGTCGTCTCCTCCAGGCCCTTTGTTGGTTCAGCAGTCTGGACAGAAAAGAAAGACATTAACTAAACATAAAGTCTGTCCTGCGAGAAGATGAGAAAGAATTGTAAATATATTATATGTCTCATGACATGTTTTACAACTCTACCATACCAGAGGTTGTGAAAGTTTGGACGACTAAATGACAATTTAGGTAGGCAGTGTACAGTCGTGGTCAAAAGTTTTGAGAATGACACAAGGATTGGATTTCTTTGAGTTATCTCACCCCGTGTTTGTACATATTTTTGTCAGATGTTACTACGGTATACTGAAGTATAATCATAAGCATTTCATAAGAGCCAAAGGCTTTTATTGACAATTACATTCAGTTTACGCAAAGAGTCAACATTTGCAGTGTTGACCCTACTTTTTCAAGACCTCTGCAGTTCGCCTTGGCATGCTGTCCGTTAACTTTTGGGCCACATCCTGACTCATGGCCGTCCATTCTTGCATAATCAACTCTCAAAGTTTGTCAGAATTTGTGGGTTTTGTTTGTCCTCCCGCCTCTTGAAGATTGACCACAAGTTCTCGATGGGACTAAGGTCTGGGGAGTTTCCTGGCCATGGACCCAAAATGTTGAGGTTTTGTTCCCCGAGCCACTTGGTTATCACTTTGGCCTTATGGGTAGGTGCTCCATCACGCTGGAAAAGGCATTGTTGGTCTCCAAACTGTTTTTGGATGGTTGGGATAAGTTGCTCTTGGGGGATGTTTTGTACCATCATTTATTCATGGCTGTGTTTTGAGACAAAATTGTGAGTGAGCGCGCTGCGCGCCCCCCCCCCCCCCCTTGGCTGAGAAGCAACCCCACACATGAATGGTCTCGGGATGCTTTACTGTTGGCATGACACAGGACTGATGGTAGCGCTCACCTTGTCTTCTCCAGACAAGCTTTTTTTCCGCATGCCCCAAACAATCGGGAAGGGGGATTCATCTGAGAAAATGACTTTGCCCCAGTCCTCAGCAGTTTGCAGAATAATAATCTGTCCCTGATGTTTTCCTGGGGAGAAGTGGCTTCTTTGCTGCCTGTCTTGACACCAGGCCATCCTCCAAAAGTCTTTGCCTCACTGTGCGTGCCGATGCACTCACACCTGCCTGCTGCCATTGCTGAGCAAGCTCTGTACTGGTGGTGCCCCAATCCCGCAGCTGAATAGACTTTAGGAGACGGTCCTGGCGCTTGCTGGACTTTCTTGGACGCCCTGAAGCCATCTTCACAACAACTGAACCTCTCACCTTGAAGTTCTTGATGGTTGATAAATGGTTGATTTAGTTGCTATCTTACTAGCAGCAACATCTTTGCCTGTGAAGCCCTTTTTGTGCAAAGCAATGATGACAGCACGTGTTTCTTTGCAGGTAACCATGGTTAACAGAAGAACAATGATTTCATGCACCACCCTCCTTTTAAAGCTTCCAGTCTGTTATTCTAACTCAACCAGCATGACAGAGTGATCTCAAGCCTGGTCTTCATCAACAATCTCACTTGTGTTAACTAAATAATTACTGACATGGTGTCTGCTGGTCTGTTAGTGCCAGGGCTAAAATGCAGTGGAAATGTTTTTTAACATTAAGTTCATTTTTATTGAAAGGAGGGACTTTGCCATTAGTTGCAGTTCATCTGATCACTCTACATAACATTCTAGAGTATGTGCAAATTGCCATCATACAAAATTGAAGCAGCAGACTTTGTAAAAAATACTATTTGTGTAATTCTCAAAACTTTTGACCACAACTGTACAATTGACGACAACACAGGTCAAATCATAAAATTAGTACAGCATGTGATCAAAAATGTCAGTCACGGTAGAGTACATTTTAAAGAGTTCATAGTATCTTATTAAAGGTTTTATTAACAAAATAGTCACAGTACAGTACGTTATTTAAAATTAAAAATGTTTTCTCTCTCAGTCCGACTTCCACATTAAATAGCAGTGGCGTTAACAGAATAGAGTGTGGTGAAACTAGTTGACCCAGTAGCCAAGTAGTGCACGCATGCATGCACATTATTGGAATAAACTGACATTGCAACTTTTTTTTCCCTGCGATATGAAAAAAAGAAAAAGTAATTTTTTAAAAGATTACATAAATAGCTTTATTTGGAAATAATAAATCATTCTCTGCTACTGGGGGAATTTTCTAGCTACATAGAAGACAAAAATGAAAAAGGATCTTTTCTAATGCGTACCATTCTTTGTTGAACTTTGATGCTTTATAAACACCAAAGCAAGTAAGCGCTGTGACTACTCTTCTGACGTGATTTTGAAGAGGGAAATGAGGTAGAAATACACAGCTGTAGTCTGGACACGGTTAACCTAGCCTAAAATGTATTTAGAGACTTTATTTGATTGCTTTACATTTGGCATCTTTAAAATTGTGGGATTGTTACAAAAAAGTAGTTTCCATCTTAGGAATGTTTGAGGTTGCAAAACGGCACATACAGGAAATGATTTCAGAGAGCAAATACTGGATAGAATGGTTAGGAATAGCTACCACACAGGACTTTGCCTAAAACTACAAATTTTTGATTGGACATTTCTTTGTTTTGAAATCTAGAAAAAGGTAGGCTACCTGCGTCCTGACTCCAGCAGACACAGTCAATCTCTGGTCATCTCGCTCTCGAAACAAATAAGCACATCGGTCACCCTAGCTCGACAAATTATCGTAGAGACGTTGAGGAAAAGGGAATGCGGAAGATCCCTGATCTGTCATTTATAGTTTGATTTTCAGACAGACAGGAGGTCAACACAAAGCTTGGATTCTCTGCATAATAGGATTAGTTAGCATTACAGGGAGAAGGGTAAGGAAGGATGGAGGGAAACACGGCTAGAAGAAGGGAAAGGACGAGGTGAGGCAGTGAGGCCCGGACGGAGCAGATTAGCGGACCACAAAGAGGATTAACAGCAACGATAGTCCGTCTGAGAGGCAGAGTCGGTCCCAGCCAAATAACCCCCCCCCCACCCCTCAGAGCGATCAGCATCAGTCCAACTTGTCTGGCTAATGCAAACACATAACGATGATGACATGAAAATCCTCTGCTTAGTCCAAGTTTAAACACCCAAATACAGTATATGGCCAGAGATGGGAAGTACAAATACTTGTGTTACTGTACTCAAGTACATTTTTCAAATATTTTTTCTGTTTATTTTTTTTAGTGCCGACCTTTACTCCTTACATTTTTGACACAAATATCAGTACTTTGTACTCCTTACATTTTAATAAATTGTTACCCGTAACTTTAGTTTCAAATAATTTAAGCGAAGTTAACAATGTTATTTTTTGAGTCATCAATACCAAATTCAATGTAATTGGATGGGACTATAAGTAAGGGATAATGTAGAGCGAGGCGGTTGTTGTAGCGAATACAACCTCGACAGGCTGATCAGGACCCCGACACAAAGCAAAGGGGTCTTCAATCAGCCTGAATTACTGTTGTAATGTGCTGCAAATTGTGCCAACCGAAACACCACAAACTGTCTTTCAATAGTTTACCATCAAATTTGAAAAACAGAGGTAAATGCTTTGTTCTTCTTTCAGTAACTTTATTAAGTTTACCTTAATGGTCAGTGACATTATTTCTCCTGCTAGCAATGACTACGCCTGATTTCTCTTGCATTTAGCTAAGTACCCCAAGTAACATTAAGGTTAGAGAGCGTTGACTTCATTTAAAAATAATCTAATACTGATACAATATATGCATGTATAGCTTCATATTAAAAAGTAATTCAGAATCTTGATTTAATGTAACAGCGCTGTAGTAGCGTTAACGTTAGTCAATGCATTTTGTTTTTGAGATCAACCTTAACGTTACTCGGTCTGAAATCAACTTTATTTTGGGCTAATGTCTCAAACCTGTCAGACGTAAATTAGAGGACTCATGTTTGAATTGTAACAGAATCCCAACTGAATTCATATCTTGCTACTCACTCAGAATCTAATTAACCTGGAATCCCAGTCTCTATCACAATAATCATATATGTGATGTTTTAGGCCTATTGGCAGACATCCATTTTCAAATGGAAGCAACAGCATATAAAGAGCCTTTTTTCCATATCGACTGAAGTTTCTCAGCTTGCTCTCTAGGAACATTTGTGTGGTCCAGGTAGCTTTGCATAAAAAATGGTTGTCACTTGCAAGGCTACTTTTACATTGTTACTTTTACCATCTCTGGAAATTGCATGTCTCAGGGGGACGGGTTGCAAAAGCTGCAGTGGTTCTATTTAGAAAGCGTACCATGTCAGTAAAGTCGAGAGAGAGGTATTATTATTGTCTGGTACCTGTGAAAGCACTTTGTGCGTTTAGTTTGTTGTCCTGAGGATTGGTCCAAAGGATAGGAGAAGGAAAGCCCCAACCTGTTGTCCCCGAGGTTTGGATGGAATCATTTAGTAGTAACGAACCCTGGACCTGACGGGCTTCCCATTGACTTCTATAAGACATTTACAGACATCCTGGCAAAACCCGTGCTTGACATGTTCAATCGGGCCATTAAGACTGGTTTATCGCCGCAGTCTTCACGGCAAGCGTCTATTTCCTTAATCTTAAAGAAAAGACAAAGCTCCACTTGAATGTGGCAGCTTTAGACCAATAAGCCTATGCCCAGTCAATGCCAAAGTATTGGCGCTGAGACAGGAGTCCATCCTCCCACAACTAATCAACTAAACAATTCAATTCAATTTTATTTATAGTACAAATTCATAACAAGAGTTATCTCAAGACACTTTACAGATAGAGTAGGTTTAGACCATGCTCAGAATTTACAAGGACCCAACAGTTCCAGTAGTTTCCTCCAGAGCAAGCAACAGTTCGACAGTGGCGAGGAAATACTCCCCTTTGGGAAATACTCCCCTTTGGGACAGACCCAGGCTCTTGGTAGGCGGTGTCTGACAACCGGTTGGGGTTAGAATGAATAGTGGCATTAACAATAGTATTTGTAGTAGTTCTTTGTAGTAGTTTGTGGCATAGCATGGCACTGTGCGGCATTACAAGGCACAGCAGAACGGAGCTGGGCACCGTAGATCGTGGCAGGATGTAACATGGCATCGCAGAACGGAACGTGTAGCGGGACCATGGCGACAGCTGCAACCTTGATTTTGGAGCCTCCCTTATCCAAGGAAACTTGCTGGGGAAAAAGAACATAAGGACTCTGGGGAATGACCCAGAGCTAGGTTAGTAACACGCATTTCTGGGACATGGATGCACACAAAATGGGAGAGAGGAGTTCTGTGTGTCAAAGAAGTCCCCCAGCTGTCTGAAACTATAGCAGCATAACTAAGAGACAGGGTAAAGATAGGAGCCTGGTCGGGCTAGAACTCTCCCCAACTGGATTGGGCTGTATGCCCTGCCTCCCTCTAGTTTTATTATATTATTGATTATATGATGGAAAAATCTGACAACTATGACGAGAAGCAGGTGGGCCGGGTTAGGCGGACGCTGTAACTCCTCACTCCCCAACTATTTTAAATTCAATTTTCGAGGTGCTCAGTGCATCATGGGAAGTCCCCCCAGCAGTCTAGGCCCATAGCGGCATGACTAAACGATAAAACAGGCTTCACTAAAAGTAGAATAGCGTTCTTCAATATAAGACGAGTATTAAATACCATCCGTTCAGCTTGTACTCTGGGTTCTAGGGAAATTCTTGTCCTTTTTGACGCGAAAAAGGCGTTTGACCATGTGGAGTGGGACTTTTTGCCACTTTGCGTAGATTTTGTATAGGCAAAAGATACATTGCTTGGGTAAAACCTCTATACACATTTCATTTCACATGGCTTCCGTTCGCCAGTGGAAAAAAAACAAAAAATGTACAAGATACAGCAAAAAATGTCATACTTTATCTTTCAGATCCAGCTACATCCCTCCCAAGTCCTTCAGTGTCTTGAGCAATTTGGTGCCGTCTCTGGGTATAAACTGAATATTACCAAAAGTCAACTGTTTCTTTAAACATTACTACGGAGACCCTCCCTGAATGAGTTCAGATATCTGGGAGATACATCCTGGAAATATGGTTAGAGGGGGGGAGGGAATGTACTTTGCTAAGTCTACATTGTACATTGTTTTCATACATTGTTGTATCAAGAAAATAAAAACAAAGTTAGGGGAAAAAAAGAAGAAGAAAAAAGGATTATGACATGGCCCCTCCTAAACGTGACATTTACCGTGAGGGAATACAGTACACTTCTTTGAACAGCATTCGGGAGGCTGTGGTTGCTGCTGCGCAAAACGTTGATCATAACAGATTCCATGGATGGAAGGCTCATGCCAGTTGTTGAAAAGAAGGGTGGCTATATTGGTCAGATGGGAAACTTAGTTTTTCTTTTAGTTGCATGATAATTCTGCATGCATATGTATTCTCATGAGAAAGCCCAAACTCACTTTTCCTTTGTTAGATATTTACATTTAAGGTTTATTAACATTTCTGATTGACTGAGAGCAATGTACAGTAAATCCACAGGGATACAACTTGCCTAAACATTTTGCACACAGTGTGGTGATGCATAATCCTATGGTATTCTATCTACTGTTTAGATTTGTATCTATTTGGAACAAAACATTCAATGCTTTTCATAAAAAAAACAAAAGAGGCACAAAGTTATACAACTATTGCCATATATATTTGCCTGGCTGCGAGCGTTATCCTGTCTCTCAAACACACACGCTCACCTGCAATTCTGCCAATTTTGCACAACAGCAGAGAAAACAGCTGACAGTCAACTAGAAAGGTTCAACATGCTGGGCTGACACCTCTGTGTCAGTTTGGTGGCTAAGAACAGCTAATCCCGCTCAACCCCCACCACCAGCATCGTAGCTGATTTCAACTGACACATCTGAAAATGATTCTGTAGGGCAAAAAGCTTTGTAAGCTGAGGCAGACATTCACCCAATCAGGAAAACACAGTCACTGACCAGCCCTGTTCCTCTTGCAGCAGTATTGACATCTTCAAAAAACAAAGTCTGTCTTAAACCAATAGCTAGGTGCCCATGTGAAGAGTGTTTCCACACCAAGTGGAGGGTGGACTGGAGTGTTTGACAACTCAAAGAGAAAATGTACTACGTAAACAATGGAGGATACCAGCTCCATTTGTCTAATGTAAACTGCTGCTGAATGTAACTTTGCACTAAATTAGGACTGTGACTTTGTCCCCCCTCAATTACAAACAAAGGGATCTTAAATGTCCACTGTGAACAGGAGCAAGCAAGAAAAAACAATTGAATTTGGCTATATTTGCTAACCAATTTAAAAATGGAACCAGTTATCTAAACTCGAATTTAAGGCTTAATCTAGGGTTGTCTGTGCAATCGAGATGATGAATTGGCCAGAAGTTAACGCCGTGCGGCGAGCATATACGAGCGGCGCACGGGTACTGATAGAAATACAGACCATCGATATGCAAATTAAATAAAACTGTAGCCGTATTATGAGCAAAATGTACCATGCTTAAAGTATCAACGGCAAAAGTATGGCAAATATCATATATTATTACTGATGATGCACAAACATGCATTTATACAGTTGCATATGTTTTGGATATAACATTTTATAACCAAAGTTCTTAAACAAAGTCAGAAAAAGCAGTACAATAGTACAAACTTTTCTCGGTATAAGGTAGCACTTTTTTTTCTTTAACCTTTATTTATACTCAAAAGACATTGAGGTTTTCCTCATTTTCAATGAGGGAAATGGCGACGACTTTATATCAACAGTCATACACAAAAAACAATTGCAATGACAAATAAACATGAAGCTATAAACAGTTGCAATTTCATTCTTGTCCGTGTATCCTCTCGGAGATATTACAAACCTTGCATAAGTTTGCAACTTTTCCGCAACCCGACCTCTCTCACCTATCCCACGCGCACTCGACACCTAGTCTCAGGTGGCCTGTGGAACTGCCAGTCTGCCACTCGTGAGACTGAGTTCATCCCTGGCTTTGCCAGCCAGCTATCCCTTGACTTCCTTGCTCTCACTGAGACCTGGATTACACAACCAACCCACCCAGACCTCCGGGTAGAGGTGGGGGTAACATGTAGGCGTTGTTTTCGGTGGGGACGTGTACCCGTCAGATTTTGTGTTGAGTAATTTTGTACACCACAAGCTCAGTTTAGTTAAAACAAATAAAGTTCATAACACATATAGCGAATTCTTGAGCAACAGATGCCAACAAATCCACAAAAATCTCTATCCCCACAGGGCAGGCCCAGACACAGGAGTTCTGCTGCTGCTGCGCTGGCTACACGCTCCTCTGTTTACAACACGGCATTAATGTACCTAAACAACGATCAATGATCACCAAATTTCCCATGACCATATCTTGTCATAAACACTTAAGCTTGTCAAAAAAACTAAACCAAAATCCAACAATTATAGAAGTCTAATCATTGTCATCTACTTCCCACCAGGTCCTCTGAGAGAGTTTTTGTATTTTATGGCTGACTTGACATCTAGGAAGAACTGACCAAGTCAATTGATGGTTCTCACAACATCTTGCCAAAGGACTACAGTTGAAAATTAGCCTGGCACATTTACAGAAATGTTAATGAATGTGCGCTGTCCTTATAAATAAATAACTTAAATGAAATGAGCTGGTTGTTCTTTCAAATATCCTGAAAGACAGACAAGTCCACTGCCTTTTTACACCTTCTCTCTACTTTTGCCCTCTCACTCTCGCCTTACCCACCTACTCACAGGATGGCAACCCCCTAATGTCATATTCACCAGAAGCTGCTCTACATCCAACCTCACTGTTACTCCACTCCATACCTCAGACCATTTCTTCATCTCTTACCCCTGTGTGGACATCCAAAAAGAAAGGTCAGTCAGCTCACAACCAGAGGTGGGTAGAGTAGCCAAAAATTGTACTCAAGTAAAAGTACTGTTACTTCAGAATAATATGACTCAAGTAAAAGTAAAAGTAGTCGTCCAAATAATTACTTGAGTAAGAGTAAAAAAGTGCTTGATGAAAAAACTACTCAAGTAGTGAGTAACTGTTGAGTAACTTCTGATTTATTTCTTAACACGAGCATCAATCAGACCGACAAAAATACAAAATAATCATCTTTAGGAAAATTATAGCTCATCCAATCAATAAAATAAATTAAAAAGTATTTATTAATTACAAAATAGCTTACTTGAGAGACTTGTCACATTAAATTTGGATGAAAACTGCATGTGCAAAACATACTGTATGTAATCTAAAAGACAAAGATCCACCTCTCCACAGCAAAAACCGAAACTACCGCTACGTCTCCTCAGGTTAGATGTTGAGTTTTTGAACGCTCACATGTCCGTTTGTTTTGGTCGACACAGAAGACGCCGCATGATGTAGCTGCTGTGTCACACTTTTCCTAAGGTAAACATGCTTTCACTATGAGGCCGGGGGGGGGTCCTCCTGGTCTGCGTTGCCTTGGCGACGTTTGATTCTGACGTCTTTGCTTTGCTACGACTGTTAAAGCTAACCTGTCCCGCTGCTGCATAGACATATAAAGAGATACCTCTTTATATGTCTATGATGCGCTGCTGAAGCGAGTATGATCACGTGACTGCACAACGACGTGTGATTGGTTAAGCACAGTCACGTGGTAGAGCCTTCAGCGGAAGACTCTCTCTCTGTCAAAATAAAACATTAAAATGAGACGTACGCTGGGGTAAAAACAATGAAGCGTAGTAACGAGTAACGAGCTCCTTGTAGCCTAATGTAGCGGAGTAAGAGTACAGTTTATTATTCACTAATCTACTCAAGTAAAAGTAAAAGTATAGTGATTTAAAACTACTCCTAGAAGTACAATTTTTTCAAAAACTTAATCAAGTAATTGTAACGGACTAAATGTAACTCGTTACTACCCACCTCTGCTCACAACCATATCTCAAGAGACACTACACCTGTCCACCGTAACATTCGTTGACTCTCTCCTCCTCCTCCCCTGGCGAAATGTACTTTATCAACCCTCCGTTCATCTGACTCTTTCTTACTCATGCCTCCCAACGCTGCCACAGACACTCTCCTCTCTACTCTATCCTCCTCTCTTGACTCTCTCTGTCCTCTTCACAGCAGGTTTGCAAGTTGTCCCTAGCTCGTGGTTATGTGACTCAGTGTGTGCTGTAAGATCAACTATATAGGCAGCAGAAAGAAAATGGCAGACATCTAAACACCCAGATGATCTGCTTACGTATCGGTCTCTTCTTTCCTTCTTCGCTGCCTCCATTTCTGCAGCAAAAAGCTCTTTTTATCAAACCCAAATTGAATCCTCTTTCTCCAATCCCAAAAGACTTTTCCCATCTTCTCTAACCTCCTACAATCCCCTAGTCCACCTCCCCCCTCCTACCAACCCATTATGTCAACTACTTTATAAAAAGGACAGATGACATTCAGAGACCTGTATCTCACTCAAAACAGCATGGATACTTTTTTCAAAGTTTGTATGCGTGTGTGCGAGACACAAAATAACCCCAAATCTCAGAAAAAGTGTTTTTTTCAAAATATGGGCACTTTAAGGACCAGTTTAAGGTCAGAGAGTGTTCTATAATAAGTTGAAGGAATGCTGCAAGTTGTCAGTAGCAGTTTTGCATCTGAGTCTGGTGTGTCTCTCACACACCACACGCGTCCAAACCTAAGCCAGGTGGTTGCTGAATAAAACTTCCCCGGAACGTAGGCAGTACTTAACCCTATGACCAGTGTTCATAACAGCTACCATACGCATACGGCTAGCCTACAACTTAGCTATTTGCAGCTCCTTAAATACAATGGCAAGCAGTTTTATAGACGAGGCATTCACATTTTCCATTTGGACCCACACACTTGCTTAGCTATAGCTGCAAGCACATATAGAGCAACATGTTCCCACTTTCAAAGTGTATAGCAATATTTCAGCTAAGTCAAACAGTTAAAAGATGCTTTGAAAGTTTAAAACTTATAGTTGTCTTGAAGAGCAGGCTTCCAGCACTCTGCTATTGGGGGAGGGGCAGTGCATGGTCTGCACGGGAACTGCAACGTCCCCAGCAACACGGAGCTACCAATAAATCGGTCGATTACTACTCGTAAGTACGTCTTTAAAGTTTCCCAAGGCACAGAATATGAAATAGAATCGATTTCATTGAGACAAAACTAAAAAGAATCCTCACTTGAAAGCAGAAGTGGGTCAAATCTCCATGGGGATCGTTCTCTAATGTTTAAAGGAAAGCCCAGATCCAGTAACACAGGTGAGTGATCAGATATAACGACAGCAGTATTTTTAATCCGTTATCATTGAAATAAAGGAGCTGTCTATAAAGAAATAGTCTAGTCGGGAAAAGGAACGATGGACATGGGGGGAAAAAAGAGAATAGCTTACTGAGTGGGTTCACAATTCTCCAAGGATCCACAAAAGCATTCTGTTGCATAAAAAGTAAAAAAAGATTTGGCCTTACCAGAAGCTATTTGCTTGGGATCGGAGCAGTTCAATTTTCCTGAGAAAATTAGCTGGTGAGTTGATTTAGATTGGGTATTAGTGGCAATATCTTGTTTGCAAAGTGAACATCTTCCCAGTTAGGGGCATAAACATTCACAAGTACAGCCTTCTGAAGAGGGAACCAGAAAGTATGGGGAAACAGCCATTGGGCTCACTGATTATATTAGAGGGTGTAAATTGAGTACTTTTGGCAGTCAATACAGCCACGCCCTGGACCTGCTAGTGAATTTGGAATAAAAGATTGGACTCGTCCAATTTCTACAGAATCCGTTATGATCCTCCAATCTGAGATGTGTTTCTTGTAAAAGTAATATATCCGGTTTTAATTGTTTTAGATTAGGACCATTAAGCCCCTTAACATTCCAAGATGTAAACCTCACAGGATGGCCTTCATCAGCATCATCTATGTTGGCAACATTAAAAGACATATAGGGCAAGCAGTTATAAACAATGAAAGCTTAAGCTGTATTTTAGAACGCAAACAAAAACGGCCATTCATAACATTAAATAGAGTAAGCTGCCATGGTGATTCACATGAGATTTTAAACTGCACAGAAGCATCACTCAGCCAATTCAGATTTAGGTCACCCAATACAAGTAATTCATCAGCAGATAATTTAGAGAGCATATTCAACAGGGAGTCAGTAGCGTGTGATTCAGCTGAGGGAGGTCGGTAGTCTACTGACCACAGTCAGTGGGTCCGGACCATGATGGACCTTTACAAATTCTCAGCAATTAGGAAGAGAAACAGCATTTAAAATTGACACTGAGAGACAACGTTTGACATATTCCAATTCCACCGCCCCTACCTAACCCATCTATTTTAATTATAGAGAGCCACATCTGAGTTACCTACAGTATATTCTTCCCAAGCCAGGTTTCACCCAACACAAGAATATCAGGAGTAGTCTGCTCAACTACAATAGTTAGATGGTCCAATTTGTTAAGTAAGCTTCTAATGTTCAGATGGATTATACAGAGACCCTTACGCTCAATGTAGTAAGCAAAGGGATAGAGGTATCCCATACACAAGGCCCATTAGCGGGAGTTGGTTGAAGAGATATTTTAATTAAGTTAGAGGAAATACTACCATGAAGTTTATTAACAAAAGACAATCCTAGCCCAGAAGGAAGTCTATACTTATGAATGGAAGCGTTAGCACAGGGACTGGGATCAGGGGAACATCAAAGTTTGAGAGACAAATCCATCCTGGAAGATGAATGGGCGGGGACTGTTTAAAAATGGTAATACTCAAGTGCATGATTAAATGTACGTATTTACATTCCACCACTGCTGTTTTTCCCGTCATACTAGAGTTTGTCTTTCAAACGTAGATCATGTGACAAACAATAGATCGCTCGATTTTGAATTCAACATTGCAAAATGTAGAAAAGGTCAAACGGGTTGATAACAAGCTTCGTACACACAAATCAATATCCAAATCAAAAGATAAAAGACACTAAACCTTTCTTTCTTGCTGACATTTCTCTCCATCCTGCTGAGGGAAAGTTTTGATATCAGGACCCCCCCCTCAGAGGAGGGTGGGGGTCCTCTCACTCTCCTCCACTCATCTTAAATGAGGACTTTTTCCTCGATTTTCTCTGCTGTTGGTGGGGGGTGTCAGCTCTGGGAAGAATGAGGACTTCCTGGGGAGGGCCTTTAAGTGCAGGGCTGAGGAGTCTCTCTCTCTCCCTCTCCCAGGTCTTCTTGACGTCTCTCGCTCATCGTAAATGGGGTCAAGCTAGCAGCCGGGACCTGCTGCTTTCAAAGACCCCAAAGAGCAGCTCTACTCCACCTGCCCTTTCCTCCCCTCCCTCAACAACCTTTTCTTCTTCCTTTCTTTCCATTCCTCCCCCTCCCCCCTTTCCTCCTCTCACTTCACTCCTCTCAAAATGCATGGTTCTTGTCTACCTACCTACTGTATCCATCCTTCTCTTCATTTATCTAAAGCTGCAATATTTGGCCTCTTCGGCTTGCAGGCATCGCTGCATGATTAATACTTAAGCAAGATACAGAACAGTGAGCACGGATTTTTTTATCTGCAGAACAAAACTCTTTACATGTCTAGGTTACATATAACTGTTGTCTAACAGCATTTCAGAGACTATAAAACATGGTCTGAAATGTAGTTGAAACAACAGTTATGTAACCTAGTTGTCTCAAAACAGGATGACTAACAAGATAGGAAAGAAGGATCAAACAGTTCTGCTACATAAAATTGTATTTACTTTTATCTGACTTTTCTCAAATGCGGGATAGTTTTACTTCCTAAAATGAAGTATTTCACCCAGTGTACTGCAAGCCTGGTGGCCCAGGCTCGTCAGGGTCAAAAGGCTTCTGAGCCAACATTTCATCATGTTAAAATCCCCACTGAAACAAGAATACCTGTATTATTTCAAATACAACATGTGAATTAAATCAAGTCGAGAGCTTCATAAGGCCAACGTGTGATCTGAGTCCCAAAAGGTCACAACTAAACCTGACCAGTGGTTTCCAATTGCACCGCTAGATAATGGATCAAAACTCGCCAAAGTCAGCCACCGGGACTTCCCAAAACATTTGATTAGCTGCAGATTCCAGATTCCAATGCAGCAGCTCTGCGCAGTGCCCTGCTGCCACAAGTGGATGCACAATAGTTTAACAGGGGTGGAAGACTTTTTAGTTTCTGTGCACATGTAGTGAAAGTCATTGTTCTGCGTCGCGGTCAAAAGGGAACAGCGGTTAAGGCCGATTGTAAGTGAGATTACATTTGTCAGCTTTAGGTCAAGTTTTTCCTCATGAAGACCTCATGAAAAAAAGCAATATATACTATAAATGCAGCAGATCATTAGCCAATGAACCTCGACCACCTATGTAGCACACACACCTTCATGCCTCGAAGGGCCCTCCCCTCCTTGATAAGTAGCAACATACCTTCCCTCCTTTCACTAGTCATCCATCCACCCATCCATGGGAGAAAGTAGATATATCAATCTATCCATCAATCAGTCCATCCAAGGTGAGGCAACCTCTATCATTTCTACAGGCTTTTCTCTATTTCCCCTTGTTGGAGCAAAGTATGAGTAGGGGAAGAGCACGGAGGAGAAAGAAATGGATGCCAAGTGTTCAATTTCCAATCTTCACAAATTCTTATTGTTCCCAGATGCCTTTATTTTCAAGTACTTTCCCATCAGAATACCATCTCGGCCTAAGCGGTGACAGAAATGCTCCGGTAGCATCACGTCTTTAGTTACATTCCTGCAGAACTTAATGTGTCCATCAACAGCAGAAACTTAAACTGCACCTGGGCCTGTCTGCATCCTTTTCTGCCTTCCTTAAGCTCCAGTTTTCCCTTGTATCCACTCCTCAGGCTTACCCACCTTCCCTCCATGGTGTTCCTCCCTTCCCCGTCTCTTTCAAACACCACCACCGACGGCCAGCGTTGCTCTCCGCTCCCCTCCGACCCTTTTCGGGTTTTATTTAATTTGTCCGTATAATAGACGTGAATGAACCCTGGGGTTTAGGGCTACACAGGCAGAGAAAGCGACGGACAAGGGAGGGGCAGGCCGCTCAGCAATGTGTGTCAAAAGAGAAACAATAAGTGCCATTATTTTTGATTGGCTTCCCCTTTTTGAAAATTACTTCCAAAGTGTGATGTCCCATTGTGGGAGCAGAATAACGCTGAACAATGCTGCAAAGGGCTGGGGGCTGGGGGGGTAGTCTTATATATCCAGCCTAATATTCCAATATTCAAGGGGGCCTTGGCCAATGCTGGCTGGCCTGCACTGGATAACCCTGCGACTGGGCCCTGGGTTAGGCTCATAATGGGAGGCCTTTAGTTCTCATTGTCGCGGCTGTGTCAACAAAGAGGCCGCTGGGAGTTGCCTGGCATGTGGAATGGAGAAAAGGCCCTTTATCCCTTTCTTTTAGAGAGACAGGGAGACAGAGAGAGAGAGAGACGTTATCACAGCAGCTCAATGTATCATGTCTCTTGCTCTCTCGTGTCCCTGGTTACCCCGTTAGATTGATAGATTGTCTAAAGACAAGAAAATGTACAAAAAAACGATCATTGATTTTCAGTGCTACATGCTAACACTTTAGCATTCCCTGCGTACCGAACTTCGATACTTTTATAGTATGAGTATCGAACAATGTATTGTCATTCGTCTATACCAAATTTCAATACTTAAATAGTAAATTTCGTCAAGGTCAGTGCAGCCTGCTTGTACCAAGATCACAACACAGGAAAAACACTATGTTACCACAGAGACGGGGATCGCGTGTGTTGTATTTTGGGAGACTTGACTGCAGTGTGCGTCACCTAGCTGTAAAGGAACTGTACCCTAAAAACTTGTACCATAATGTAACGTACTGTTGTAATTTCTTTTTGTTAAAATGGATTTTATAAAACTGGTTAAGAAAAAAATATAGTTCAGAAACCGGTATCAAAACCAAACGATCCCCAACCCTACTGACAATAGTGAGTACATAGTCTACTGTTGGTACACAAATTGATTAAACAACTATCTTTTACCCATGGTACGCTCTTGACTCTTTCAATGTCAAGCTACTGGTCACACCGAACCAAGTGTGTGTTTTATAGACTAAGGAAGAGAGACATATTCTAAACGGTATAATACGGTATACTATTTGGATATAGTATAGAATATTTGGCATTTGATTCAACAGATGCTTGTCCAGTTACTGAAATGTCTATGTTGGAAAACTCACTTTCTGGTAAACTTTAATATCACAGCTAAAATAAATCAAAACAGTTATGGTCTTCAAAATCTGAAATAAAGAACCGTGTGTACAAGCTACTATTCAAACCTCTCTCCCTTGCTTCCGTGTTTTAGAGCAACACACACATTCACGTGAGCAGTGGTTAGCTTGTCAATATCACTGTCGGCCCATTCATCCATCCAACTCCACCTGGGAAGAGATGGACATGTGTGTTTACTCTAGATTCTATTCCCCGAGGCAATCACACACGCACAAACACCGCTATTATTCTTGTCTTCTGGCTGCGACGAGGCAACCTTGAGAAAGCAGGCGAAGCTGAACAAATGTGTACACACATGTATGTAAATACACACACTCCGAACATCAGCACCTAAACAAACAGGCCCATCGATGGTAGCGGCACACGCCAAGCAGCTCTCATTACCAGCATGGTCACAAACAGACACACACATGCACACACACAAGCTACTTGGTCATTACCCAGCGAGTGTTTCATTCCACATTAAATTGGACACACACACAGTACTTTAACATTAGTTTCAATATAATATTTTGGTGAATATCATACAGGCTCACTGCAGATGGCAATGTAGAAAATCTACTCAGAAAAGAGAGGAGAGCCGTAAATGGTAAAATGGGAGGCGGGTGGACAGCTCTGGATGCTGTTTGTTTACTACAACCACAACAGCATCAGCAGTTTCCTACTGGTGTCTATTGTTGGGCTGACATAGATAAAGCACAGAGACAGACAGAGCAACTGGTCAGCATAGAAGGCAACAGAAAGGAAAAGACTGGCAGTGTTATGCCACGTGTCACAAAAAACCCCACAAATTATTAATTATTTTCGTTTATATGGCATTTTAAATCCAAACCATTTATTTTACTGCTAAATAATAATTGCTGTGCCGTTGTGTGCTTCTCTTCTAGAAAATTAGCTGCTAAAAAAGCATTAAAATTATTTTTCCCATGATGTCTTCCACATTGATTTTCTGTGGGGAACGTTTGAGTGTCTGGGGGTTAGTTGGGCTTGTGAGCAGACTGCAACCCTGTCTCCTAAAAACGATGTCTTCATTGTAGATTTAATGTCATCTGAAACATGTTTTTGGGGTTATATCGAAGTAACTCAAGGTTTGATTGTTAGGTAAAGATGGTAGTTTTGGTTAAATATTGAAAAACTGAATGGGTCATGTTCAATTTCTTCAATATTTATTTAATATTTAAGTCTTGTTTTCCTCAATATAAAAGCGATTCAATCTGACATTCTGTAACCAAGGTGTGCTGTCTCTCGTTCCATAATGTTTCTAAATTTTATTGGATTCATTAAGTTTGTGTAAGGTGACTTGACTGCATTTAAGAGACCCTTCTCTCAGTAGGGATTTGTTTATAGCTGCCTAAAGTAACTAATATTTATTTCACATGTGTTCTAAAAAACATCTGTTCTTCCTTACACGTGTAACGTATGTTGCCATTTAAAATGATGTATTTGCTATACTCTCAATATACTCTTACTTCTACTATGCACCTATTCATACCTAATTTCATTTCTTTACACTGTATACATTCATATATTTCTACTTTAAATGCTTGGTTCTCCTACTTTCCTTTTCTGCTACACTTTTCTCTCAGTGGTCATTAAAGGGCCTTATTATCTTGTGTACACACTTCACATGTATGCACATGTACGTGCACACCCCATGCTAATGACAAGCCCTCCAGCTGACCTGCTGACCCTCATCAGAGCGACAAAGAGGCAGATAGTAGCAGCAGGACAATAAGATGGAGAGGTTGCTTAGGGTGATGAGATAAAAGCACTGACATGACAGCAATAGCGGGATCAAGAGCATGACAGGAGGACAACGGGAGGAGTAAGGGGGCGGGGGGGTGTGATGGCACAAAACTCATCTTGGCTTGACTCTGTCCAGGTTGCAAGTGAAATGCTAAGGAGACCGTCAGTTTGGACATTAAAGGTACTGCCTTAGAAAATTGTTCTCCAGCTATTTAGTATTTATATTTAGATTAGAGAACTTTCATAATCATAAAGTAAAGGGTGATCAACAAATGGATGCATTAATAGAGCCAATACATACAAAGATAAGTCAGGTGTCCCTGGGGCCTTTTGATTGTTTTCAACTTTTCTCCCTTCAAGCATGTTTTTGAGATCTAAATCTGACAACATGCGATTTTAGGTTTCTTGCCACGGTAACTCTTTCATACATCATTCATCCCTCCACACACCTTCATCCATGTGGATGTCAGGGAGGCGTTTAGGCTGACTGGTGGACTCAGCCGCTGGAACTGGACAGATGATCAGGATAAGAGCAAGAAACGGTCGTGTCCGTCATTCTGTCTTTAGCATGAAGAACATACATTATCATGTCATCATTGGGCTGTCAGCAGTCTATTCCTTCTGGGCCACACACACCCGTGTATGTAGTTGCACATACTGTCACTCTGTACTGATAAGATACGTCCAACACGCTTCTTTTAGTCTGACAGACAACATACATTTTTACAATTTTGTAATAATTAATTTCACATCTAGTAAAGTCAGTCTTCATTTAGGATCCACAATCACACAAACAACTGATTTAGTGTGAAATATTCCTTTCATTCTTATTAATAACTAGTGAAAAAATTAGAAAAACAATTTTTCTTATGAGTTATTAACAAAAATGTAAGCTTCAAGGACCTGTAACACATTAAAACATGAAATATCTCTGTAAATGAGCAACAAAAGAAGAGGCAACATAATTAACCGCCAGTTGTCACATATGGATTTTAAGATAGAAAATCTGTTATGTTACTGTTATGTTGTTGAGCTGAAACAATGAATCATTTAACTGATTAGTTGATAGAAAATGGGTAACTATTTTGTCTTTATTCAAGCAGAAATGCCAAATATTTGCTTCTTGGATGTAGGGATTTGATAACGTCCAATGTCACCTGGGGCGGCTGTGGCTCAGTGGTAGAGCGGTTACCTGCCAATCGGAAGGTTGGTGGTTTGATCCCTGGCCCTGCAGTCGCACGTCGAAGTGTCCTTGGGCAAGACACTGAACCCCGAGTTGCCCCCGGTGCTGCGCATCGGAGTGTAAATGTGTGTGAGTGTTTATCTGATGAGCAGGTGGCACCTTGTACGGCAGCCTCGGCCACAGTGTCTGAATGTGTGTGAATGGTGAATGTTTCCTGTATGATGTAAAAGCGCTTTGAGTAGTCGTTAAGACTAGAAAAGCGCTATGTAGATACAGCACATTTACATTTACTTATATGTCTTTAGGTTTTGGAGTATTGTTTAGCTAAAACAAGCAACCTGAAGATGTTTTTATCAGTCATTTTTGACAAAGATGTACAGATAGCCATTGTTTTTTTTACAACCATGACATACGTGACATACAAACTAGTATTCACATGAAATAAAACATTGAGACCATTCAACAAAGCACACTGGGTAATAACAAATTCAACATGTGAACTGGTTGCTAGGGACTGGTGACTTCCTCAGTCATTGTATAGTTTAGCACAGGTAAAGCTGTTGAAGCTGAACATTATCCAAAACTCCATTTCTCAGACGAGCGTCAATTTGGGAGCTTGCATGCCACCACTCCTTCCTTCTCAAATGACTTGATACAGACTGCCGTTTGCACAATATCACAAATAATCACCGGGACTGGAAGGATATTTGAGTCGGGTATGGCTGCTGCCTGGACACCTCCCGTCTCCTACCCTCCCGCTTCAATTTTTCAAAATAAAAGTTTGTACCTGGTACGCTATGTTTTTGTACGTTGGTGTTTTCAATGTTTTTGAACTAAACAGTATGGCAATAATGCTAATGAATAAAATATTTTTTTCAGCAGTCGTCTTAGTTACAACACAATGGAACTAGAAAAGCAGTTTTGTGTTTGTATGTGCAGGCGGGATTTATTCATTTTGAGAAATTGCACAATCTCTACAAAGCTACAGCTCAAACTGTCTAGCTGACTAAACAGGGAGGGACTCATCTGCTAGCGATGGGGGGGCCGAGACTGAAAGAGCTACATGGCGCTACATGGAAAATATGCACCAAACAAGCTTTGAAATGTTACTGTTTTCATGAATACAAAAGTTGGACGACCCTCCCCCCTAGACTAAAAGAAGTTGAATGACCCTCCCCTCAACAAAGAATAAAAAGACAGGACACTCCCCTATTTTCCTTTGGTGGTCCATTCCGTAAATGCCGAACGGTCCATAGCTCAAAGGGTCTCTAATCTATTAGCTGCTAATTTAAGGAGCAGATGGAGGTATAGACACTTCACCTCATCCATGCTGCGCGCACACATTCTGCTGCAGGGTTTGATCGGAAACTTTTCTTCATTTAGGGGAGAAAAATACACCGACTGTGGCAGATCGGCAGAGAAACAATTCCTCTGACTTGGTATCAAACACTGCAGATTTCCCTCTGCACAGAATCTGTAGCTCAAGTGTTTATCTCATTGAAAGCTTCTTAAAACACACACCACACACACACACACACACACACACACCACACACACACACACACACACACACACACAAACACACACCCAACACACACACACACACACACACACACACACACACACACACACACACACACCACACACACACACACACACACACCTGGAATTCACGCCAGGCTAATATTCATCTTTCTGCAGTAAATAAAGGAGTTATGTGTGTTAAGTTTCTGAGTTCATTACCTCAAACTGGAATATTTTAAAGCGTCAATTAACAGCAACCTTCACAGCCTGCTTTATGTCGATCCAATTGATCTAATATATTGATTGTAATCTGATAAATTAAGTTCACTACAGTTACAGTTAAGTTGGTAAATACAGCGAGGAAGAAGGGGCAACAAACAAATTCAGAGAAATCCTCCACACTTTTGTTAAGCATGCATATCATATCTTACCATATCTTACCTTTGCTGATAGTCAGCATCACGCGCAGGTCTCTTCTTTCATACAAGTGTTGTGTGTCTCTGTCAACTTCAGTGTAAGCTGCAATGGGATGTTTGTCGAAAACAGGAAAAATAAAAGCACAAATATGATTACTCACTCAGTGATTTCTACAGGTAAATTCAGAATAAATAAATACAATAATAATAAATCCTAAAATAATAAATACAGACCTGGGCATTGTATGTAACCGGCTCGCGTGACGTCAATGGGAAGTTAGCAATCAAAGGTAAATAAGTGTACATCATGCATGGAATACAACGGCATTGCTTTTATTTTGAAGGCAACTGTTTGTTGTTGTTGCTTTTTTTGTGCGAACGTATGCGGCTTTTTCTTCTCTGGCCACAAGCCGTCATTAAAAATAAGTAGAAGAAAAAGAACTGTAACGTGTCGGACAGCAGCAAACTGAGCTCGCGAGACATTAGCATGGACGCGAATGAGCTGTCATCCCTTAAAAATGTCAGCTCATGGGAAAGAAAGTAAGGTCAATACAGAGCGTTGAGTTTTTAACAAAACATAGACTTCTAAGTATTTATTTACTGAGTCAAAGGTAAAGCTGTGTGCGGAGAACAGATCATTGTGTTAAAAGATTATACTTTGAATTACCCCTACTACTACTAAACACGCAGAGAAATACAACTTGACTGATGTCCGTGACACAGCCCAGTTACGAATTTGTGTACGTGGGATAACAAAAGACTTTGAGATAACGGAGGATCCGGCAGCAATGCGACAGGGAGTGATTTGTTCACTGAGGTAAATGCATGTTTTGACAAAACGGGACTTTTTGGAACTGGAAATGGAGCAAACATGTGGCTTGTGTTACAACCAATGGTTGTCCCAATCTGACAGGAAAAAATGTTGGACTTTTGAAGCGGATGCAAGATAGTGACTGAAGTGAACTCAGAAATTGGTATTTTTGCATTGTATTATACATGAGCAGGGGTTGTGTAAGTCAATGCTAAAACTGAACCATGTTATTGATGTTGTAACTGAAACGGTTAACTTCATCAGGGCACGAGCGTTAAACCACAGGCAGCCTGTGTCACTTTCATTTTACGGGGGGGGTTTTCCTCGTCACTTTTGGAGCATGAAACTGAACATGGTGACGTAGGCTACCACACAGCTGTCAGGTGGTGTCAAGGTGCTTAAAAGAGTATGGGACCTGAGAGCAGAGATTCGAGTGTTTTGTAATATGAAAGGCAAAGACATCCCAGAGCTCTCCGATGTAAACTGGACGGCTGATCTTGCATTTGCGGTTGATGTGACTGCACTAATGTATGAACTAGCTAAACACCAAAATGCAAGGCAAGGGCCTATTTGCACATGAAATTCAAAATAGTGACATCATGTTGCCATTTTGTAATATGTCTGCTTCACTTTTTCAAAATTTAAAATAAAAGCTAATTGTGTAGCTAGACTACAAACAATATTAGTAATAGCACTTTGGAAAGTTAATTGAATGCTGCTCTTTGAAAAATGGCGAAAAACATTTTGAAAAACAATTGCATTCGTGGATGTTGATTAAATAGAAACATAATTGCATTTTGTAATATGTCCGCTTCCTTTTTATCTTGTCCTAATCATAACATTTGTGCCCTTACCAGTCACAGCCTATCAAAAACCTTAAAATGTACTGCTTTTTATAAAGAGATAAAATTAATATTGAGCAGAATTGAATTTAGTCTATTGGTCCTCCACAACAGTCCATGTTTGTCATGTGGTCCCTTGGGAAAATTAATTGCCCACCCCTGATTTAGAGGAACACCTGAACCTTTTGGGCTTAAGTACGACTTCTTAGTAAAAGACTAAACATTTAGTTAGCAGAGTTCGAGATGAAAGGGTTAAAGAGATGGTATTGTCATTTTTTTGGTTGGCCTTTGTCAGATCAAATCTAAGAATTACAAAAGAGACATTGATGTTTTTAGAACATTTTTAGAGGTTTTAACTTAGTCCCTTTGTCTACCATACACACAACTTAAGTTTAAGAAACTCTCAAAGTCAGAATTTATTTCCTAAAACGTGAGCTGAGGTGTTGCTTGCGTCAATGTGTTTGTGTCAGTATGAGTTTTTCTGTGCCTCCATGTATAAAATATATAATCACTCCGCTAATGTTCCTCTAGTCATTAGTCCCTTGAATTATAAACATATACAGTGTATGGTCTTGAATACAGCACTGTATGGTTCCCTCTCTAACTCTCAGAACATGTTCTGGCCCTAAACACTGACATAACAAGTCTATCAGAGTTTGGGTGTCTTTGTCTTCATGCCAGCAGTCTCAGACAGCTTGTCCAGACCCCTCCTCTTCTGCTCCATCCTTCAGGACACGTCACAAATCCCCAAAACATTTACAGACGCTGAATCAACAAACAAACCAAAGGCAAAAGTCCAACAAAAGATCAGCGCACTACACCCATTAAGTTTAACAAAACTAACAGACATCTTTCTCAGGCATTACAAAGGAAATTAAGGCAAATGAAGCTTGTTGTTTGCCACCTGCAGTTCATAGACCTTTCTCCATGCAGATTATTCAATGAACAGAATTAAAGAACAGAACCAAACAACCATATCATGCCTTGGTCCCACTCTTCAGGACGCTGCCAAGGAAGGGCACCTCGGTGGTGATAAGGATTTGTCCTGCCACTAAGAATCGAACCGTCCAGCCATCACCACGGTCTAAACAGGGTAAGGGAACTTGCTTTAAGCTGAGTCCTTACTGGATCGTAGATCAACCACCAGACAAAAGGCAGACAACCCGCAGATCGACTGTATACTCATATATAAATACATAAAAACTTGATCATACATATTTCTGCTTGAAGAAAGTTTAACAGATTTATTTTTCTTTATCTCAGCTAACCTTGTGCAAATGTACATAATGGGAGCCAGACACATGACGCCTCTCACCGCCTCATGCAGTCGCCAGCTCCTCTCATACCTTTCTTTGCACTCCCTCTCTTTTCTAGTCTCACACACACACACACACACACACACACACACCACACACACACACACAGGCTTCATTCATAAGCTCCCTATCTGCTGCTTCTTCTCCTTCTCCCCCGCTGCTTGTCCGCCTCTACCTCCACCCTCTCATCTCACCCAAGGTCTCGCACAATAATAGCAGATAGCAGATGTGGTGTGATTCAGTCCACAGATGCAAACACACAGGCTGCTGCTGCAAGGCCACTTGCCTAGACCTCTCAGAGTTAATTAAGGTGAAGCAATTATTACTCTGGAGCACACTTCTGTGACCATATGTAGCACGCACGCGCACACACACACACACACACACACACACACACACCATAGGTTACATTAAAGCATAATAACTACTTTGATAAGAATTGACTGAAATAAATGCACTCACAGTTCATTCCGTATTTACACCTGGTATTACATGTCAATCTAGTCACACAGTTTGCATTCACATGACACCTGAAAAAGTTGTCATTAATCTATATATAAAGTCTATAAACTGCCGATACAGTCACATCAACATATCATTTTAGGTAGGAAGTTAATGTACAGCAGTGTTGTACTTGCTGAGTCACTTTGCTTTAGTTAGACAGTTATTTTGCTGTTTAACATGCTTTCCCCAGAGCCAATTATGTTAAACGGTTGGTGTGGATTGCTTTGTCTGTGGTCTAAACCTGTGGGGAGACTGGACAACATCCAAAAGTTTCAATATATTAAAAGTCACTGCTTGGACCAACCCATATTTTCTCCCAACATTACTGTTTGATAACTCTTGTGTAAAACTGGAAACCCTATCCTGATGTTGATGCTGGAGGAAATGTCAGGGGGGCCAACACAAAGATTACAAACTATCTTCTGTAGATTATGAAGAGCTGTGGTAAACTGAAACTTTCAAAATACCTTTTGTGGACCAAAGTCGGTGAAGGTGGAATTTTACCTGACACTGGTGCATGAGAAAAGTCAGGGGTTACTGAATGTGACCATGTGGACCACGAATATCAACACCAAATTTTACTGACCAGCATATCTCACCATATCCTACTCCTTGAAAGCGTTTGACTGATTGACAATACACATCATCACAATAAAATATTTATCACATAACGAGAATGGATCAATACCAAACTGGCTATCTGTAGGAAACACAAGTGCTGATCCTGTTTGAGACGTTTGATCAGATTCAACACAAGTGAATGCAACTACTGTTAATAACATGCGACTGAGTGGAGATTTTAGTGTCCAATGATGGCTTGCACACTATTTCAGAAGTCATTTTAAACCCGTTTAGTTGTTGAATGCCGCCCACAGCTTGTTTGACCTTCTCTTGGCTCTCTACATCATTCCTTTTAATATCTCACAGATCATTTCACTTATTAAAGAGAAAAGTAAATCAATGGGATGTCACTGCTGGTCTGACAGCCCCCTCCCCACCCCCAAACACACAAAAAAAATCTGTGTGGGAGCAACTAAGGGCATACTCACACTGCAAAGGCAGCTGAGCCTAAGAGGCCGAGAGAGGAGATGGTTATCAGTCGCTGTAGGAAATTAAAGGGACGGTCCAGCGCTAATGTGCAGATACACAGATTGACGATAGACGCACATGAATGTTGCTCAATGACATTATTTTGTAAACATAGCCATACTGAGAAATATAGAGAGTTTTGAGGAGCTGATAAGCTTAATTAGCTTTGTATCAACTCATTTTGCAATGGCTTGAATGTAACGGACGTTTAAGACTAACAATTCCAACTTACAGAATGCAATTACCTAACTTTAAGGTTCACTTGACATTATGTGTTAATATTAAGCTTGACTACTACAAAACAATTTAGTAGACTACATCGCTGTATAATAATAACTATTTGGAGAGTGAGATGAAGTATTTGAGGTCTCCTAACTAATAAACTCAATGACACTGACCCTGAGTGTACCTCTGTGTACTTTTTTAGATACTTTTCCCAAAAACATTCTAGGGATTATTTTCTTGATATTTACTGCCATGTGTGTGTATGTAGCCCAACACAAACAGAAAATACCATGTGCTCAATCATGTGCACCACTTCTCCTAACTATAAGCCTCACATTATACACACTCTGTGTGCAGCACCAAAACACACAAGTGCTGACAAAAAGAAGAATCTCAGCCTCAGGTTTGATGAACTGTTGGCAAAAAGGTTCACTGCTAAATATTTTAGTGGCAGTCAGCCCCAACAGCCAGGCTGAATAAGAGGAGTTTGTGTTTACCGTTTATCTGAAAAGTAAAGACAAGTCCAAAATGTAAGGTAGTCACTAGACCCCTGTGCTTGCTTCTGTTTTTAGACCTGACACCTTTTCATAATGTGGTTGATTAAGACAAACAATTCAACTTGCAAACATAGTCAAGCATACACATAACTGTAGATGTTGTAGATGGTGTCAAGATATTTCAGAAACAATTCTCTAAATCTATTACACAATTCAACTGGTGACTCACCAAACTGAGTCTACCTGTGCTCTGAACATTTTAGTGACATTTGTCCCTTCTGGGTATCCATAGCTCTTGACAACTTCTGGAGTAATGTCAACTTTGTTAAAGTATTAACATGATGTTCGAGTGCAGGTACAAGAACCTTTCCTAACAGCAGTGAACACAAAAAATTAAGGGGAAGTATGCAAACAGTATCTAACGAAGGCATTTCAAATGTTAAATATGAGGAAGGAACGGCAAACTTACTCACATATGCACAGCAAGTTTCAAAGTTTATTACAACTCTAAAAATCTGAAAGTGTAGACTTTATAAGCAACATGAGCAACATATTTAGACAGAGAGAGAGAGAGAGAGAGAGAGAGGGAGGGAGAGTGAAAAAGAGAGTGAGACTGAGAGAGAGCTTGAGTGAAAGTGATTCAGAGGAATGGTGATAAGGAGAGCTGAATAGAAAATAGGTCCGGGCCACGATGTTGTTATTACAGATTGATATACTCTTCAGGTCCCTTTTTTCAAACAGCTCACCTCTCAAAATCTGATGCTCAGAGCTCTTTTGATGAGTACTTTCCCCAAATGTGTGTTATTTACGGTATTACATGAAATTGCCCGTGTTAGGTGAAGGGGGTTATGGTGCTTTTGGGTCAAACTTCCTCTGAGCTGTTTGGCTGTAGGGCTGAGGAGCGATTAGGCTTTTGTCTGGCAATCCGACTTCATAGAAGCGGTTATCACACCACACACACACACACACACCACACACACACACACACACACACACACACACACACACACACACACCCACAACACACACACACCCACACACACCACACACACACACACACACACACCAACACACACACACACTCCCTAACCACTACCTACTGTCACACACACACACCTTGTGCAAGAGCTGAAATGTCAAAAAGGCATTGATTCCGTATTCGTAAGTTTACTGTGTTACTACGGTAGCTTTTATTTTTTTCCAGACCTCTCCAAATGGACTTTTTTTGGAGAACGTGAAAAATCCGCATAAGCATTATACACCATTGTTTCTGTTAACCAATCATTTTATTGCGTAGTCAAAAATGTCAGTGGAACCGAAAATGTGGGAAGAAAGAGCTCATGAGATGTCTGCAGAGATTGGTAGCCGGTTTTGCTGTTCATGTATTTTGATGCATTTTTGTACACAGATAAAGAAGGCTCATAACACAAATATGCTCAATGACGATTTTGCAGGACCTTTAACCAGTTAATTGAATGTGCAAGATGCTCTTTTCCTAAAGCATGTCCCTACAGGATCCTTTTGAGATATTGTAACAGCACTTACAGCCCTGCACTCCTCAGAGGTGAAACATTAATTGGTAAGACATTACCTCGTTAGGGGTCCAAGGCTGTAGGAACCGCGGTAGCAAAGCGGGTTTTTTTTAAGGACGGGTCCAGAACCCTGCACTGACCTCTGACAAAAAAATGTCCACCACTAGTTATAGCAGAGATACATGTTTGGCCCTCTAACTCCAAAACCATACATCGCACATAAAAGATGCACATATCCACTTGTTCCCTGGCCATTTACGCCTAGACTTTTTTTTTTTTAACTACTTTATTGATCTCATCCTAGACCGTTCTACAAATCTGCCGTAACTTGGCAGGTAGCATCTCCAGGCCGACCTGACAAAATGTTATCAGAAGAATTTTAATGGATAAAAATCGCGCATATTATGCACAAACAAATTTGAGAAGCTAACTATCAAAACACCAACTTTGCCATATCTCGGCCAAAATAAATGCTAATAACGCGAGACTTTAGAGTCTTGAATCTAAATCTTTAAATTCTTGTTCGATATTTGCAACGGCAATGTACCGCCAACCTTGCGTGCTCCCAGGGTTACCGGGGTTAACTCACGTTGGGGCGACTGGCGCGATGAGGCTTGGATCTTGTCATAACTGCTTGCTGTTCTATTTCATTTTGCGATATTATTATAATTATTGTATAGTCTGTAGGTTGAATTGAAGAATCCACTTCATGGCACAACATACTGTTCATTTGGGCACCTGGGTGTTTTCTCTCAAAAGGCCCAAACATTTAATATTGATTGTTAGCAGTACTGTACTTTTTAGCAGCTCTTGTTACTGCATATCATTACTGTATATCACAACAACTTACAATTACACAACAACGTAGTAACTTTGGTAAAGTGTTCCTTTATTAGACATTAAATCTAAGGACCATATCATTGAGTAAACCAATTGTACGGTTAACAGCAACTTACTTTTTAATTCAATAACTATTAGGCCTATAATCTGTTTGCAGGTGCCCACCAGCATGCTGCAGACCGATACAGTGAAAGGCAAGTGGGGCTAGATCTCATCAGGTTCATCTACGTGTATTTACAGAGTTTCATTTCAGCTTTTAGCAAATACATCATGTATATGTTTTCATAAATTATTTCTACCTCTTTATAGCATAGTTTATTTCCTTCTGATTCTTCTCTGTGATTTGGTTGCTAAAACAGTGCAATTCCCCTTTAGGATAAATAAAATACTTCATTTATAGGAACAAATTAATTACGAGTATCACTGACATAATATAAAGGCCTAGAGGCTATTAGCTTTTCTATCATGGCCATAGTATTTTACAAAGGTATCAGGATCAATGTGATAATGAAGTATTTCTCTTTTAAAATTCAACCCAAGCTTTTTATTTTTCATTTTGGATTGATTCCATTAATGTACTTTTTGCAAATAGGCTATCTCTTGTAATAATCCAGCGTGGGTTAGGACTGAGTGGGGGCCTAGTCAGGCTCACAGTAGGGGCTGAGCTGGCTGAGTATGGTGATTTCCACTTTACTTTTGTCTGGGTTAATGAAAAAAAACAACTGAAAAACCCTGAGCCTAATGGGATTTGGTGATAAGAAATTACCAGCGCCGGTCCTTCTTTTTTGTCTCTAGCTGGGGTTCAATGGCTGACCCAAATAAGAGAGCTCAGGGCCTTGGTTACCGTAGAGACGAGACAACCAGGCCACAGCGTCGCCATGGTAAAACAGGGGAGCTGTTTTTAAAGTTTCTTTTGACACATGTATGTGCACGCTCTCTCTCTCTTTCTCTCTCACACCACACACACCCCACACACACACACACACAACACACCACACACACACACCACACACACAACACACACAACAACACACACACACACACACACACAAACACACACACACACCCACACACACACCACTCCCCTAACCACTACCCACTGTCCACACACCCACACCTTGTGCAAGAGCTGAAATGTCACAAGTGTATCTGGGTCCGTACTGCTTTTTTTTTACAATTACAATTCAAATTAACTAATAAATAGTTTTGTTTACAGAGTAATGCAAGTAAATAAAGAGGGAAAAAATGGTATGCCAGGACAGAAGGGAATTTCCCACAATGCTCCAGTGAAACAGGTAGGAAAATGATGTGCACTGTGAAGAACATAGAAAACTCACGATTCATTAGAAGAAATTGACGAATGAGCTTCTACCAAACTCAGTTCACTTTTTGGCCAGCATTTGCATGATATAACGCATGTTCTCTCCTTTGGGTGTTGTATGAGTGTTTTTAGGAAAATTACATAAAAAGTGACAAATTATCTGTAGCACCAGCAATACTGATCACACTTTATTAAATCAGATCTTGATTATTAGAGATTTATTAGCAGTTTCAGTAGCATTTACATTTTACTAGGAAAATTAACCCTGTTAAAATGTCCACGGCAGGAATTCCCCACAATGCTACAGGGCAACAGAGAGGCAAATACATTCATTAGTAGAAATAGAGGAATTAGCTTTTAATATTTTGATTTATTTAGATATTTAGGATTTATTTAAAATTTCATTAAAAGGATAATGCCAACTATCACAAGAGATTGCTGGCTGCCAGTTTCAGGATTTGGAAAATGTTCACCTGTATATACATATAATATACATAATACACCTGTTTTTATTATACAGGTATTTATGTAGCAGGATTTACACTCTGAAAACGTAGCCTGTTAAAAATATCCCTGTGGTTTTTTTCACTCCCGACAGTGGATTTCATCGCAAGAGATTAGGCTCCGATTTCTGTGGTGGTTGCAGCCTGTGTTTTTCTTTTTAACTCGGAGGCCGTAGAGCTGAGCTGAATAACACAATGACAACAAAAGGAGAGAGCATACCCGAGCAAATGGCCGAGTGAGCAAGAGAAAGAGATAGGGATAGGGAGAGAGGAAGTGAGAGACAGAAATGCTCCTTGGCTTGCCTGATCCTGTAGTGCGTCGGCTTTATGGCGGAGTAGAAAACAAGCAAATTACAGAGCACTGCCACAAACACAGTGCCCTTGTCATCTCAACCTGCCAGAAAGGATTTCCTAAATTACCAGTAGTGCACTGGGAGGGCTGCCCTATAGCTTATCTGCCACTCCAGCAAAGAGACAGAGACAGCACTCTCTCCATGATGAAGGTCAGACAGAACATGGAGCCAACATCAGCTTTTCTTAAAAAAGTAGATATCTTCCAGTCTGCTGTTTATCTATCTATTTATTTTTTTCCCGAGCTTATCTAGAACATTAGTAACTAGTTCTGTAACTAAGTACAGTTGGGAGTTACTCTAAGAATCTCTGCCCATTTTACAGAGCAAGACTACAGCCAAACACATTACAATCTTTTATGTAATCTCTGGCATTGGTATTCGACAACCATAGTTAGTAGTAACTTTGTGGATTACTATTTACATACACCTATAATGACAATTTCAATTATGGTGCATGTTTAATGTAAATGTATCAAACTAATCCCAGTACTGTATATAAAGTATGTAAAATTAGCTTCATGCTAATTCTACTTTCATGTAAATGCGTAATAATCCAAACACTTTGGAGTACAAACTCATGGAAACTGGCAGACTGAAAGATATTTTATGTTGGTCTGATCTTCAAAAACTGATATTGACTTTCCAAAGCTCATATCAATTTCAACTTTGAAGATCCCCAAATGAATGTGAATAATGATTCTAGTCTTCTGTGTCATTATGCTATGGCTTGTTGCTTAAACATTGAACAACTGAGGACAGCAAAACGGACAAAAGCTTGAATTTATGTCACCTAACAAAAACAAATAACTGAATAATGTTACTGCTGCAGCATCAGAGAGCGTGAATGCAGGTAATTTCTTATTGTAGGAAAAATGACGAGACATGAATGGGCCTGGTAAACGTAATGATCACACGCACGCACGCAAGCACACGCACAGGTACACACACACGCACGCACACACACAGTAATGACATTTAAATGGCTCATTTGAAGATAAAAGGCCTGCTGACATCAAATGGATCCTTGTTATCATAATAGCAAACAACTAACAAGAAATTTAGCGGCAAAAAGACATGCCTCATATTTGTCTCCATGAATACAACAACTAAGCAAGCAAATATTGTTAACAAACAAAGATCTAAACTGTCTATTCACATGAACACATTATGCAATGTTTGCCAATTTAAGCTTCACCAATAGCTGAAGAAAATTAGCGTGCATTACAACCGGCTTTGCATAGAATTTTTAATTAATTTTCTTAAACAAGCATGACAAAACATTGTCATCCTCTGAAAAGGAGATTTATGAAGCTTCATATTTGGTTAAGAATGTACTGTAAATTAAATTAACCAAAACATCATGAATGGCCTTTGCAAAAGTTTAATTAACTTATGAGACCTTTATAGGAACTCACATTCATTTACCTTTTTTCACCCAACACTCCTTAAGTTGTGTTTATTTACCATTAAGGAGGAAGGTGACATTAAATCTCATGCAACTACAAAAATCTTCAGAGAGAGCCCAGACCTATGCCAAGGCCACGCTCTATCTCGCAATGTTAACTCAGTTATTATAACAAACCTTGTCGAGCACCAGTCAGCCACACTAACTCTGGTCTGTTCTGAACTCCGGAGTCCCAATTTGCAAGAACAAGAGCAAAATTGTTGACTTCACCAGGTGATTACAGTTACACTCCTCACTGTAAAGTACATTTTAAGGTGCCATCATTGCAATCATCAGGCAGGTATCAACCGTGAATGGATGGTATTATTTTATTCTACACTGACCTTTTGTTTTCATTTATATGCATTCATTCATTTCTATTGAAGTGTGGTAAATTCTGTACATATAAGGAGCCACAAATGCACAGATGAAATGCTATTATCTTACAATATATTATTATAGGCTACATTGTTAACAGTCCAATAAAAAACGCTAACCTTAACTCAACCTTTAGCCACATTGATTTGCCCTTCAAAAATATTAGAGTTGAACTAAGTAACTAAATGTATTATTTCTGATGTTAAGCCACTCAACTACAATACATTACTGGTAATTAGAAAGGACTTGCTAGGATAAGAGGGCATTATTTAGACAAATTGACCAAATGTAACTTTGAATTTAGACAGTTTTTGAGCATGATGGAGTTACAGAAGAGCTCAAATATAGGAAATGCAGATTGAGAAAGGTTTTAAAATCCACATGAGGACAAGATGATAAAGAGAAAACTGATATGTCCTGTATGACGCAATATTTTGTATCTGGATATTCCATTCATCATTATTTCAAGACCATTTAACTGTTTCCATTAGATTTTATCGACATCAAACGTTTTCTCACACACAAAAGAAAGTCTTCATTTTCTGCTCCTTTCCAGCTTCCCTTTCATCTTCCTCCTTTTTTCATTCCTGTCTCCTCATCTTCCACCTCCTTTTTTCCTCTCCTCCCCTCTCGGAGGGTCTACCTGTAATAGGCAAGTAATTCCTCCCAATTACAAGACAGTACATTAGTCTCTGCCTGCACTATTTACACAAGTTAGCAGTCCACCCAAGCCATTTCCAGAGGATCATTACTGCATGTGGTGTCCCAATACGCTTGGGAATTCTGAGATGAAGTGTTGGCTTGAATGCATCATTGTGTGTGTGTGTGTGTGTGTGTGTGTGTGTGTGTGTGTGTGTGTGTGTGTGTGAGAGAGAGAGAGAGAGAGAGAGAGAAAGAGAGAGATCAAGGCAAGATCTCACAATAGATCCTTTTAAAATCCCAGCTCAAGATATATGATACTATTAAGATTTTTTGAGTACCAATTACACCACCACTACCTTAAGTGGCATTCCAGCCATTCAATTTTGATACATTATGAAGATGGCTTCATGTATTATACCAGGATCTTCTTTAAGATGTTCGGCAGCTGACGGCAAGGCCTCAAAGTGCTACAGGCAATTTGACAAAATTATCAATCTTCCTGCACAAGGCTCCTGCCCCTTTTTCTGGGAGCAATATCATCTTAAATGAGTGCATTCCCCTTCCTACCTGACACTAGCGTAACACCATTTACTGGTAACAAGATAATATCCAGCTATCTAATATGATATGGTACGACATCTGCCTAACATGGTGTCCCAAGGATGTGAAGTGCTGGTCTGGTACGTATTGAGCCTCGTATATAAACTATATACTCCAGCTCCCAACTTGAGAGAAATCAAATTAAAATCACAGTATTTACTTCCTTTTTTCAGATATTTCAACCACATCTCACGGTCTATTCTGGAAGATGAATAAAAAAGCTACAGTTAGTGGATCCGAACTACTGTTTCCAATTTTTAGTCGTAGTACCAGTGCTTACTACCAAACTGAGTACAGCTCCCAATGGATTGTACAAATTAAAAGTAAAAAATAAAAACCAGATCAAGTCAAAGTTAGTTTTGGGTTGATCAATTTCCAGACACAATTACAAATGTTTTGCTGTAATTTGCTGCAAATGAAGTTGGCTGTTTGCGGGTGCTCAGATCAAAAAATGAAATAAAAAAGGGTCTGCGTTAGTGTGGGCATGTTACTTCAGATACTGATGAGATGATGAAATAGGATAGAGGAAGGCCGGTTTAAATAACATATCCATGAGTTTGATGGCAAAGATGTGTTTTGGCAAAGATGCCAAAACAGTGTTATCTACCAGGAATATGTATTAACAGAAGTTCTGAAATAATTATTGACTATAAGTGACCATTTTTATAAATGCTTAGTGAAAATTTGACAAAATAGTATCATTCTCACAAACGTTTTGCACAAATGCAGGTTTGGGTATACTTGCATCACGGCCAAGTTGTTGCAAGACAAATCTTCTTCACCATCTTGCTACACTCTATGTAGGCTCTGTCATCATCTGTGTGTCTGAATCTGAAAATATGGTAAATGTCCTCATAATAATTACTTCCCCGTGAGGGTTCCCTGCTTAAAGGGGGGATAAATCCACACCCCACACAACAAAAAACACACAACACAAAAACACACCCCACACACACACACACACACACACAAAACACACACAACACACACCACACACACACACACACACCCCACACACACAGTCTCTCACACTGAATGGTCTACCATGGCAGTATCAGTAGGACATTGTCATGCCAAACAAAAGGCCTTATCTCTTTCAGTCTGGGTGATTGGCCAAGAGAAATGAGGAGAAAAGGCCATGTCCTCCACCCGAGGCACCACAAATGTCAGCCACCTTCCTATCTCCATACAGCTTGTGTGTGTGTGTGCATGATGGGAGATCTACTACATGTATCTGTCTGACAAGGCTGCGAGGCCAAGGGAAATCTTCCTGTCACTGTGCCAGAATCATGAAATATGGGAATCTACACACACATGCACACACCAGTTTTATACGTCAATACATGGATGCACTCAAACACAATGCAGCTGCAAGTACAAGGTCTCTGCAGTATGTAAAACATGTTAGGAGTGCTTTTAGGGTGTAGTGTAGTTGTTTAAAAAAGTTGTAGAAGAAGTTGTGGGTTTTCTTCCACACTTCTTCATGACAAAACAAGAAAGTTTTTTCAATTCAGCAAGAAAATCATTAAACTACAGCAACTTCTTAGCAGCCTTGATGCAGGGCCATCGTGCCGTACATCATGGTCCTAAGTCTCTAGAGCACCAACTTTGATGTTCTGCCAATATTCCAGGGAAATGTGGAAAATACAGGACAGACCACCTAGAAGAATCCAGTAAGAGGTAGCAGCAACAAGTGGTTTCACATCCATATGTGGGGTTTATGTAGAGTTACAAAAACTCCATCAAATCCATTATCCTAAATAGAGGTCAAGTTGAAAATAGTGCACTGCTTCAGTCCTGCAATTCCGAACAAAAAGAGGAAAAATAAAACTCATTTTCCTGAACAGATCTCTAGATGGGTCTGTATTTCTGGGGCCTGAACATAAAATGTAAATATATATTTAACATTGAAGATTTCAGCCCACATCAAAATCAAATAAAAAAATATTATGGTTCAGCTCAAGGAAATCTTCATCACAAACAACCCCAGAACTCAGATCCTAAATGCAGATAAGTTGGTCGCTGGTGGTTTCTGGAATAAGGAGGTGTGAAAATATGTACTATTTATTTCTTGGTTCAGACCAATTGAGCTGGTAAAGTTCAATAAGCTCAGTCAATAAGCTAAGTCTCTGGGCTTGTTGTGGCTCATCAGAAACCACCTAGCTTCCCTTTGAGTTGCCTGAACACATTTAAAACATCCCACTGGCCCCATGTTCACTAAATTAAAATATCCCTCAGAACTTTCTTCTCTCTCATTTGGTTAAAGTAACAGAAATTCTCCTTCCTGTCTGCTGTCCATCATGTCAGATACAGATATAGCAACGCTCTCTCTTCATGAGCTTTCCATCACTAATTGAAGGATCATTTTAGCCACAGGATATGGCTGAAGACACCAATCAAGGCCTTGTTAAGGTTCGTTAGGGAACAATTACCCATAATTCCTCTAATCCACTGAATATGTAATTAATTAACTAGGAATTAGAGACCAACAACTGTACAGTTGGCATTTTCAAACCAGACAGCCAATTTTAGATGCTGTGCCATTAATTAGTATTTGAAGTAATTTTCAATTATAAATCTGTCTGAGTGGTGAATCCTGCTGTGGCGAGGAGGACACTCCTTTAAGTTCCTGGGCTAGATCAGCAGAATCACTTTGCAACCATAAACAAAGGATAGCTTGGCTGCCCACCTACCAGTGTGGTCAATGTTAAAACATATTTCAAGTTCAACCCAGTTCACTGCTGACTGTTCTAAGCATGTCAAATCCCAATGAGCTGACAGCAAGCTTTAACATTAAAGTTTTGGGTACCGCACAAATGACATCGGTACTAGTCTGGATCGATGGAAAAACATTTCCAGGATAATTGCCTGACGTTGCTAGATGGCGTGATGTCCAACTGCTTCTGTTCTCCATATGCTGTTCCCAGAAGCAAACGGATTTGCTTCAGGGGACAACTACAAACTTAGAGCTCGCAGGCTACACGCTGAGATGGCATGTTTGGGCGCCCAGATAGCCCAGTTGGTAGAGCAGGCGCCCATATATAGGAGGTTTACTCCTCAACGCAGAGGGCCCTGGTTCGACTTTGACCTGTGGCCCTTTGCTGCATGTCATTCCCCTCTTTCTCCCTTTCACGTCTTCATCTGTCCTGTCAAAAATAAAGGCCGAAAAATGCCCAAAAAAGAACCTTAAGAAAAAAAACAATATGTTTATGGCATTTGCTATCTAACTGGGACGTTTTGGGACCGATTTGCGGGGATGGGTATGGAAGAAATGCACACGGTGACTGAAAATAAATAAAAGACTTTATGGCAGAATAGTTGTATTGGATTGTAGTGTTGATTATTGAATTATTCTATAATAATCAAGGAACCAATCAAACTAAATCACATTTTAGGCAACATCTAGGTTTTTCACGACAAGTGATCAATATCAGCCCTTGATATGCTGCATTCAAACCTTACTTATTTTACCTTTTTATAAGCATTTTAGAAAACTACAAGTGCCTTTTTTGTTGACACAGGTTTTCAGAGGAAGTTGGCAAAATTTAACGCAACTCAGGTTGCCACCTGAAAGGACCAGCGGTAAACAATGAAAAGACAACAGCAGGGTGAGAGTGAAAGGCATACTAGTCATTTAAGTATGTTACTAATGTGTCTCTGCAGCAGGTGGGAAATCTATTACTGCTGTTTTCTAGATGTCTCTCAGCACAACAATTAGAGGCAGAGAGGAGAAAGAAACTGGGAGTGGGTGAGGGGGAAGATGGGGAAGGATAAAGAAAGGCTACAGAATCAATTAGGGTGGTTAGGAGTAAGTTCAGTTCTCTCACTCACTCTCACTCCCTCAACACACACACACACACACACACACCACACACACACACAACACACACACACCAACACACACACACAACACACACACACACACACCACACACACACACACACACACACACACACACACACACACACACACACACACACACACACACCTGCCCTCCACCTCATCCCTCCATGCAGGGAGGGCCACCCACAAACCATACGCTATCGCAACAGAGCGAGGAGGGCGGCGGTTTATCTCCCCTCTTTCTCTCTCCCTCTCTCGCCCAGACGCTCACTCTCGCTCCGTCAGCTTCTTGAACGTATGGGCTTCATCAGCCCCCCTGAAGAGATCATTCATCCACACAGTAACACACATCCACACACAGTGGGCCTTTTTTTTACGTTAATTAGTGTTCAGACCGCCTGCCCAATTATTACCAGCCGTGTTCTAATTAGGACTTATTTAAAGTGCTCGTCAATTAGTCTTTAACATCATTGTCTGCATGAGGGAGCTGGACCGGTTAACACTTCCTGATCCAAAGGCAGAGCGGGGAGGTTCAGACACAGTTAGGGTCTGATTTCTTTTAATGGAATATAACACATCTACTGCAGAGCATCATGAAAGGCAAACATACTGTAAATTCTCCTCAACTGCAGAGGACTTTAAACCTAATTTCATGCCATGTTTTAGCAAAATGTATCACTTTACAAAACAAGCCCCCCCTTGTCCAAATCACAGATATTCAGATTTCAATTTTTTCTGAGCACTTCAAGGACTTCTCGTTCATGTTGGCTTGAAAGTTCAAACTGAAATTTCATTATTGAGCTTGGAAACAGCAGTCTCACCCCAAGGTCTGTTTAGTAGCTGTTCTGGAGCTTTTGATCTAGAACTAGGGGGGGCTTTATACGGGGTGGAGCAGTGTCAGAAACAGTATTTTGGCCCCTAAAGTACAAAAGTGAGTGGGCCATTTTCAAAAAGACGTTTTAACAATACGTTGTTTAACACATCCATCGTACATTGTCTAAAAAGCCAGCTAGCTAACGTTAGCTGCAGGAGGCAGCCCGGAGAGTCTGCCTGTTGTTACCATAGCAACCAACTACATTCCAAAGGCTTCCTAATTGTTTTGATTGAACAGTTTCATTTTAATCAGAAGAGAAGACACACACAACTAGTTCTACTTTTTTTGAACATACATTTGAATGATTTTTTTGATCAAACTTGGCTGGACTGACTATGGGGCTGGGATGGAGGGTAGACATAGGAAAGATCCCCAGATTTACATGCAAGCTTTCACATTATCAGACAACTCAAGACAGGTGTGTGATTGCAGAGTCAGAGGTGTGTATCGACAATATAGCACTATTCAATTTGGGTTTGACTGACACAGTCTGACGCTGACGTCAGGTGCTCCTATATAATAAAGCAACAAGTTGGATATATCTAAGCTTTCAGGAAAGAAGGGTTTCCCAGTCATAAATACAATTCAGATGCGGACATGAATGCTATTAACAAGTCAGAAACGTATAATTCGAATAACTCCAATGTGACATGAATGCAGCACCAAAGTCAGGATATTTTGACCTCTGCTGGATCAATTTTAACTATCGTTATCTATGAATCCCACAAGTCCCCTAACTGTATGGAAGTGCAAGACTAAATTGCTGGAACAACCTGTTAATGGTAGTACAGACTGAATGACAACATTGAGAATATTTGGTTCATAAAAAGCCTTTTAAAGTCAGTTGAATATACCCCAGAACACAATGTTGAACATGAGATCAAGGCTCTTCTCTTTATTTTCTGAAAAACACTTTGTGTTTCACAAGACAACAATGATGTACAGTAGAAAGCCAGATTTTTGTTAGATTTGAGTGGAAGTAGGACATCACTCAAAGAGGCTGACATGTGGTTAATGAAACCTTTCACTGTCATAAATTGTCATCATTCAGTCCCTGCAGGATTTCGCGATCGCGCCAATTCACCAATCACTGAAACTTTCTCGCAAATTTGACCAATAACCGGAGTTTCCCGCGTCTTCAACCAGTCCCACGTGCCAGACTACGTATCAGTATATGACTGAGAGCCAATGACCAAGCAGGAGTGGGAGCGTGTTGACATTTATCAACAAAATGTTCCGCGACAGACTGTGCAAAACATTTCAGACCGTCCTGCCAACCTGTAAACATTTTTACATCAATGTACGCTGTAACGATTTTTCACTATAAACTCGCTGAAAGCTGCTGCTGTTTCAATCCTGTCGGCTCTCTGCAGCAGGCATTGCTGCTCAATTCCCCCACGACTCTCTCTCACACACACACACACACACACACACACACACACACACACACACACACACACACACACAGGGTGGATGCAGGAACAACCTGAGATGAGACGTACAGGATGACCTAAATTGAGGACAGCTACGCTCGCCATTGTAATTGCAATAAGTTAAAGTCCAATAAGTACTTTATGAAACCGTATGAATGTGTTTCCCAGCCCAGGCCAGTAAAGGAAATGATCTAATAATGTAAAGATCAACAAGCCACTGACACGTGTTTAAATTTGATTCGTTCAATAAATTATTTTTTGTATTAAAGCCTGTCCTGAGCCTTTTTGGTAAGGTTACTAGGAAAACTCAGCCCAGTTTTTATTTTTAAAGAACTATACAGCACTGAGCGAGCAGGTACAAGTAGTGAGTTGTCATCTATGGAAAAACATAAAGCAAAAAAAGAAATAGAAAAAGAAAGAGGGAAAAGGAGATAGGATGTCAAGGGATGCGACAGCAGTTAAATAAATGGATGATGAAAGGCAACAGGTAGGATTTAAAGTGTGATGTCTGTGCTTGGAGGCTTGCAAATATTCATGTTAACAGACAAGCTAGCGTTTGCTAACACTGAGAATGTAGCAGCCAAATGGGGGTTTACAGCGAGCTTACAAAATGCAAAACCGAGGTTGCTGATCTGAAAACTTGAAAATATAAGATAGCATTCACAATAAATGTCAGGAAGCTAGAAACATAACTCATGCAATAACTGTGGTTTACCATTTAATCATTAAAAACTCTCTATTGCGTTCATGTTAACTGTGCTGTCAGACATAAAGGCTATAGTTACATCTGTTGGGGGACATGGAAGCGGTAATTACAGGGTCACATATATTTCTCTCTTTAAAGGTCTGTGCTAAGTGGCTCTCCATATTTGTACATTTTAAAATCCAAAATATAAATGCAATTTCAACAGCAGCACCACCTCACTGCATAACAGTTGTCTTATCTGATGCCATCACTAGGCTGATTCAAGAATTGAATTTAGGCTGCTATATTTAACAGTGAGTTCAGGTGTGAGGATGGTGGATCAGGAAAGACGGGAAGGCAACAGGTAGGTCTAACATTAGGTGGACGTGTAAGGAGAGCCACTTGATATCAAAAGCTACATTTATTAATATTATTAATATGGAAAAACTAATATGAAAAATCTATTACATAATGTTTGTTTGGCAATATGTCTTAGTAGAGAAGAACACAAGCTAGGAGTGAATGAGACAGACATTAGGTTGGTGATGGCATAAGGTAGGAGTTCTATTAGTTAGACTACACAAATATATATACCATATAATTATTTATAATTATGGTAGGCCCACAGTGGCTGATATACTTTAAAATAAACCTTTGTTATTTAAAGCCCATACATGATGATGTCCGGCACACTTATTTTTTATTTTTTTGAGAAGGGTATGTATGAACTCATCTAACTCTGGGGGATATGGTAAATAAGCTAAAGTTCCAATAAGTTGGCGTGTTCCTTTAAAGATTGATATCAGAGCAGGATAACTCCCAGTGTATAACTGTTCCAAAACAACCGTAAGATGAGCAGCTGAACACATTAAAATATAAAGCCAATTAAAAAAAAAAAACACATGTGTATTGTGTTAATTTTCAACTATGGTCCATTTTTTTTTCAGTACATTTTTTTAAATGTATTGATATTTTCAACTTATTCAACTACACCCAGATATTTTAAATACTACTATATTAATAATAGTATTATTTACAAGGGACACATATACACAAATAAATATTTCAAAACATGTTTTTCATTGAATAGGGTGTTTGAACGATTATAGCAACATATACAGTATTTGCACATTAAGTAGTGTCATATATATTGAGACTGCTGCTGCTGTTTAACTAACTGATGCTGTAGATAAGACAACCATTATAGCAATAACAAGGCTAAGGTTGGTATAATCCATGACATGTGAGGTCGTAGGATGTGCATCAGATAGTTGTAAACTCTTCCCTCCACAGAGCAGTAATCTGGCTGTCAGTGTGTTGCCAGTGGCTCCCTGTGGGCAGCTGTCTGTTTGAGGTTCTTTTAATTAATTTCCAATCAGAGCAAAGTAAATTCATTAAGCACTCACAGTTCTGTTTGAACATGCACACGCACGCACACAAGCACACATACATACTGTATGCAATATTAATGTGATGTGTACTAATAAATAATGTATCATTTGTAGATACAGTTGTGTTCAGAATAATAGTGTTTAAAAAGTGAATAATGCTCAAAATCCTTAAAATAGCATTTATTTCCATAATATCAATGCATTGGGAACATTGCACCTTCAATTCCAAATCAAAATATGACCAAAATGAATCAAGTTTGTGTTATACCTTTACTAAAAAAAAATACCTTTAGAAAAAGACATATTAGGTTGTTAAAAAATAAAGTAGCCTTTGCATTTTTCTTGCATTTTGCATTTACTGAAAATGTCTCAAGGGTTTGCTTTACTTTGAATCACTGCCTTTATATTTAGTTGCATAACCATTATTTCTGAGAACTGCTTTTCATCTGGGTTGCATGGAGACAACCAACTTCTGGCACCTGTGAACAGGTATTCCAGCCCAGGACCATTGAACTACATACCATAATCCTCTGCATTACTGGGTTTGCCTCAAATAGCATTTTATATGTCACCCGACAAGTGTTCTATGGGGTGGTCCGGGGGTTGGGCTGGCCGCACCGTAACATTAATCTTGTTCATCTGGAACCAAGACTTTGCTCGCTTTCTGGTATGTTTTGGGTCATTGTCTTGTTGAAAGACCCATTTCAAAGGCCTTTCCTCTTCAGCATAAGGTAACATGACCTCTCCAAGTATTTTGATGTATTGAAACTGATCCATGATCCATGGTATGCAATAAATAGGCCCAACACCACAGCATGAGAAACATCCCCATAACAGGATTTTTGCACCACCACCATGCTTTAGGGTTAGGGTTATTGAAACTGATCTACCACTAAAAGCACTGGTTTGGAAACAATTAAATTAAAAAAAAGAAAAGAAAAAGTGTTTCAAATGTTCGAGTCTCTTCAGGCACACGGGACGTGGATCAGGCAACACGGCTGGTTCTGCTAATGTTAAGAGTTATGTCTGTGGTGGGTGAAGCTACTGTGACTTGAATTCAGTGCATGTGGGTCGTCGGACAAACTGTCTGTGGCCCCTAGACCCAAGAAGAACAATCTTACTCTCATCAGTCCACAGAATGTTGTACCATTTCTCCTCTGGTCAGTTAATGTGTCCTTTGGCAAATTTCAACCTATTCAGTACATCTCTTTTTTTCAGCAATGGGACTTTGCGGGGGCTTCCAGCTGATAGCTTTGCTTCACATAGCCTTCTTCTGATCGTAACAGTACTCACACTGCAGTCTGAGTAAAGAAAATAATGACTGTGTTCAACAGGAGAAAAAAAACAACAACAAATTGCCTTATCCAGTAAGGCATGCCATAAATATGTGACACTACTGGCTCCCAAATTTGAACAGGATGCAATAATGAAAATAGGAAGAGACACTCAAAATGTTTATGGTTTAAAAAGATGTTACAGTTTGACTTGAATAGCTTGAACTGAAATTTTAACATGTGATAGGAATCACTGCGCAAAAGAAATGCACGCGCGCACACACACACGCACACGCGCACACACACACACACACACACGGATGCAGAGTGTAGGTGGGAAGAGGCTGAGGAGGTTGGTTCAGTTTAAAAAGAGGATTTATCAGGTCTAATCTCTCAGCAAACCAAGCAGATCAATCTACTCTTAACACACAGATTCACTCACTCTCACACACAGACTACTTCTCTTTCTCTAGACTTGTCCTTGTCAGAAAAGTAGAGCGAAAACAATGTTGTCAGGCAAACGAAAAGAATAACAAGAACGGCAGAGACTCAAAGAAGAAGAATGTTTGAGAAAGCAAGCCTTGGAGAGAAAGAGAGAAGAAGAGGAGGAGGGAGGAGGAGGAGAGTCTTCTTAGAAGGCTAAAAGGATTAGTCCTCTCATCTCTCCTGGATCACAATGTTTCCTGGGCTATGTTTGATCAGCGATTGTGTGTGTGTGTGTTTGTCTTTGTGTGCGTGCATGTGCGTGCGTGTGTGTGTGTGTGTGTGAGAGCGAGAGAGATGTTTGCTCTGATATTGACGCTGCCTCCTCCTGATCCTATTACATGGCAATAAACATCAGCTACCAACACGGGGATTACTGAGTGTGTGGAGATATGTGCAACACTTATGGTTTTTGGCTGGACCTTTTATCCTCCTTTACACTGTGACAGTCTCCCTCTGGCACGCGCACACACACACACACACAACACAATTTGGTTTGTATTAATATCCATGTTAGAAGTGGAGAATAAAAAGTTTATCAATGGAAGTCGCGTGATCGGCTGGACAGAGATGGCAACTTAATGCAAGGCAAGGCAGCTTTATTTGTATAGCACATTTCAGCAACAGGGCAATTCAAAGTGCTTTACACAAAATCAGTTAAACAGATAAAACACAAGTAAAACAGTTAAAATCATAAGCATTAAAACCGGTTAAAACACATGAATAGACATTTAAAAAAATAGACACATAAAACACAAGAATAAAGTTACAGTGCAGCATAAGAAATTTAAAGAAATGAGCAGTCATTTAAAGAAAGGCAGCATCAAAAAGAAAGGTCTTCAGCCTTGATTTAAAAGAACTGAGAGTAGCAGCGGATCTGCAGGTTTCTGGGAGTTTATTCCAGATATGAGGAGCATAGAAACTGAAAGCTTTAGGCAAAGCTCCTGGCCCAATTTTGCCAAATAGTTGTTTTATATAGTTCCTACTCTGGTATTCTACCACTATATGTCTGATATAGCTACTTAAAGCAAAATGGCAAACAAAGGCAGAGCACAACACCGCACTTCTGATGCTATTGCAGAGGCTGTACTGGAAAAACAGAAAAGCTACCTCAAACCACGCTTTCTCAGATCCAGTCTCAGATTCAACAGGTGGGGATTGACAATTATAAGAAGCTAACTGCTATCCATGCTCACTAGCATCTCTGAATGCAAGCCTTGGCTCTCTCAGAGTGGACGTGAACAACTTAAAAACTACCGTTGAAAGCTACTCAAGTATTCTTGACAGCCCTGGCCACGCTTTTTGGTAGATGGAGGTGAAGCTAGCAGATATGGAGGACAGAAACCAAAGATGCAACATCTGCATCTTCGAGCTAAAAGAGGGGCTAGAAGGTGCTAATGCTTTCCAGTATTTCTCACGCTCCCTGCCTAAGTGGCTCCCAAATCTAGCAGATGTTCAGATAGAGATTACGAGAGCCCACCGCATTTACAGTGATAGCCCAAAGAAGAATACCATTACTATTCAATACAATTAAGAACAGCACTCAAGGCAGTGTTCCCTGGCAAAGGCCTTTGCCCATCCATCATATCCGGAAGTTATTTACTGTGCAGCCTTAAAACTGTGGTATTTTATCTAGGCTTTATCAGTTCTTAGTAATATCAGGCCGGAGTATCGATCTCGACTGGCATGATGTATGGGCTAGAATTTCAAAAGTATCACGCAATCCAGACCATCAGCAGATTCACTACAATTTCATTCATAGAACATATCTCACCCCCATTAAAATGCACCACATGAAAAATAATTAGCACCACCTTGGTGCCATCTTCACCTGATATGGGTGCCTCCTGTCAGTTCTGGAACAATATTGCATCCAAAATTTCCGCTTTGTTTAATGTTATTGTGCCTGTTACTGTCAATGTTTTGATTCTGAAAGACCTGTCAGCCTTTCACCTCTCTGGAACTCAGAAACGTGCTGTGTTTGCTGGACTTACAGCTGCAAAGAAGATGATTAGAACCTGTTGGAAACCACCTCACGACCTATCTATGTGCACGTGGACCCTTTCCTATTTGGATGTGGTATACATGGAACTCTCCAAGGCACGCATACATGGAGCGCCGGGAAAGGTTCTGGACACTTAGCTGGACATTGCTGACTCTGTAAGGTCAGGACCTCTAACTTGCACAGGTATTTGGTCCCTTGTCTTGTGTCTGTGTGTGTATGTGTCTATTTCTGTGTGTGTTGTCTTTCCTCTTTGATTTGATTTGATTTTTATTCATTTAATTTTTTTTCATTCTCCTACTTGGTGTTTGTTTGTTGCTGTTTGTGTTTCTGAAATATATAAAAAGAAGAAGAAAATTTGATCACAAAAAAAGTTTATCAATGGAGTGTGGTTACTTTTAAGAGAGCATATCCTGTATAACGGCTTCAGTTCCCAGTCAGATAGGGCTGTGTGACGGCAAGCCGATGTACATGAACAGTTTGTCAGTCTAACGTTTGTTTTGTAAGGCGCAGAGTGATACTTATTGTGCAAAGTAATTAGACACCATAGCAGTGGTACGTGGTTATTATATCACGGCTATGAACCAATCAGAAACAAGCCTTGTTGAATACTTAAATCTGATTAGTCAATCACAGCATTCCACAGTCTGTTAAATTGGTATAACAGACCATCATTAAATGCTTATATAAAGAGTTTTAAAGCTGGACCTAAGCCAACCAGCCATGAAATGAATCGTGACTATAAAACATTTGATTTGGCACAAAATGCCATTTTGAAAACGGCAAAGGTACAAGCTGGTGTACATAAACTCTCAGACTTCAATGACAGAAGCCTGCTCTAGCTGTTTGCGGGTTCGGTAAACATTTCCATGGTATCAATCAGCGAGTTCCACTAATCAGAGACGTTGCTGTGCGCTTTGAATTGTGGGTAGTGAAGTATTTCGCAAATAAAACATGTTTTTCCTAAAACCAAGGTTGATTTCATACGCACTAGCTTCTACAGGAACACATTAGTTTCACAACCTGGTAGCCAGTCTATCTTGGATGGTTTGGACATTTTGGCTGATAAACAAAATCCTTATGGAGAAAATGAATGGGATTTTTCCTTCCAGAACCACACTATTGAGCCCTATTGGTGCCAGTAGGTTGCTATAGCAACAGAATGTTCAACTAAAACCACTGCTGGTGGCAGAGCAGATTCATATGAACTGCTTTATGCTCTACCACTGCAATGGATAAGTTTGTTTAAGAGGTCACTCGTCAAGAAAACTTAAACATAGGGGGTTTTAACCATTCAAAACAAACAGTTCTTGCGGTTCTTTTTCTAGTGAGGACAGTCCACCATTTCAATCAACAAATGAGCAGAAAAGAGTTCTATAAAGTGGATGAAATTGAAAATGGTAGTTGGCTATTGCTGTGTGGATAAAAACAATAAGCTCCTCCAACATGATGACATTTGATTGTCATGTAATAACGGATGGCCCATTGTCTAGTGATCAATTTTTTAGAATCTTGACTTGCTGTTGCACTCTGTTCTTCACATTTGCTCTAAACAACAAAATCCAAACAAAAGCACTAAAGCCACTTGGTGTAAGTGACATGAAGCTGCCAGCTAGATTTACCACCAAAATCTGATGTTTGTCATGGTGGAAGGCCTATATTGGCTCCATTATTTGTTGTTGTTGTTGTTATAATGCTTTTTTACTTTAATCAAAAGAGAAATGGTCCCTTAATTCAATCCATCCATCAATCGCCACATTCACTCATTACCCTACCTCACTCCTTAGTTTCTTTCTATCCTCCTTTCTATCCTTTCACATCATCCCTTCCTCTTTCCCTCCCTCTCTCTCCCTGTCCACCCCCCTTCCCTCCTATTGCCTTTCTTTCTTACAGAAAATCTAAAAGGCTGACATGCAAATGGGGCTTATTAATTCCTATTAGGCCGTCTGTCACAAGCCAGCAGAGAGAGAGGGAGAGAGAGGAGGGGGGAGGGAAAGACATTATGATTTGAGGAATGGAGAAACAGAGGGAGATAAACTGAGAAAAAATCCTGTTTGGAGAAAAGAAAGTGGTGAAAGAGATGCTCTTTTTACTTAAATGTAAAATATCATGGAAGAAGTGCTAACTGGATTCGACAGTAATGAAACACAAAGCAGGTGCTTCTGATTCATGGAAATGCACAGGTAAGACCGGTACGCATTGTGCCTTGACTGTTTGAATGAAATCCATTCCTACAATACTCTTTCTACCGTTCCAGGTAGGGATGCAAACTTTTTTTCTGACCAGCTCTGTTAAGTGATCATCATCATCATCATGTGGATGACCGACATGCCTAGTTCCAGGTTACTACATTAGTTTTACACACATTTTATACAATATAAAAACACACTCTTGAAACTTGATTCAGTACAATAAATTGCATATAATAAATATTCAAACTGGAATTCCCCTAAAACACAGAGTTTTGTTGAAGTGTACAAATTAATATTAGGAAAGATGTTTTTATGTGTATGGCTGATGGTAAAGAAACTAATGTTACTGTAGTTAAGTGAGACAATAAGTGGTTTTCTTTCTTTATCGGTACACCTCTCTTTGTGAAATCAGAAAGGTAATAGGAAGTATGTAAAAATTTAAGTTAAATTGGTTTTAATTACCCTAAATCTCAGGTAATTCCCACACTAGTGGACCTGTGAAAGGTTAATGATGGAGGATGAAGATACAGAAAGGACCACTTGGCCTGCTACAGACATTAAAACAACCAATCAGACATCAGACATTTCTCTCTGCTCTTAATCATGGCTCTTAGTCTTTTCTCGGCCCTGTTGGTGCTGCTGGGCCAAAGTTGTGTACGTGAGCGAAACACTTCATGTAATCTGAATTTGCTCTGGGCAACCTATTACAGGTCATTACTCCTTTCCTCCTTGTTCTCCATCTCATCCCTCACTTCTTCTCTCTGCTGTTCTTTCTCTTTGATTTTCTTTTTCAATGATGAGACTGAGAGAAAGAAGGCTGCCTTTCTCCTGCCTGTCAATTATCCCCCTGTCCGTCTCGCCGTCCGGCTTAATTGGCGTTTGGGAGACGCTAGCGTCGTCCCAGCGGGCTCAGCCAGAACAATGGAGGCCCATATAGCTGACCGGTCCTCGGCTCAACCCAAATTGAATTGGAAATCTTCCATCTTCTCTTTAGCATAACAAAAGGGGTGCAGGGTTTTTAGACAAAGAGCCCGTTTTAATGGAGAAAATCAATCTCGGAGAGGAAGCGGCGGCATTGTCTCCCATCAGCTGTACAGGTGTGTCTTGCCCACGGCAGCCTTAATCAGAGGTGGCAGGGGAGAGATCTGAAAGCTACATCTCTGTCACTGTGAGGAAGACTAGCAGTTGGACAGAGTAAGAGGAACATGTGTCTTTGTACTGTATATCCTGTGGTTCCGGTATGGACAGTGCAAAGGTTACAGGTTTACGTCCCTTATGGAATGGACTAAACTTAATTACAGAGAACTCCTCCTGATGGCGTCGGGAAGGCCAGAGGGCTCCTAAACCGTCGTACATGATGACAATACAGGTGGTAAATAAGATTCTAACACCTAACAGCACCTCCCCTCCCTAGTCTTGAAGAAAAAACATTTTGTGTTATGTCACTTGTTTCCTGTGTCCCGTGTGTATTCAGTCGTGTTAACAGAGCTATAGACTGGATACTTAAGGCTCACAAAGACTCCTGACTTACATTTGTCTTACATGTATGTTTGTCTCAAATGTCTGAATCAATCAAGTCTTGACTTCATTCATATCTGCCACAAAAAAAAACTTGACTTGACCTTGAACTGATGGACTTGAGAGTGGACTTGAGGAGTTACACTGAACAATTTGAGGCTTTACTTGAGACATGTGAAGAATAACTTGAGATTCGACTTACCCTAAAAGACTTGTGACTTGACCAGATATACTTGGGAATTGAGACTGTCCCTAAAATACTTGACTTGATTTTTTTCCCAGGTAATTTTTGTGAAGGTGAAATTAAGAATATCGCATGCTAAAATCATCAGTGTCAATTCTACATGTACAGGTTTACTGCTCCTTCATCAGAATATGATGGCTGAAAGAATCTTGAGTCTTGCTCTCTCTATGATATGCTTTTACACTGTGGTATTCAAAGAGGAAGAGTCTATTGAAAAGAGGGATATAAAAATCCTCAGAGCTTAGCTTATTCCCCCATCTTCTTGAAGGAGCCAAAAAACAAACCTGATGCCAAGAGAGAAGATTTGGAGGACGTGGATTTGGTGCCTGAGATTGTTGTCTGACTACAATGTTGAGAAGGTACAAGTGAACACAGTGGATCGCCTGGAGCAGAGAGGATACTGTGGATTACAGTGGCAGGGAGCTTAATTCCTCTCTGCTCTATCTTTCACATGGGCACACACAATTATCATCACTTGAGATGAGAAATTAATCAATCAATCAAAAAAGCTTTTGTCATATGGTTAAATTAAAAACATACTGACAAAAAAATGCATGCATGGTTTATTTTATTTATTGCTACATCTATGATAAATGGGTATGGATAATGAATGAATGTCTTATTTAGTCTGACCAACAGTCCCAAACTGAAATATATTCAGTTGACTATCTCGTGTAACCAAGAAAGGCTTAAAATATTCACATGTGAGATGCTAAAACATGGAAAGTTTCTGCTCAACTATGTCCAACAACTTAACATCATCAATTTCGTCATCAATTTTTAATAACTCAGGATGCAGTATCCACTTGAATGGGTATGCCACAATAATGTATCAATGTCAGATTTTCCACTCAAAAGCTTCATTTAAGTCAGTCGACGCAACGGGAAACCAATTGTCAAACAATGCAACATCAACAAAAGTTACGTACAAAAGAAAAAGTGCCAAATTACTAAATCAATTAATTTCCTAATAAAAGTATTTAAACAACAGCAGGCCTTCTGATGGTCATACTCATTCACACGTAAGATGTATTACTTTGGGGGACAACAAAATGAAAAAAACCAAACATTAAATGTCCGGGTTTCCTCCAAAAAACCCAGGGGGTCCATTTGAAACCAAATTTTTTATTTGGGCTGATGACGTCTACCTTTTGCTTTAAAGTGTTCGGGTGTCCCTTGAATTTTTTCTTGTCCAACCATTATTTTTGAATGAGGCCATTATCTGACACAGCTAACTGACAGCTTTCTCTCTGTCTGTCTGTTTCCTGTTTTCTGTATTTTTTCTAAACCCGGGTCGTCGTGCTGTTAGGATATCTTTCGGTTGGGGTTTGAAAAGGTATTTTTTGGTTTATCTCGCGCTCCCAGCCCCGTACTTCCCATCTAAAGGTTTTTAAGCCTTCGCTAATCCCCGGGGTTTCTCTTTTTAAAAAAAATTCTTCATTCACACACCCGCGCAGAAAGGGGACAAAAAAAACCTTAACGCAAACATATGCCTTCCCAAAGGGGTGTGCGTCAAACAGTCCCCTTTGTATTGACCTGCAATTGGAGCATCAGTCTTGGACCAATCCCCATCTTCTCTACAAAATACTTACATTTTTGTGAAGCATTTATTGAAAAGTGATGCAGAGTTTTTCTATTTTATTTTAGCAGTACAAACGAATTTGCTCACATACATTACACACATACACACACACAGTATGTTTAGTTAAGTTTTAATAAAAATTGATTAACATCTGTTGGGATATCACTTATAGTATGTGTTAACTCAATAACGAAACGATACAGTAACGAAAGATAACTTTTTTGTTTTAAAGCAATTTTTTAAAATCGACCATGGTTTTTCATCCCACTGTGTTAGTGCCTAAAGACTGCATTTTTAAGATATGACACCACCAACACCAACCATCCCTTTAGCCAACAAAAGTGGCTTCTCCCCAGTAGAATTTAGGGTTTGGGGTCTTGCTCAGGGGACTCAATACATCCCTAAAAATGTATAGCCCGCCCCCCTCTTTTCAACCGTAATAACATAAGCCTGAATTCTTTATCAATTATATTGATACTTGTGCAATGGACCAGAAAAAGCTAGCAAAAATGCTAAATGAATGTGATGAGCCAAACCACATCTGAGGACTTTGTAAATATTTTTTAATCTCAGAATAAAAAAAACGTATTAAACTGAAAAAACACAAAATGGGTTTCAGCTTTATTTCTGATAAACTGCCCTTTCCCCTAGATTTAAAATAAAGTAAAAGTAAATACAGCAGTGTAACTAGATTGCAGTCTAACAAGTTGAGTGAACATGCTTTCCATTTAAAAAAGAAATAAATATATATTTTTAGCACATTGAGCAGAGATGCCAAATGAATCCCAAATGGCCACTGGTGACGTTTAGTAAGAATACAATCAATCAGGATATGAAGCGGGATTTAAAGTAGGGGTGTCGCGATTTCAATTTTAAATTGAAAATCAACCAAAATAAGCTTTCGATTTCGACAATCAAAATCAAACTGATCGGCAATTCCCCCCGCCTACTTGCACACATCCGAAGAAAAAAAAAAAACAACCAGACACAGCGTAGCTTATCGGCTGGTAGCATGCAGCTAAAGACACAGGGTAACGTAAGCTTAGCCATACTCGCAGCTTGACTTTTCCAGACTATATGGCCTCTACCAGAGTCGGAGTTGACGGAGGAAGTAATTACCCAAGTACCATTCTGCCATCTAGTGGCATTGTCCCTGTTTTGAAAGAAATCAAAGTCAAATCGAATTAGGAATTTGGAGAATCATGACACCTACTTCAAAAGTGTCCTTTCAACATGCATGTCCTATACCTTTTAAGCATATATTAATGGCTTCCAACAGGTCCTTAAACACTGTAGATACAATTCCTAAATAGAGTATATTATCATTACATTATAAATGCAATGATTTGCTTCTCATTTAATTTCATTTAACATGATTCAACACACTGTCTAAAAAGGGCATTCAGTGCGTGAGTGGGTGCATTTTTCAAATCTCACTAAAACCTAAATGTTGACAATAACAATTAAAACAAAATAAAAGTTTGATGAAAAGATTGTTTTAGTGACAAAGTTTGCATGGCATCTATGCACATCGTAGGGTATTTCATAAACATGGGTATTACATGTCTGTGCTATGCCAGTCATAAGAGGAGCCAAGATATTTATTTTAATGAAATACCACAGATGTAATTGTGATTTATTGTATTCAAATAAGGCGTTTAAGGATCAGCCGTGCAGCACACACCGATTCTCTGCTAGGTTAGTTTTTCAATGAGCCATCTCACTCTGTCTCCCAGTTTCTCTCCATCCCCCCTCCCCCATGTCTTCCTGGGGAATTACACCTGTCACCCAGAGTTTTACCCACACAAAGCAGTCTATTAAAAAGCCTTTAGCGGGGCCATTCACTCAGAGTCTGCTTTCGCTGAAATGAGGAATGGGTTTAGGGTAAAGGTTGGAGTGTGTGTGGGGGGGGTTTGTTGAGGTTTAGCATTTAAGGTCTAGGCCTTTGGGTCCTTTGGAACATCATACCTAGGGGGTTTAGCATGACCAAATATCCTATAATCCCATTCATAAATAAATGTTCTAATGATGCTAATAGTTCCCACAGTTTCCTTTTTAATCCTCATTCTTTCAATTGTAATTCGAGTCTGACATAGCATCTCATCTGTAACAGCAAGACGAGGTATTAGTCACAAAAGGTAAATGTTGACTGTACAATCCACACAGTTTGATTGACAGCTGATCTCCTGGTGAGGCAGTTCAGAAGCACTACGGCGATGAGCGTCTAGCACCACATATGGAGACTAAAAGAAACTGAGGATTTCCACTTTAACTTTTAGCACATTGTTAAAAGTGTTTTTCGTGGCTGTGAAGACAGGTGCTCATACTCTACAGTCAGCAAACACACAGGACTGCTTTGTCCATCACGTGTGTACGGGTGTGCGTGTTTAAACAATAAAGCGCAGCTGCCCGGATCACTGGCTGGTCACCCACTTACACACACACGCCATCCGTAGGACACATTTGACCATAGACAGCTTTTAACCCACTACTGACTGCATATACTGTATCCTTATATACAGTATATAGATACATATATGCTTTGGAATATTTATGCCTGTTACTTTCAGTGTGCCAAATTAGGTGGTTTTCTGTCCACTTTTTATTTGACTGGGCCTATAAAAGTGTTTCTGAGCTTGTGGTAAATCAGGCTCCTCAAGAGTTTTCCCTAATTGAAAACACAAAGTATTTAACTAGCACGCTAGAAAACACAAATTGAGGCTGCGTAGATCTGAGGGTTAAGGTCGTGTAAGTCTCAATCTGTAGATTGACCATTTCTACACCCAGAGAGCATATTTGTCAAGATAAATATGCTAATAGCTAATAGCAAAGACCGGGGCAGAGGAGCGAGAGCAATAGAACACAAGATGTCGAAAACCCACAGTTAGCCTTTGCACTTCCCTGTTTGAAGAAGATGAAGGGATCTGTGGGGAGTAAGGTGAGATGGCAAACCTCTTCAACACCTTTGATGCTCAAATGGCAGCAGGAGATCAGAGACAGGCAGGTGGAGAAAGGAAATGGAGGGACAAGCAAAGACATATTGCAAAGAGATGGGAGAGAAAAGAAACGTAAATGGAAGGATGACAAAAAGTATTCCAGCAGTAGAAAGACGAAGATGCTGCTATTGGGGTATGTCAAAGCAGTGCACTTAGTCTGGTGTTATGCTCAAACAAACACATAAAAGCTACACAATAGCAAGGATCTCCATGCTGTGTGTATGTGTGTGTGTTTACCACAATAAGTAGATTGTCTAGCCTACATGCATCTTTCTGTCCAGCAGCCAAATGGAAAATTACACCGTGGCAGTGGCTCTGTGCTGCACACACACATCTTTGCATTGGAGGACCCCTTAGTAAATACATTCATTCTCTAGTCACTAACCCCAAAACAACTTTTGATCACAACTGTTAAATTAACTGTGTGTTCAGACAGAGTACTAGTCAGGCATTGAAGTCTGAATTCAAAATGTATTTAAAACATTTGAAAGGTTAAATTTGCTAGAAAAGTACAAAAATGGCAAAAATAAGATGTATTCAAATTTTGTTCAATACACAACAACACAAACCCACACACACAGTTTACTACATGCACACATTCATGGTTTACAGTGGGACGAGAGATGGATGGGCAAATATTGAGCTGTGACAGAGTAAACAATGCCCTAGTAACCAGATGGCTAGACTGACACAACACACACACACACACACACACACACACACACACACCCCACACACACACACACCACACACACACAGTGTCTATCAAATCTCAATAGCTGGTTGCTCAAAAGAGAAAAATTGTAGGGAGAGACAGATTGAGAGGCTGGTTTTAAAGCTGAGATATCCTCAACCCATTTATCATTGTCTCTTTCCAAATCTGAACATCCGTCTCTACCTCCATCCCTTCGACACTGTCTTATCACTTCCCTCCAACATCTTTATCTTTCCTTTCCCCTCCTGCTCTTTCTGACAGCTACTGAGGTGACACAGACCCACATGCCTTGAGAGGAAGCCACTGTTTCAGAACTGTGGACAGCTTCTTCCCTGCTGACAGTCTCAGCTTCAGCACCCTGGTCAGCGACACTTCTGCAGGCAAGAGTTTCTGCTGGGCTGCACGATATCAGGAAAATATCTAATTGGCTTAAGTATTTTTGAAAACTTTAAAATTTTTAATATGATTCATATATATATATATATATATATCTGAGGATCTGTACCAAACAAAGATACAATTTATGATGCAATTTGTAGCCGGGGACCTCTCTGCAGCACCCCAATACTTAATTCAGAATAGTTTGACACATATTGCCTTTAACAAATATTGTGCCTTGCTGCAATTTGGATATTGCACTAGTCCACATTGCAATTTTGCAATATGGACTATTAATTGCAATAATTGTGCAGCCCTATTTCCTGCCCATGTTTAGGGAGCCAAGCACTGAAGATGGACTGATGCAAGTATTACAGCTTTTGAAATTGTGACAGGCTCAGGAATTTGTCAGAAAAGACCCATGCTGTGTCTCAAATCACGCATGTCTGTACTACACTTGCTATTTTGAGTACTTTATGCGTTCAAAATGACGCAGTATTGCCAAACGCAGTGCACTACCCAGATGCTGCACTCAAAACAGTCAAAACGTTGATTGTAAAACCCTAGACACTACTTGGAACATCCGGAACCACCAACATATTTTTAAACTTGTGAAAATGGCGGGTGAAGAACCTGCGGCGGTTGTGATAGAAATGGTGAACACTGAACTATACAAAAGTAATTTCTACATGTGTTTATTTCAATAAGTACCACTATACTGTAGTCGGATAGTGAGAAAACAAACCGTGTATATTTTGGCAGGTAACAATAAGTGGCAGTAAATTTCCGCCCAGTTGCAATTTACCATTAATAATAATGATAAAAATAGTCATTTCCGGTCAGTTCATAACAGCCGTGCGTGAATTTACGACAACACTACCCTGTCGAAATGTATGAAATGTAAGTGTACTCACGCAAGTATCCAAATTGCCTCCAAACTCACTTTGCATTATATGATCATGAAGAAATCTCAATCCCTCTGGTGCCGTTTAGGTAACATTTGTGTGATAAATGCTAGCTTTATTCAGCATGAAGCACTTTTCTCAGCCTGGGTGACAAATGAAAGAAAAAAAACAACATGAAGTGTCTTAGTAAGGTGTTAAGCCTCCACAAACCTCCAGAACAGCAGTATTCAGGATTTTCAAAAGAAATCCTGCATGTAAAGGCCTCTAAAGCGCCACATAAACCTTTTGGATCCTGAAGTTTCTATTTAAACGCAGACTAATGATAATAACACATTTGTGCTTGCATGTGAACCACATTCAACAAGTATATTTTATTTAGGTTATGGGTTTCCAAAACCAGAGTTAGGACCAGCAAAAAAGAGAAAAAAAGAGATCCTGTAATGCTCTGCCATACCATACACCCTAAATATAGCGGACGTGGCAGCAGTGACGTTACCTATTGGTTTGTGGACTGCCATATAAAACCTCAAGTTAATGGATGTCCAACAGGAACTGGATTGCGATATTTCTTTTCCCTGCGATATATATTGCGATATGAAAAAAGAAAAAGTAATTTTTAAAAGATGAAATGTCAGGTTGTGGTCGACTAGCGGGGCCTGCTCGTTGGTTTGATAAATATATCAAACCTGCATGTCACGCGCACTCGCAACAAACTCTGTGTATCCAAGAACAACTAAATCAGTGGAAATGACATTAGATCAGACACAGACTTCCTTAGTAGATTAGTTTTACGTTTCTAGCGTTACGTCGCGGCTGCGAACCGTTACGTTATTTGGGACAGACGGACCCCTTGGATCTTTAGGCTAACTATATTAGCTTTAGCCTGGCTGGTAGCAACTTTCTGCAGGGGGAAATGGACAGGAGATGTTGTTGTTATGTTGCGTTAATCAGGTGATTTAGTTCATATTTGCAGCAAACATAAAACACTGACTGCTGTAGAAGAATTTCATTTTTTTTTCCTCACTTTTTTGTTACTATTATCATTATGCTTCAAAGCCTGGCGCGCTTCTTGGAGACCTGCTCGAGTTTGGCAGTTTGGCCGTCGCCATTTTGGTTTTCTAAAACCGTACATGAGGAGCCAGTGTTGTTTATGGTTGCAATGGTGCTAAATTAAACGCTAAAGAGGGAAAGTTGCCAATTTTCCAAACCATATGAAGCGAGTACAGTACTGATTTAGGTAAACGCAGACCTCCGGGTACTGGCGCCATTCATTTTCATATAGGGCAGTACACAGAAAATCGGCCCACTTTCCCTTAAGTTACCAGCTAATGGTAGCTAACTAGCATGGCAGAATGCTAAACAAGACATTTTTAGAAGACCAAAGACCACCTTTCAGACACAGAAGCTGTGTCCATTATTTTAGTTTATGCGCCACACACACACACACACCACACACACCACCACACACACACACACACCACACACACCACACACAACACACACACACACACACACACACACACACACACACACCCCCAAACCCCTGACAGCTGTTAAATATGCCGAGCATCTATCTTCAATAGAGCAGCGCTCCAGCTCCATCACAGCCATATGGACAGCAGGCTAATAGACCCATGATTACAGAGCACATCACCCCCTCACTCTCTGTCTATCAGTCTTAAACCTCTTTGCCTCCCCTCTTGGCCATCACCCTTCACATCATTAGGCATTGACAGATGTGGGGTTACTGTACTCATAGTTTAGACTGGAGCTACAGATGTTGAAACCTTCAAGTGCTCAATGTCCAAAGTCCTTTTGCCATGAATGCCTTTTCTACTACGTTCAGTATTTCCCTTTATCCGTAGTAGCACGTTCTGTTTCACTCAAAGATTCAAGCTAGCAACATGATCTTGTCGTGAGAGAGTTGGACTAACGAGGACCTTGTGTTTGAGCCATCATGCTGATTTTGGATTCGTCCATTTTGTTTTGTGTTGACATGTATTTAGCTAGTGTTATTTATTTTTCAAAACGGACGTGTCTGTCAGCCTGTTTTCAAAAATGTAAATCATAAGTCATTTATGGAGGGATTTGGCCTGGCACTCGTAGCTGCTAATGAGCTGAGAGTCAAAATATTTAGCTGAACTGTAATTAAGAAGGTCAACCTTTTAATAGATTACTTCTAAATATGTACATTATATTAGTTCAGGGGGACGTTTGATTCCCAGGGTAAATAATTGGAGCAAATAAGATGCACTGACAGTACAGACGAAATTCAAATTTAGTAATAATATTACAATACCTAAGCAAGAATATGAATTAAAAGAATGGAAAGTTTCTCTTTCTTGGTTTAAGCGGTATATTTAGACAGTAATTATTTAACCAACAACCAGTGGATATCAGTCTGTCTTTGTAAAGACGTTTTATGATGTAGCAAAGTCTTTAGATTCATAAAGGTATTATTTGAACAAAGCCATTAAGGAGGACATGGATGGATCACTGTTTATCTAATTTACAAATTACACAAATTGTGAGATGATACAAACATTAATAACGTATTATTAATTGTAACTAAAGCATTAGTTAGAGTACAACTCAAAACCACTTATAAAGAAGTTAGAAACTTTAGAGTAAGTCCAAAATGTAGTTTGTTAGTTAGTAAGTTCACTTCACGCTGTTTTTATTCCGCTTATGGCCACATACAAATTTTATAATCGAGCCACAAATTATTTGCTATATAAAACATTAAATAATAAGATCGGAAAGGAGCTGGATGAAGACAACATCTTATTTTCCCAGCCCCTTTCTCAGATAATACAGCAAACAGAAATAGACAGACAGTCAGGTAAAGGTTGATTTTACATAGAAAAGAGAAAGAGAGAAGACCAAAAAAGAAAAGAAAATAATAATAATAATAATAATAATAATAATAAATGTTTCTGGCAACATATTGTCTAATTTTAGGTGTTATACATTTTCTTGAACTGAAAGATATTGATATTACCCTTGAAGGTAATTAGTTGGTTGATTGGTTTATGTCGAAAATGTTGAAAACTCCTTAGTAACAAGTGATATATGCACGAGGAGCATTATTTGACATGCACATAATGTTAAAATATGTTGACACAAAGCTCACGTGTATGTTTAATACTTTGAAACCTCCATGCAATTCAGGTACAGTATGATGGTTTATGCTGAGATAGATATATATATATATATATATATATATATATATATATTATACATACATACACTACCGTTCAAAAGTTTGGGGTCACATTGAAAAGCACTGTACTTTTCAATGAAGATAACTTTAAACTAGTCTTAACTTTGAAGAAATACACTCTATACATTGCTAATGTGGTAAATGACTATTCTAGCTGCAAATGTCTGGTTTTTGGTGCAATATCTACATAGGTGTATAGAGGCCCATTTCCAGCAACTATCACTCCAGTGTTCTAACGGTACAATGTGTTTGCTCATTGGCTCAGAAGGCTAATTGATGATTAGAAAACCCTTGTGCAATCATGTTCACACATCTGAAAACAGTTTAGGTCGTTACAGAAGCTACAAAACTGACCTTCCTTTGAGCAGATTGAGTTTCTGGAGCATCACATTTATGAGGTCAATTAAACGCTCAAAATGGCCAGAAAAAGAGAACTTTCATCTGAACCTCGACAGTCTATTCTTGTCCTTAGAAATGAAGGCTATTCCATGCGAGACATTGCTAAGAAATTGAAGATTTCCTACAACGGTGTGTACTACTCCCTTCAGAGGACAGCACAAACAGGCTCTAACCAGAGTAGAAAAAGAAGTGGGAGGCCGCGTTGCACAACTGAGCAAGAAGATAATTACATTAGTCTCTAGTTTGAGAAACAGACGCCTCACAGGTCCCCAACTGGCATCTTCATTAAATAGTACCCGCAAAACACCAGTGTCAACATCTACAGTGAAGAGGCGGCTGCGGGATTCTGGGCTTCAGGGCAAAGTGGCAAAGAAAAAGCCATATCTGAGACTGGCCAATAAAAGAAAAAGATTAAGATGGGCAAAAGAACACAGACATTGGACAGAGGAAGACTTGAAAAAAGTGTTGTGGACGGATGAATCCAAGTTTGAGGTGTTTGGATCACAAAGAAGAACGTTTGTGAGCCGCAGAACAAATGAAAAGATGCTGGAAGAATGCCTGACGCCATCTGTTAAGCATGGTGGAGGTAATCTGATGGTCTGGGGTTGCTTTGGTGCTGGTAAGGTGGGAGATTTGTACAGGGTGAAAGGGATTCTGAATAAGGAAGGCTATCACTCCATTTTGCAACGCCATGCCATACCCAGTGGACAGCGCTTGATTGGAGCCAATTTCATCCTACAACAGGACAATCACCCTAAACACACCTCCAAATTGTGCAAGAACTATTTAGAGCAGAAGCAGGCAGCTGGTATTCTATCGGTAATGGAGTGGCCAGCGCAGTCACCAGATCTGAACCCCATTGAGCTGTTGTGGGAGCAGCTTGACCGTATGGTAAGCAAGAAGTGCCCATCCAACCAATCCAACTTGTGGGAGCTGCTTCTGGAAGCGTAAGGTGCAATTTTCTCCAGATCACCTCAACAGCTAGAATGCCAAAAGGTCTGCAATGCTGTAATTGCTGCAAATGGAGGATTCTTTGACGAAAGCAAAGTTTGATGTAAAAAAAATCATATTTCAAATACAAATCATTATTCCTAACCTTGTCAATGTCTTGACTCTATTTTCTATTCATTTCACAACGTATGGTGGTGAATAAGTGTGACTTTTCAGGAAAACACAAAATTGTTTGGGTGACCCCAAACTTTAACGGTAGTGTGTGTGTGTATATATATGTATATAGATATTATACACACACACACACACACACCACACACACACACATACTATAAGGCTCTATGAGCAAGCTGTGGTTAACTAAATAACTAAAAAAACTACTTAGCCAAAGCAGGTCCTTTGATGCCAACATATTTAACACACACACACACACACACACCACACACACACACACACCACACACACACACACACACACACACACACCCCACACACACACACACACACACACATACCACATACACACACAACCATAAAGTCACACAGCAAAACACACAACATCACAACCGTCCATTCACACACACCATTACCATTGTTGTGGGCTGTCTTTGTTGTCAGGCAACGTATTGTACATTAAAGAAAAAAGACTGCGTTCATTTCCCGGCTATCGCTGCTCCACAGGCTGAGCTGTCGTTGTTGTAGGGGCGTTTTTTGATATGATAAAGAGGCGGGTATACATTTTTATTAACCTGGGTGGGCAGAGATTTTACTGTTAGTTGTTGTATGAGAGAGCGAAATTTGTTCCTTGCAGATCCTGTCTATTGTAACTCAACCATCGACCACACACACACACCACACACACCCACCACACACCACACACACACACACACCACCACCTCTGATCTCCTTATCCTCAGATAATCCTGCTCCATCTAAATCAGAGCAAACAGCCTGGGGGGGACAAACCGCCATTGTTTTGGGCCCATCTAATCCTTCTCTCCATCATTTTTATCTCCTTCTTATGTCTGACAAGGCTCCTCAACATCAACGGAGATCAACAACAAGATGGTAAAACAATCAAAGCCTACCAAAGGGGATTTAACTCCAGTTTCTCCAGGCCTATTTTAGTGTTAAGACTCAACATCTAAGGAAATCCTGTCTGGCTGGACAGTCAAAACCTCTCTCTTCATCAATTTCTGAGAAATGGTGGCATGGATCACCAGAATAAATTCTCCTTCCTGGCACCAGCGATGATGTCAGAAAATGAGGAAGGAGGAGAAGGGAAAGAGACAAAGAATGTGAATGTGGGAAGGAGGAGGAGCTGGGAGGTGAAGAGAGATTAGTGGAGGAGAGAGGAGATGTACAAGAGGATGTGAGGACACAAGATGCAAAGAAAACAGCAGAGTGGAGAGAGCAAGTTGGTAAAAAGAGAGATTACTGGATGAAGGAGCAGAGGTTAAGAGAGGAGGTGATGCCAAAAAGACTGCATCAGAAGGAAGGAGAGATGAGGAGCCGAGATAAATACAAAAGGAGAGACAAACAAAAAAATCTTCCAAGAAATAGGATTGGATTAAAGAGAAAGAGAAGAGGTGAATAGAAAAGAGACGTGGAGACGAGAGTTAAAACTAAAATAAAGAGTTGAGTGAGCGCAAAGTCAAAGAAAAAGGCAAGCGAGGGAATTAATTAAAATGGAATCAATAAACTTAAGTGATTCTTGAACTCTGACACACAATACATCTTCAAGTCCCCAAATCTAAACTAATTCTCCTCAGGGTTGTCACTATTTTATAAAAAGCATTTGTAATTTTAAGACGTTCATCTAACAGTGTCTCTTTCATTCTGTTCCTTCTAGTGAGCCAGATGCTCAGTTTTGCATTGAGTAAATGACACACATGCCTGCAAATTCTAGCACTGTGCTACATCTTCAACCAAAAACCACAACTCTGTAATCTAATACTAACCCTAAACCAGAGAGTCACTGCTGCCACAGAGGGAAGAGTCTCCCCCGACAGAAAGCAACCTCCCTGCTCTGCTATCTATCCGTCTGGAGCCCCATGGCACGCACTGGCATCTGCACTGCATTTGTCTATGGGAGGCTCGAACAGAGACCTCCGGCTGCCTCAGTGGGATGAACCTGGTTCATCACAACACACTTGGCCAACTTGAACCCGACCACACTTAACAGTGTACAGAGCTTTTGTTGATTCTTATTAAAAGTCTGAAGTTTTGGTGTACAAAATCAAATGTGAGAGGAGGGGAGAGGATAAACATTCAAGAATAAACAGCAGAAAAGAAAAGAGATTATTGAAGGTAAAGACAGGAGGTGATTGGAAAACAGGTGCAAGGCAAAAAGAAGAAAAATGAGGAGAGAGAGTTAAGGGAAAGAAAAGATGAAAAGAGATTATTGGAGGAAGTAGAAGACAGAGAAGGAAAATAAAAGAGCAGGATGAGACAAGAAAGGAGCAGAATAAAGAAGGATATAAAGAGGAGAGAAGAGGAACAAGAAAGGAGAAAAGGTATGGAGATATGAAGAGGAGAAAAAGGGAGAGGGTTATATAAAGAGGAGAGAAAAGGAGAAGAGAGATAAAGTGAAGAGGAGAGGAGATACTGTATACAGAGTAGAGAAACAAGAGAGGAGATATACTGATGTAAGAGAACCCACAACACACACCACACACACACACACACAACACACCCACACACACCCACACACACACACACACACACACACACACACACCACACACACACACACACCCACACACACACACAAAACACACACACACCACTTTGCTACAGCAGCATTTAACGCTGTAATGACAGGCCAGAGAGTGATAAGAGACTCTGAGTGGAGGCCACTATAGCTGCTCTCTTCTCCCTGGTAACAACTGTAATTATCCAAACTCCACACTCACTACTATTGATCTCTCCCTCTCCCAGCCCTGTGTCTATGTCTATCTCTCGCGCTCCTCTCTCTCTCTGACAGGGTAGCAGTAGAGTGCGTCCCTCTCAGCACAAGAGTTGTTCACACCTGCTGCCGATGGATGTGGAGAGCAGTCACAAGGACTTGGACAAATATGTGACAGCCGCAAAACACAAATATTGGTGCAGCTCTGATGTACCCCTCACGGTTGCGTGTTAAGTATAGTGTGTGTGTGTGTGTGTGTGTGTGTGTGTGTGTGTGTGTGTGTGTGTGTGTGTCTGTCTCACGTGGAGAATATAGCCCCAGCTTAGCTACACTAGTGACTAGTGTTGTCACAGTTACAGGGTTATGCAAGGTAATGTTTGTATGTGTAATTGTACCCACAAGGATGGGATTCAGAGAATTTCAATCAAAAGTGTTTGGTTCTAATATGTAGTATTTTTGTCGTTTCTTCTATGTCAATTGAAAATCTATAAATAAAGTTCACACAAAAAAAAAAAGTGTTTGGTTCCACACAGTCTTGAGGTGCACCCAATCATTAAATGGTTTGTTGAGTTTCCTGTGGGAGGATTAGTGTCCAAGATTTATACTAAACTGATGCAAATAACCATCGGAGAACTCCCAATAGTAAAGAAATGGGAGCAAGAGCTGAGCCCTGCGGGGAACGTAATTAATTGGGAGACAGTTTTTTCCACTGCTCCGAGAACCCAAATCACCAGTGTATCCATTTCAACATAGGTCACAGGACACATCGGACTCCCCAGAGGAGATACATCTCTAAAGTCATTTCCACTCCCTATTGCACATTCTGTCAACCTGAACAAACTGGGACTTTCCTGCATATGGTCTGGGAGTGTGAACAGGTGCATGAGTTCTGGAATAAAACAACATCAATAATATCTGATGTGATAGGATGTCAAATCCCTACCGACCCAATTGTTTTGTAACTTAATGACGACTCTAAGTTATACCTGCTAGGGAGACAGAGGAAAATTTGGCTAGCTGGCTCAATTGCAACCAAGAAAATGATAGCTCAGCTCCCCCCTCACTCGCTTTGTATAAAACAGTGGCTGTTGAATTTTCTAGACATTGATATGGTTGAGCTCTCTACAGCAAGGACTAATCAGACCTAATGACCTCAGCGTCATGAGAACTAGAGGAGAGTGATTAGGGAAGGTGTGATTTCTGTTGGTTTGTTTTATTGTCCTCGAGGCCGCAGAGGGTGGGGATTGGGACAGGGGTTTTGTTCTTGTTCAGTTTGGGTTTCTCTGTTCTGTATGTCTGCATGTTGGAAAAAACAAAAAATTGATCTGAAAAAAAACAAAAGGTAGTTTTTTTCTGTTCCTGTTCTGATAGATATTTACTGAAAAAAAGTTAGTTAATTGTAAATAAGGTAAATAGACTGACAAGTGATAAGCACCATGGCTCGCTGGCAGCTATAGGAGTAGTATCCATCTGAAGGAAAAAAGAATGGGGTGTGGCACAAGTACAGGGAAGAAAAACCCCCCAGACTTTGACAAGGGAGACTGCTGATCAAGTCCTGTTTCCTCCCAAAAGTCAATGATGGTTTCTTTCAATCATGATTATGACTGTTCCCTACCAGTAACCAAGCTGTAATCACTTTAATGAACACATTTCACCTGACAGAGGCAATAATAATAAGAGGATGCCATTAAATGTGTCCTTCCAGCTAAAAGTGAGACATTTCTTGATGGTATTCAACTGTGTCTCCAAAATCATTGAAATCGGGAGATAACAACATATCTCCCTGACACTGACCAAAGACAAAGACAGTTATTCCTATTAGCACTTAAAAGGGACATTAAACTGGGAACATTTTGTCAAACTACTAACCTTGTCAAAAAGCTATACAATATGTTTCCCAGATTATGTTAAGTGGTTTGACCACCTACTGTGTCTTTGTGCTTTCACTTTAAAAAAAAAAAAAAAGTTTAGTGAAACATTGAACTTTTTTGATTTTTCTTCTTCTAAGCACATTGAAAATAAGTTTTAACTCATGGAAACTTTGCTACTCCTCACTTGACCAAAAGCAAAAAACAACAAAGCTTTAATTTTTGGCTTTTAATGAGCCATGCTAACAACACTAATAAGTCTTTATTAGAGAAGATAAAGGTGTTCAGGATTATTTCTTACTGTGTGAAAGGCCTAAAGAAGAAAAATACCAGAGTAAAATTGAAAATGTCAGGGCTTTAAGTATTGAAACTAATCAGGCGAGCTGTCATTATAAAGGCAAGGTTAATAGCTGCTGACAGAATCACCTTCAGCAGACACCAAGATAAGAAAAGGGCTTTTTATTAGCACTGCTGACACACGACACCACACACACACACACACACACACACACAACACACACACACACACACACACACACACACACACACACACACCACACACACACACACACTTGTGTATCTGAGCACATATAAATAATCCACACACTCACAGAAGATCGATGTAGGAGATCCAGTTGCTGTGCATCTCCTGTTGTAGCCATATGTGGACCATCAGATAGCGCCATTCAGCAGGGGGAAGGATTTACAAGTCGCGCCGTGGCCTCGACACCCACACAAAACCCCTCTTTTGTTCTCCCATCACCTGTTCCAGATTTATGACGTCCAATTACAAACGCGGATGCTAACAGTATTCCCCATTAGCCTATCAAATGCTTTAGTGGTTGTTCCTTCAAAGGGTTATCTGGCCTTTCAGCAGGGGCGTAACCAATTTATGGCCCCCCCAGAAGATCTGAACAAAGACCTCCCTGGCTCTGCTTTTTGTTTTCCTGCACCGCTCCCCAAGACAGGTAATTAACAGGGAAGGAGTTTGTGGTTAATTTGCGAGATAATTATCTAAATTAAACTGCCTTTCGTCACACGGGGGCTCTATCGCTCTCTCCCTCGCCTGCATGCACGCAATCTCTCTCTCTCTCTCTCATTTGATGAGGGTGGTCAGGGTATTGTGCTGCTATAGAAACAAACCAGTAATGACATGTTCTTCTTGCCTTCCTTTTGTTTTCTTCTGCTTTGTTTTGCTTTTTCTTTTGTTTTTTAGTCACGGAAGAAGTAAATGAAGAGGGTAAAGGAGCAGAGAGGGAGATACTGAGGAACGCACAGTGAGGGGGAGATAACGGAGAGAATCAGTTTACTTATAGACTTTACCAGATGACAAAAGAGAACAGTGCCATTAACACACACACTATAATCTGATCTGCAGCGACTGGTATTTATCAGGTAGCTCTGAATAGCAGCGCTGATGTGCAAGACACTGTTAACTGCTCAGGAGATCAGATCACTAGGGCAGAATCTGGAGTGGGAATCCAAATTTAGTCTGCACGAGTAACACCCAACTGTGAATCAAGTCGATTTGTTGAAGTCCCTTAGGTTTGTAGCCACTGATTACAGTCCTGTTAAAAAATAATAATAACGAGCATCAAGTGCACGTGTGTACAACATGATGAACTTTGTGGGAAAAGGACATGTTTTACTCTCTGGCTCCTAAATAATATCCCTCTATTTTGGTAGTCCATACATCCTATAACTACAATATCCTTGAATATGAGATTATGTTATGGGTACACCGAACATTTAAACTGTAGAAACCACCACAGGCCACACTGTACGTTACTTATATTCTCTATAGTAATTGTGTTTGCATTTGATTTATTTTAAAGAACTTATAGTACTTAAAATTGTATTTCATTACTTCTATTTTACCTTGTCTAATTACTTAATAGAAGACTACTGCTATGCAATCTCCATGTTTACATGGAGCATAAGGTCTGCAGACTAACGGTAGATGCTAGATGTGTGTTTTTGTGTTCTTCACTATCAAAAGTCCCCGCCAGCGTGAGAAACTCCTTCAGCCAGAACCATAAAATACAACTGGAGCAAGTTGACCTAGCCTACCAACAGTCGGCATATGGTAGGCAAAGTCCAGCAAAAACAGCAGGTTATTTAGGAGCGGCTAACTTTTTTGCTAGGGCTAACAGTAGGCTTAATTATATATTGGTGGGGCTGTGGAATTTGAAAGTTTCGGCTTGGATATGTGGCATTTTAAAGTCAATTTCAAGTAATATATTACCATTACAAACTTCTCACACACACTACACACCAACCAAACCAATAGTAGTAAAAAAGGAAATAGTCTGCACTGTGATAGGACTGGTAGTTAGAGTCCTGCTCATACCTTTCTCTGGCTGCGCTGAGAGTGAGTACTGGAGAAAAATCCTGACATGAGGAGCCTCTAACATTATTTCTAAAGAGAAGTTGTTCTTCAAGTGTAACTGATATGCTTTGGTGCCCAAAAGTAAAAAGCCACTTCCACGCTCCAATGATTATGCAGGGATGGTAGACAGACACTTCCAAAACTACAACAAATCACACTGCGGCTCTCAATCTAAACAAGTGAATATTTAACGTTGGCCACATTTTATACTTTGAACCTAAAAAAAAACACTAAACAGGATATTAATGTGCCAACTTATGGACACATTACTACTGCAGAGTTTGTATGTTGTATTTTATCTGTTTAACTGATTTTGTGTAAAGCACTTTGAATTGCCCTGTTGCTGAAATGTGCTATACAAATAAAGCTGCCTTGCCTTGCCTTGCAGAGGTCATTGTTGGGAGATCAGGGGGGACATCAGCATGTATTTGACAAAATGGTTTCAACTCAAAAAATCTCAAATCAAACTTCCAGCCTCGAGCAAAAAACTTTGTGATAAGATTTTAATAAAATTATCATGATGCCTTTTCAAATTTTGCATTAAAATGCCTGGATGGAAACACAGCTAGTGTGTCTGTGTGTCTGTCTTACGCTCTCTCTTCACCCGTTCCTCCTCGCTTCCTCTATCTCGCTCTCTCTCTCTCTCTCTGTACAGTAGGAAGGAGGGATGATCGCTACCTGTCACATCTGTTGGCACGTTGCCATCAAGCCTTGACAGGAAAATAACACTCTTCAGGGAAAATAATACACTTGTTCTGCCTTCGGCGCTCCCAGACACATGCCTCGGTGTTTGTGTGTTTGTGTGTGTGTGTGTGTGTGTGTGTGTGTGTGTGTGTGTGTGTCTAAAAGCCCTCGTCGCTGCTGTCAACCTGAGTACAAAGGATCACTTTATATGATTAGTATGCATCTCTGAAAAACATATTGAACAAAAAGCCCTGCCCCGAATGCTGCTCCACGCCAATTAATGGATTAAGAAATTATTTTGGGGGGGGGGGGCTTTTTTTGTGAACAGCTATGATACGTGGCGGGAGAAGCTTTTTCGTTGGGTTTTGCCACTAAAGGCCCAAATGGTTTTTTGAATAAAACGAAAAAATTAAAACCAAAATATTTGTCTTTACTGAGTGACAAGGCCTATAAAACATCCCCCTGCTCCCTTTAAAGCATGAAAAAATTTAAATTTTTTTCCCCAAAAGGTTGATTAAACCCCCCGCAGCTATAAAGGGGGGCTCTTGATCACAGTACCGGCCCCCTTTACTGTTGTTTAAACCAGCAAATGTCTGTCCCCCACCATCATCCCTGTGTTGTTCAGGGGACAAAAAACCACTTTGCGGGCGTTTTCCCCCGCCCTACAGAGCCCCGGGACACCGTTTAAACCTCCCCTCACCTCCCCCGCCGCCCCTGTTTTAAACGGTTTTTTTAAAATTTTGGGAAAAACTAAAAAAAAAAAAAAAAGAGAGATTGAAATCGACTTGGCCCCAAGAATGACATTTGATTTCTTACTTTGTGGTACACTGCTTTAGGTGTGTAGCAAGAGTGGTTGTCTTTGTGTGAATTGGCTGGAGGATTTGTTGTCTATTATTTTACATTCGGAAACATATACAGAAGCTAACTGTTCATAGTGGCAGTAATATGAGCAACCTTTTCTGGAAGAGAAGTGCCTTTTTTTACAGTGGGGCTGTACTGAAAATTATTTTCAGTAAAAAAAATGAAATGCCAGAAAATAGGGAAATGCTCCTCACAATTTCCCAGAGCCCAATGTGACGTCAAATATACAAATACTCACATTTGAGAAACTGATACTAGAGAATATTTGGCAATTTTGCTTTGAGAAACAGTTTATAAAATTAGTGAGCAATGAATTTGAGACTTGAAATTGTAACATACTGCTGGTTTAATATTCATGAATGGTGCTAAGAATGCTGTAGAAATCCATGACCATCGTGTCATCCAAGGTCTGTTAAAACAGGTGCTGTGCTTTCTTTTAACTCTATCCCCCAAATATTCCCACTCTGTGTGCTCTTTAATGCTGGAAAGCCACATAAAACTAAAAGACTGACTACAAACTACATTTTAAAACAGGGATCTTCTTTAAGAAAGAGACAGAATATTAGGTGAAAAAGCAGCCCTGTATTGTGCCTGTTGACACTGTGCTTTTGGGCTGCATAATACCAAACAAATGTTTAATTAAAATATCACAATTAGTCTGTCCGAGCTGAAAGAGGGATCTTTCCTCGTAGCTTGTTACAGTTTTCCCCATGTTGTCCTAATAAAGAGTTTATTTCTTAATTGAATCTGAACTGATTTTGGACAGATGTTTGAGTTTAATGTTATTAATGTATGAGGCTGTTAAACTGTTTATTATGTTTAAGTTGTCTTAAAATATAAAGCAGGCTAATCCAACTCAGCCTCAACACTGCCTTCTCTACAGCCCAGTACAGCCTATAGCAGGACTAAAAATGTGTTTGCTCATGTAATTAGAAATGTATTCAGAAGACTTTCTAACAGTATAACACATGTCAAACGTGGTCAGAAGAGTGTACTGTGTAGAGTTACAGCATCCAAATTATTGGTATCCTATCCATTATATATCCTGAAGAGAGCTCAATTCTCAATTTCCACCCAACAACATGGAAAATGGCAGTCAATTTTCCTCTGCTAATGCAAACAACATAGCTCCTCTAAAATCAATGTAATTGGCTGGGCATTTAGTCTGACTGAATATCTTGTGCGATGCTTGTAGTGGTGCGATGATGGCAGCGTAGTTCCTTCATAGTGAGGGGGTCTGAGTAATGGGAGGAGCACTGACATGTGAATGGTGGGGAAATCTATTTAAATATATACAGAGACAGATTTCCATTTGTGATGCTCGTCAACCAGGCAGCTGAGAGGTGATGTGTCATTTAGCAGATCATCCTGAACCACATACTTGTGTTTTATTCTAAGTTGTGTGTTTTACAGTAAGAATCCAACTTTTTATGAATAAATGTCATTTTGGCCACAGTTTGCTGTACACACAATATTGATTTCACCAATAGTTCATAAAGGCTTTTACATTCCCTGTTCTTATACTCTGTCTGAAATCCTTTCGTTTTAAAAGGGACATTCCACTGACTTTAAACATCTGGAGCGAGATTTCTAAGTCTGACAAAATAAGCTTTTATCTTACAGAAAGCCTAAGTGACAAACTGGGGCGTAGAGTTTAAAAGACTTACTAGGCAGGGGAAGCCTAATGAAAGATGCTATTGACTTGTAATTTGTAGAGGTGGATCCAGCTTTTTTAGAACTTGACCCACTAATAATCTGGATATCTCTGTCTTTTTAAATGTCTCATGCAAGCCTCGCAATTTTGTGGAAGTGCAATATTACATCCCTAAACACTAAATTATACCCTTTAAAGATCTGAGGAGAGGTTTATGTTTTACAATTACACACAGTTGTATGCCCTTCTTCCCAAAAAAGTGAATTATACTCTGGCATTGCAAACAAGCATACATCTATCAAAGACATCCAATTTAAACTAATCTTAAAAGTTATATACACAGCATGATTTTACAGTTTTGTATTTACAAAGAAAATTCTGATTCAAAATTGTAAATTTGCATTTGTCCAACAAACTAGCTAATTGTTAGTCGCGTGCCTTCTTTACGACCTCAAAAAAATGCAACAAAGTGACCTTTTCCACTCTGCCTGACAGCGGACACAAGCCCGGTTACACTGAGCTGCACACAGAAGACCAGCAAGAGAGGAAAAAGACTGAGCTGCCTACTCTAAAATTGCGAAAATTGGGTTAAGGAAAAGTGCGTCTATTTGTGTTTTACATAAAATATACTTGATCCCAGGCTATATTTGTCCATGCATTAGAGGCAGAGAGCGCCTGAGCGACTGCTCTGTGCTGGAGGCCCTCTCACCAGGATCTGTTTGTCAGCTTCCACATTTACTGCGTGGAGAATGAATGCAGAATGCCGGATATCCATCACATTAATGCGGTTTGATAGCAGCCTGGCACTTTGAGGCAATTCAGCTCACAGGAAGGCTCCCGTATCCCACTGGTCCCTGCATTTTCTGAAAATGGTTTGGAACGCTGCACGCCCCTGAATAACAATTCCAGTGTAGTCGTGCTGGCGGTAGATTTCACTGCTTTGTTGAATTCTACAGTAAAGCTATTTGTTTTGTCTTTGTTACTATTGCTCTTACCTCATTCAGTAAATATCAACTTGGGCTTAGAGGGCGATGCTGGCCTGTGTTTAAAAATCGTAAGATAAAATGGACGTTCTTAGACCTAATGAAAAATCTCGCTTTTTTTTTTTCTCTACAAATCCCAAAAGTAATTTAAGATGCAAAGAGTTATGACCTTCTGCATGTAGGGACATCATTGGGATCAGGAATCAATTTCTATTTTCTGTATCAAGAAGCAACTATAATAAAAGAATCAGAAAGCACTTTTCTCAACTAAGTAACAATGTTTTACAAGAAAATAAAAACAAAACTGAAAAAGCAAACGCTAAAGGCAAAGAAAGTTGATGAAAATATAAAATGGCAAGAGTGGAGGGGTAAAATTAGTAAAGACGTATTTTAGTTCACCAAAACTTTCTTTTTAAAGCAAGATGAGATGAGAAGAATGTCCAAGAAATGATAGTATAGAGTAGGTATGTAACAATACACTCAATTTACAATTTCATACAAGTTCAGACTACGTTTTTCTCACAATTCTTTTCAACAGAATGAAATGACGCATCAAAAGTGCAACTAAAAATAGTACTTTTAATTGGCATCAGCTGTGTGCTTGACCATCAAGTGGTATTTCAGGCTGGACGTGCTGCAGTTCACAAGGACAAACACACAGATCACTTTGGTCTTGTCAATGGAACATTTGGAAACTTATAAAAAGTAAACTTTCCATTCAGAATCTTATTGGCGTCCATTTTGTCAAAACGGGTTTGCGTAAACGCCGTTAATAACGCATTCAACTGACAGCACCATTAAAATGTAATAATAACTTACAACAACTTTTATTTCCAGACATTTGCTGTTAAACAACAAAAAGAAGAAACACTAAATGGCAGAAGAGTATTTTACAGTAACGGAGCCATACTCAAACGCAACACGCCCCGGCTCTGTGTCTTTAGCTGCAGACTGCTACTGTACGTCCCTGTGTTGGAATCCTTTCCAGGGAAATCATACATCTAACTAGTGTAAAGATTACAACCTATTGAGATAAAAAAAAATGAATCGCAGTGCAATTTTTAAACAGCCCGGGGCGTGACACTAGCACAGGTAACTTTAGCCTGCTGTTAGCAAGTAATGTTAGCTGGCTTAGACGTGGTAAAAACACTGACAGCTAAATGGTGTGAGCTGTGGCTGGGTTCCATTGACAAGACCAAAGTGATCTGTGTGTTTTGTCGTTGTGAACTGAGCGATCATCGCACCACGTCCAGTCTGAAATACCACTTGATGGCCAAGCACACAGCTGATGCGAATTCTCCCCCCCCCCCACACCGGTCAAAGTATTTTCTCCACCCTTTTATTGATGGACAGTGTTACATTGTGTGAGTGATTATTTGCTCCAAGTGTGAATGACTGCTCCAAGTGAGAATGTTACGTGTGAAATACAACACTAGAGTAGGGTATATGCCAATGTTGTTTTCAATAAAAAAAAAACTTTGCACAAAGCAAGCCGATCCACTTTTCCAAGAGCATTACAATGAGAAAAAATAATGGTACAAAAAGAAATCAAGAGACATTTAGAATGGATAAAAATGTGTGATGTATTAAGATTAATTGCAAATTAAATATGACATTAATGTGATTAATTGCGATTAAATATTTTAATTGTTTGATAGCACTACTTTACACATTTAAATTGATTGTTAACATGATGCATGGTTACATCCCTAGTATAGGGACTTAATCTGCAAATACACCGTTAGTCACCAGCCAAGACCCCAGGCACATTAAGGGTCAACAAATCAGTGATGTATCAGCCATGTTGAGTCTTAAAGTCAGCAGTAAGTATAAACCAAGGAAGGAATGCGGAGTGATAACAATAAACTTGAACCTGTAGGAACATAAACTGAAGAGTGCCGAATCTTTTTATATTCAGTGTATACGAAGCAGGCTAAAACCTGATTTATTCCTGTACAACCAATTTTACTATTACCTGGCGGTGATTCAGTTGAATGCAAAAGTACAAACTTTTGTTGGCTGGCTTGACTGCAACAAAAAAATTCCATACCTTATATTTGGACAGAAAGATGCAACAGTTTTTAATACATTATATGTCCTTATTATGTATTTTTTCATGTTTTGCCGTTGGCCATTGGAGGCTTTCAGGTGTGGGGTAATAGTTTATTGGATTAACATACCATTTAGCTTTATTCTACCAAAACTTTCATCATCTTTCAATTGAATTTGAATAAAATTTGCTTTAACTTGCCTTCTAGTGTTGATGTTTTTTGTTTCTGATATGTTATAACTAAACGGAGAATGAAGAAATTAAAAATGTATGAAATGAATTCATAACAGGAAGGTAAGTGAACATTTCTATAGTGCAGATCTGCAATTTGCAGTCAAAAGATTTTCTTGATAGCTAATCTAATGAGTTCTAACTGCAAAAAGGTTGCTAATGCAAAAGTACTGATGAGTTTACCTCCACATAAGAGGTGTCACAGCTCAGACTTTCCCTGCAGCATCTTGGGCAACAGCCCAATCTAGCATCTTTTTTTTCCCTTTACCCAGTTAACCCTAGTCTCTATAAGGAGTGAAAAACACAATGGAACAATCTAGTCACATTTGAAAAGTGAAGCTAATGGTGCATCAACAGGTCGAGACTCTGAGCTCACATAATGGCAGTCTTTATTCCACTCAAGCTTGTTTGGCCATTATGGGACAGTTACTCTAAATAACCGCTGAAGAAATGGCATAATGCCTGCGTAGTGTGAGGAAGTAATATCTGCCTATTCATATTTTGTTCTCTCCGCTTCTGGAAAAAACACCCATGCAGCCCCATACAGTGTGCAGGGTATTTCTGCGTTTCCAGTGTGCATCCAGAAACCACGATTTATATCTTACAGCAGTTTAGTTACTGCAAACTGTGGAATTAAAAAAAGAAAATTACCACCACTATGGTGTGAACATTTCTTAATTAATATCATTTTCAAGGTTGATGCACTTTGAGGCAAGAGCAGTGATGTATGGTGTTTGTAGGTCTTGTTAACTGGTGAAATGTTTGTGGGCATTTTGAAATATCAGGTTATCATATCTTTATGTCAAGATGTTATAATATGTCAAATATTAATCAGATCGTATTGTGAATTTGGTGTGGGTGTTTTATTCCATGCATCTTATTTTAAAAAAACATATATCCTCTTCTTTATTTTCCACACATATTTAACCAAGAAATTAAAGCAGCTGAAAATTTATTGTCTCTCTGAATGTAAATTGTCTTCATAAAACATACTTTTAAACCAAATGTGATCTTTCATAGCCACATGAAAGGGGATTTTAAATGTCTTTAAACATTTCAAATTAAATATCAAACTACGGTTAATTTAATTCTTAAACTACAGCAAGTGATAGTAGTATAAGTAGTATAATAATAATAATAATAATAATAATAATAATAATAATAATAATAATAATGAATAATATATTACATCCTCCAGATGTGACATTTTTGTCTTCCAGCTGTTTCCCACATTGTACTTTCTGTTATTTGTCTGTTAGACAAACAACAACTGATATAGTAAAGTGGGACAGACAATCGCATGAGACAAATCAGTAGGCTTTGATTTCTGGGTAAAAAAGGTCAGTTAGTGTCTGGAGTCAGGAGTTTAATTCCACAGGGGACTATGGTTGTCAAGGCTTCAGTGGCTTCTCTCAATTTTTAAGTTTTAAGGTGGATATCAAGCTCCCTCCAGTGGAAGGTGTCTGCACTACAGAAACGATGACTCCAGAGAGTTACCCTGCCCTTTGTGTACTTTACGTCCATCACTTTCTCAAGGAAAGTTATATGGATCGGATGAAACGTGCAGTACTATGATGAAGTTCTTCTAAATTACAATTGTAAGATCAACTGTGGGGGTCAGACCCCTTACGGATGAGAAACATTTATTTATAGTTTGTGTCTGTGCTGTGCTGTTTGTGCCTGTGCTGATGATGGTTTTGCTCAACTGTCATTTAAGGTTTTCATGGGTAGTTATTTTGTTAAATTAGTGCGTCAGCCACAAAAGGTGACTTAATTCTGCACTGGAGTCAAAGGCACGAGTTACTGAAGTAGGCAAGGAACTGTGTTGTCATCACAAGATAACTAAATCATACTTGTGAATTTAATTTAAACGCATCGGCTTAAATAAAAAAAGATAATCTGTGGAATAACCTGTAAACCGCTAAGAGAAGTGAAGAAGAAAGTCAATTGTGACTTGCATGGTAGCACCAATATTGCTGAGTTTGTTAGACTGTGCTGCCATCCAGTGGTTAAATCGGGACTGCAGCATTTCCTCTTCATCTTCACAAGCACATCAATAATGTGAGTCACATCAGTTTGTTCTAGCCATTCATTTTCATCTAGGATTGTATTTACTATTACCACTGACTTTAAATTTTAAAGTAAGTCCATATGTATCAGCAAACTACATCTAAAGCTTCCACGAGACAGTGTCTTGCAATTTCTGTCTCCCACCAGCAACAGATGATGTCCATGCTTCACTCAAAAGGCTCAAAACTGTGCCCCTGAGGATCAAAGTTGGTTGTTTGATGTATATGATTGCAGAAAAGAACTACCATGCATCATTATACATAAGAGAGTATTATCCTGGAGAAATAAAGATGGTTGCAGAAGAAAACATGAGGCGGAAGCCATCAGACGCCTGTACTACAAAACAAGACTTGGCATTAACGAGGTAACTTCAGGTTCAACCCAGGGTTTTCTGTATCACGACCGTGGATCACTTGTTAACAGGTTCAATCGCCGTGGTAACTTATGCAGAACACCTAACCTGGTCGGGAGCAGGTTCTGTTGGAGATTAGAGATCAACCCGTGTGAAAGCACCGCCTACTGACCAATCAATACTCGATTGATAACGGCATCACAGTTCTTAGAAGATCCAGTGGAGACTGAAAGGGTGGAGCTCGGCGAGTAAAAAAAAAAAAAGAAAAATTGTGTTTTGCCTGTATAATAATGTCTGTATTCTTACATTCTCCAGCATCAAGCTTTGTTCAAATGAAGCGAAAGTGAATTGCAGTCTATGTACACAGCAGGGTTTGCACCAAGGAAGTGTTAGAGAGAGAGAGGAGGAGAGAGAGAGAGAGAGAGGAGAGAGGAGAGAGAGAGGAGAGGAGAGAGAGGAGAGGAGGAGAGAGAGAGAGAGAGAGAGAGAGAGAGAGAGAAAGAGAGCGTGCGTGCAACGATACTAACGGGCAGCATCTCTTACAACTACCCTGTATTGAGTGCACACCATTTTGCACTACCCTGTTTGTACTTTGTCGACTGAACGCCTCAGTGATTGTGTACTGTCATGTAGACAGAGACGGCCCATCTGTCGTAGTTTTTTCCCCATCTCAAAAAACTGCAGCAGATGATTTTGTTTTAGGTGCATGGTTGTTGGCTTGCCATGTTTAGTTTTACAACAAATGCGACATACCGGCTCGCTCAGGTTAAGCGGTTCACCACGGTGATTCGGTTTGAATCCGAAGTGCTCCCACACTGCAGCTCTCACGCTTGTCTTTGAAAACAATTTCATCTTTCTTTTTTTATTCTTCCAACACTCAATAAGCGTTTTCTACTCACGCGGCTCTTTTGCTGCCATCTTTGGTAGGCTATGCCAGGAGTCTCACCACACACAGAGAGAGAGGAGAGAGAGAGAGAGAGAGGAGAGAGAGAGAGGAGAGAGAGAGAGAGAGGAGAGAGAGAGAGAGAGAGAGAGAGAGAGAGAGCGCTATACACACACACACACACACACACACACACACACACACACACACACACACACACACACACACACACACACACACACACACACACACACACACACACACTTCTCTTTCTCTTCTCTGAATTTCAGCCAGACGTACAGCTCTATAGCCATTTAAGAAAAAAAAACTATTGTGTACTCCAATGAGCCTAGCATAAGGAATGGCAAAGGGTTGTAAAGATGCAACAATTACAGTAAGTGGCCCTTTGTTGAACATCATACCGTTTTTTAACCAGAAGGTAACGTCTAGAGCATTTCCGCCACAAGCAGAACCAGCCATTAAGTGGAATCACCATCCATAACAATTCTATAACACCAAAACTAGACCCGCTCTCTGCTTTGCTCCACCTGAGACTTGCTCTTTACGTTTGACTGCAGTGCTGCAACTCCAAATGTTTCTTCAAATTTGAAGTAGTGTTTTTTAGCTAAATAGCACTTTGTCAGATTAGAGTACCGCATTACTAAGTAACGGTAACGCGGTAACCGGCATTACCGATCATGATGCAAAAAACATCACCGTTAGTAACTTTACACTTACATAACTGTAAGTGTTCTGCAGGATACCAGACTGCCACAGGTAGCAAACAATGCAACAGCAAAACAGAGAAAGTTTGTCCGTTCACCCCACTTAGCCTCTGATCATTATGGTCTTCTAGTAGAAAGATTCAAAAAGGGAAACTGACAGCAACGGAACGTTTTGTTGATTTGCCAGGCAACTATCACATAAACGCATCCTTTTCTAACATCAATTACAAGTAGTAGCACTTTGATACATTATCACTATAGCTATGGCCATTGATTCTGTCAAGTCTTCACAGAATAAGGTGAAAACGATGACCTGCTCCACCAACTGAGAGCAACTGATATAACTGAGTACAGCTGCACTTGTAACAATAACTAGCCCATTGTGGATGCCAATGCCATGTAAAGCGGAGCATGAATGACAAATTAATTATTGGACAAGGACATGGAGTGTACGTTTGTTAGGGCTATAGGACAGTTACAGTGAAAACAGCCCAGGAACATTAGAAATACTCTAATCACGTTCAAAGTTTGTGTCATCATTACCCATGCTGCTGTAATTTCAGTGCTATTAGAGCACTTTTCACCCTTGGTTTAGTTTTATATTTCTACCCTTAAATTTAAATTGTCCCTTTGCGGTTTATTTTTGGAATTATTAACTTAAAACTTGACAGTTTTTGTAAATATTTTGTAGTGGTCTCTCCCTCTGTATCTTTCCCATTCAACAGGCTGTGACTTTACTTGACTTAGAAAAAGGCATGTGGGTAATAATGTAAGCTTGCAGGAAAATTGAAAGATAAACTAGTTCAAGTTATCCTCCCATTGCTTTTTATTGCTTGTTTACTGACTTAAAGTTCAATTAGAAAGTGTCTCATCATCAACCCCTGGAAAAGGCCCGTCTGGTTTATTATTCTGTCTGTGTGGACTAAGCTTCTTCTGTTGGCTATAATACTGCAGGAGCTCCTGTTATAAATAAAGTAAACTACTAAAAAGTTATAAATATATTTAGCTTTGTGTTTTCTGTACAAAGTTTGATTATGAGAGGGGTGGAGGCAGCAGAAGAACTGTCTTTGCCATCAGTTCTGTATTAATAGGGTTAATAGGTCAAACTGCCCCTGTACACTTATTCAAAGATACCCCTATAGCATTATCTGTGACACACCTGAAGAGTGGCAGCGTGAGGAAGCAAATAGCTGCACATAGATCTGCTAAAACAAAACAAGCGGTATTGTTAGAGTTCATCATGGGACAGAAAGGATGAACCACAATGAACAATACCGCTTATTTTTGCAATGGTTAAAATAAAAATGTCCTTGGTCGCATTGGAATTTACATTTGGCAACGAACATATTTGTGATCATCTCAACTAAAATACATTTCACTTTCCATAGAGAACAACTGAAGAAGAAAAAAAAAAAAGTCTCTCTTTCGCTTTCTCTGGGTACATAAGACTGAAACTGAAATGGTAAAATGCTTAAATATAATCCTGTATAAAGTATACAGTATGAAATAAGCAAAGCTGCACTTACATCATGTTGGCTCATTCCAAATCCATCTTTATGTAAAAATCCATATATCTTTGCATGTTAATGTGCACAGTTCTAATCAGGCAAAGTTCATTTGTTCCAGAGGGTGCAAAGTATGACAGTGCAGGTGTTTCAGCGTCTTGTGACGGAGGTTGTGTCTACACATTCACCAGGTTTATTTCCAGTCAGCAGGAGGAGATGTTGTTGTTTGGTGATCCTCCCATCAGCACATCATCATCATTTAGGTGTAAATATTAAGTAGGGCTGAATGATTAACTGCATTTGCAATAATATCGCAATATGGTAAAAGGCTGCGATTTGGTCACGTGACTCGCAAGAGCATCAACTTGGCACGCTGACCTGTTGTCCAGTGGCCTCAGGCTCGACAGAAACTTTAGTCCCAATTAGAAACACTATGTCACTTGTGTGGGACTATTTAGGTTTGAAAAAAGAAGATGATGCACAGCTTCAGGTAGTGTGCAAAACCTGTCTTACTAAACATTGCTACCTCATGGGGTAACACTACGGACCTGCATCAGCAAAAACACCACAATGCCATCTACGACAGCTGCATGGCTGAAAGGGCAAACACCAGTCGGTCCAGTAAGAAAAACACCACCCGACCGGGATCACTCCATAGGAAGTTTGAAAGCGTAACATTTACTCCATATGAACATACTTTAAAACGAAACAAGGAAATTACTCAAGCAGTAACGGAGTTTATCGCCAAAGACATGATGCCACCAAGCCACACAGAGCATCTGTTTAGCACAGGAGGGAATAGAGTGACTTAAGGTCGCTCGTCATCAAAACCAGCTAAAAGTTGCTCATGGTGACAAACTGCTTCCTGTGTGATCAGATCACTATGGCTGGTACAGGCAGATATTTCTCTCCTTTTATTTTCTGCATTTTTGTTTTGTTACTGACTGGAGATCAGTAATCTATACTGTATATATACTATATTTTTACTTAACTGTGTTTAAAAAGTGCAATCCAAATGTTTAAATATGTTTATTACAGTAAATAATAATCTAAATACTACTATGTGTGGTAAGGCCACATGTTTGTTTTTATATTCCTGCAATCTGCACATTAGTTTGTGTGATTTGTTTCTGTCTTCCATATAAATATTTTACACCAGGATTGGTTAGTGGTCAATATACTACTGTGAATGAAGTAGTTAAAAGATATCATTCATATAAATTCATGCGTCACCTAATTTCGTCATCACATACAGGCCTGGCCTCCAGTAAAGAACAGTTTGATTAATCTTTCTAATATTGTGTCCTTCATTCTATCCAATGATTTATAGCTTGTGTTTGTTGAATAATACAGAAGACAAAGTTTAAAAAATAATCACAGATTCAATTGCAGTATTGGTGGGGAAAAAAAATTGCAATTAGATTATCTTTCAAAATTGTTCAGCCCTAATATTAAGTTATATTCCTTTTTTAATGTAGTACACACGTGTACTGTAAATTGTCCCAATCTGTGACACAAACGCCCATAAAATCCAGTAATATCAGCTGTCATTGCATTGTGTGCAAAACATCCATGTTGTTGTCCTCTCTCTGGGTTAAACTGTGCAGAAAAATGATTCTCCACATACGTGCTGCTTCACGGAAGTTAGACCAGTATGATGTCCTATGTCTCAGAGGGACTTTGGTGTCAGCCCATCATGCTGCTGATGTTGCAAGTTTTCTCACGACCTGCATCACTTGTCTTCCTCTGGGTCTTCATTTTCTTCTCATCCTCCAATATTTAGAAGCAAATTCCAAAACCAGAGATGGCATGAGAAAAAACGTATGTAATCCATAATCTTCTGAATGAAGGAGAACTCCTTCCTTTCCTTGGAAAAAGGGAAAAGTAATCCACACACACCTGTTGGCTGGCGAAGACAACACTACTGAAGTTTGACTTTTGCAGGAAAAAAGACTAAGAGATGTGAGAGGATGTCATAACAGAGAGTAAGAGGTTGATGAAGAGGACAGAAAAGGAAAGGTGAAGGATGGAGAGTTGAGGAGTCGAGCATCCTGCCATCTCTCAGGCACGAGTATAAATGGAAAGCCTGCGTCTCTGCCTCCTTTTATATTCTCTCTTCCCCTGCTGCCTCGCCTTGGCTTTTACCCTGGCTTCAATGTGTGTGTGTGTGTGTGTGTGTGTGTGTGTGTGTGTGTCTAGAGAGACCTCTTTCAGAGCAGCAGGAATATATTATAACCCAAACAAAAGGATCCGGCTTATTGTTTATGAATTACTAGCCTTCCAAAGCCAACAAAGGCCCCTATTTTCATAGAAAACTCCATTTTCATTTCAGCTCCATTTGATTACCAGAGCAAAGACAATGAAAAGGCCTCTATGGGCGCAACATCCCAAAGGGATTCATTCCTTCTTCTCTCGCTCATTCAACGCCACTGAAAAGGTTTCTTTATTGCTTTCTTTTCAGTGCAGACGTCAAATGGGCTTTTAGGAGTAAACCAATGACAAAAACAGCTATTGCTTGGCTGTTTTGTACAATAACAGGGGCCAGGGAGGAGAGGAGTCCTGTGTTGTCTTTGTCATCTCTTTATTTTGCTCTTTTCTGCAATTGGAGAGGAAAATTGCAGAGGCTGAAAATTCATGGCTAGGCTTTGAAGGGGAAGAGAGAGACAAGAAGAGGGAGCCACAATGTAACAATACAAGTCAAATCTAAATTATCACTAGCTATTGAACTCAGTGAAGAGACAAAAAGGTACTGTACAGCTCCAGAGGAGTTTATGTGTGCTGTGGAGTACCCTTCACAAAACAGACACCTGTTGGGTTCACTGCCAAAAACAATACAACTCCAGTGACTCACTGTCATTTCATCTACAATGGGGCTGTCAATAGTGTGTGTGTGTGTGTGTGTGTGTGTGTGTGTGTGTGTGTGGTGTGTGTGTGTGTGTGTTGTGTGTGTGTGTGTGTGTGTATGTGTCTCTTTTTCACAATTACAGTTTTGTCTAGGAGTGTGTAGAGATGCTGGCAGAATTAATGACTCTCAGATCAAGGATCTGATCTTGAGGTTACCACTTTTACATTTTTTAGATGTGATTAAATCATTGTGTTTAAATATATGTGCCGAAATTCCTCTGTGGATGACGGGGACAGTTACTCCTCTGTTGCCAGACTAGACGCAACTCAAACTTTGCTTTGTACTTTCGTTTAGGTCAAATATTTTACGCCCTACTCAGGTGCATTTCCCAGAAGCAGAAGTTTATCTTTTGAGCTATCACAAATGATAAATGAAGCAAAGAGTCACTTGGTTTTGAAACATCGGAACATCAGGAAAAGGAAAAAAAAACTATTATTCTTAGAAAAAAGATGAATAGCCCCAAACGTTGACTGTAGAAGATGCTCTTTCATCTTTTGCTTTGCCTCATGTTTTTGTCCTCCTGGATGAATATTTGGCTCGAGACAAAAGGTGAATCAATCAATTATTCCTCTTGCAGGGCCCTGGTGCTGTTGTGAAAAGCGTTGACATTTGAGCTTTCCAGTCGACATCTGCAAATTTATAGGCCTTCCATTGTGTAAGGCAGCCAGCCCTGTATCAAAGGCTGTAAAAGGCCTTGTCAATTTAGTAAGGACAACTCCACAAAGACTCCTTTCTCCTCTGTTGTTATGGGAATAATGCTTTTCACTGGTGCCCTGCCAAAACCTGTAGGCAATTTAGCCATGTGATGATATTGATTGCATTGATAACAGACACCTAACATGGAAGCCATTAAAACTGTCACTAATGCATTGTGAAACATCACAAATGTATGTGTGGAGATAAAATAAAATTAAATAAAAGCCTTCATAGAGGCATAGAGACTGTAAATGTGTACAATAGGTGTTTCACCTCCAACATGCTGCAGCTGGCTGAAACAATGGTAATCACTGTCATTTAAAATATTGGCCTGCATTGGTGGCCTTCCTGTACGCAAAATTACGAATCCCACTATTGCCACGCCAAGACCCACTCAGGGCTCCAGACTATCGTTTTTACCAGGAGCATTGTAGCCCTAACTAAAACATTTAGGGGCACAGGCAGAAAATTTAGGGGCGCACAACCTATATCAACCTGTAATGCAATTTTTCACATTTCCCCTTTGGAAACTGTTTTACTGATAAATGCTTTGGTAATAAATACAGAAACTACAATGTGTGTTTTATTTTAGTTCACACTCACATTTAAATTGAATGGTGCTTAACAAATGCACATTCAGAAATGTAACCAAAGTATCATTATGGTCAGTGTACGATATTATTGCCTCATACAGGCTCTCCCTCTCTCCTCTCTCTGTGTTTCTTGTTTACAGTGAAATAATCAGATCTAAGGTGTTTAAACTTCCATGGAACGGGGAGTGTCTAGGCTTAACACCCAGTGTGGGAAATACTGAGTAATGGGGGAGCCAGAGAGAGAGGAGCTCACAACACTCACACAAGCACTATTTGTTTTTGTGTGGTAAATAGTTAGATATTTAGCATCCTATGAGTATTTTTTCATAGAAGTGGTCTCCGCTCTCTGCTGTCACATTTCTACATCTCTCATCCAAGTGAAGGAGCAGTACAGCAGCGTGTGGTAAATTTCGAAGCTGAAAATGAGACCCACGAGTCACTTGTGGGTCTCACTTTTGCAACCGGGAACTGGTGTATTGTGTTTAAACTGCGAAATGCCTGCACTGTCAGAAAACATTCGCAGGTCATGGAGTTCATCTCCTTACAGTGCCTCAACGAGCTGAAATTTCGCATCCAGTCTTCTTGAAAATGGTGCGTTCAGGCCTTTTTTGCCACACAAACCTCTGACTCTGAATCATCATCCGACGGTGACGCTGTACACTCTGGCACTAGCACACTAGCCGCAGGTCGGAAAAATAAGTGGGGCTAATTTACTGGTTGCACATGTCGCGACTGGATGTAAAATTCAGTTGCAGACTAGACCCCGACCGATATATTGGCGTATCAGCCAATATTACACATTTCTTGAACTATTGTATTGCATTTATAATGGCAGATTTTTTTTTTTAAATATTAAGTCATCAGATTCATTTATAATGACAAATAAAAGATTATGTTAAATGAATATTTAAAAACCAAAATTAAAACGGACAGTCAACCAGTGTTGGCGTTCTACAACGTCCCTGTTGGCAACACTGATTTTTGTTCAAAGGACTTTAAGTTTCATATCTTAAGTTTCTATTTTCATACATTTTATTCATCATAACGAATATACTTTGATGTTCCTCTGTTCTGTTGTGACAATAAAACAAATTCATAACTAACTTAACATAACTACAAATAACTAATGGTTAGGGAAATCTGTTTATGTTTTGTTACGTCACCTTGCATAGACGCCTGGCCAATAGTAGCGATTGAAGGGCGGGTCTTGGCGTGGCCATAGTGGGGAAAAAATAAGTGCTTGCTGTACCTTGCTGAAATGTCAGATGTGAATATAAAAGGGTACTGTAAGTCATATCTAATACTGTACCTAAATGTCACTGTAAAGCCATAAAGCATAAGCATATGCTAGCAAGTGAATCTCAATGGTTGAGAGTTTTAACATCCCTGTTTATGTTTTCTTCACAGACAGACAGAAGCCTCACTGTTAACTCGTCCCTTTCCTACAGCCGTATTGGACCTTGTTGTTCTTTCCTATTCTGGTCTTGCAAAACAGTTAAGACATTTTAAGTATGCAACCAAAAGTTCCCTCTTCTCCTCAGCTGCTCATTCCTCACTACATTCTCCATATCACCTCCTTAGCCTGACTTCTAGATCATTTTCACACAAGAACTGACCGACTCGCTCATCAGTACGACAGAGAGAGCTCAACAAAAACCCAAGCAAATGTAAAAAGCATCTTCACCAATATGACAACACATAGCATTTGGTAAGTTCTGCAAAAAAAAAACTACACTAAATAAAGAAATACTGACTAGAAACACACTGCAAGTCATACATATCACAATTCTGCAGGGTTTAAAAAGGCAAATACTGGGTGTTTAGACACATTACTCAAATACATTCTGTGTATTGTGTTTTATCCCTGGAGTGATGCCACTGGGTGCTGGTTCTGGGCCATCGAAACAACAGGGGCCACACTGGGGCCAGTGAAATTAACTCTGACACAATGCGCTCATTTCAGCAGAAGAACTTTGAAACAACAGGTTGATGTTCGTCCGTCAAAAATAATGTACATATTATAGATCATCATAGTGTGACTTACACATTTCTTATGCAAAGATATATGGTAGGCCTACTACAAAATGTACACTCTGATACAGGTAAAGATCAGTATTAACTAATGACTAAACATTCAAATATCAAAAAGTTTTTGTTCAAAACAAAAAGTACCAATGCATGTATCAAATACATGACTTACTCGCTCTTATCTTTTGCATGGTACACATGCAGTATCCCCTACCAGGCCTATAGAGTTACTTTGCTCACTAGTCATCCAGCCGAGCTTTAATACCAAACCAAAACCCAAGACATCCTCACCAGCAGCTAGCAGGCCTTCTGCACAGGCCCAATCATGAACTACACAGTCAACAGGTGATTGACAGGTGACTAAACAAATGCAAAACTGGAGAAATTTCACATTATTCAAATCCATAACCTTCAAAACATCAACAAGTAGCTACAATGCAAGGAGTCAAATACAAAAAGGCAGCCACGAGGGCCATTTAAACATCAGGAATGAGACCAGCGAGCACAGACAGACAGAGTATCTGACTTACATGTGTTGTCCACTTTCTTTCATGGAGATATCCAACTGCAACGTGTTTCTTTGACAGTCATTTTGTTGGTTGGTTGACAGAAGTCTTCTCCTATGACAGTCATTTTGGTTGTTTGTTTGTTGAAAGTATCGCTGCTAGCTTAACAATACCATATTGGCTCATTAGCTAGCAACACTGGAAAACTAGCTAACTTAACTAGCTAACGTTACTGCCAATTGAAAACTTACGTTACCGGTTGTGTCTTTTAAATAATCTCGTTGACTTTCTGTTATTTTTTTGTATGGCTGGTGGTTAACAATTCATTTCATAGTTTCTTTTCCTGCGACGTCTTCGTTCCCAGGTTCGTAGCTAGAATCTTTACAGAGGTGTTTGATTACGTGATGCTTAACTAATCAATCATGGGACGCTAATTTTCACCTGGCGTAGATTTGGGCTAGAGTGTAATACCCTATATTGACCACTAACACGGGGGCGCTGTTCCCCTTATTTGAGGGAACTGTAAAAGATGGGGACAGGTTAATAGGAGACAAGGAAAAGTAAAGTAATACAATTTTCCATATTGAGAAACACTAAAGTTGAATTTTATTCTATATTTAAATAACACAATGTTTTCTCTTAAATCCTCAACTGTTTCAGCACCTTTCATACATTCATTTTACTGAACGTTGGTGTAACTTTATTGCTTTTTAGCTGCATTTATATATATATATATCAGATATAGAGACATGAGATTCAATTGTTTGATTCAACATTTATTCACAGACAAATGGGTGAAATGAATAGAGTGGGGATGATTGTTGTCATATTAAACTATTGTGATCACCTTCATCACCATACCATTTAAATCTGCAATACATTTACATCAGTCACTCTCAGTTAAATACATAAGTTAGAGTTAATAATTGGCATGTATTAGATTAGTGTGGTTACTAATATTTGTAATATTTTAGTTGGAGGTGAAGTTTTTATGCTTAATAAGTTTAGCAAAGGAAATGTTCTTCTTTCCAAGGCACGTCTCTTGACGTTCATGAGAAATACGCTGCTTTTCTGTACAAATCATCGTTAGTGTGATGTAAACAGGTCAAGTAGAAAATAAGTAGTGTTACAAATCAAAACCAGTTGATAAAAACACAATCACAAATATAAAAATAAGAAATCATTCTACAGCAAGTTGCATATTGACATTGTAAAAAATCATAATAAAAAACATTTTCCAGCGTTTTCAGTTCAGTTTAGTATACAATTGTATCTCATATCCTTCTAACCATCTTACTATTGACAGCTGTAGCAAAAAAGTTGAGAGTCGGTCCAAAAGTTTAAAACATTAAAAACATATACTGTATAAAACAGTGTTTTACAATGCCAGGACTACTACGGGCGAAACATGTACATATAGCTGGCTTTTTCACCATTAAACCTCCAAGGACCTTATTCCAAGTTTCAAAGAAAAAGATATTTGTAGCGAGTGTGGAATTTAGCATTTTCAAACAAAGTGTATGGCTCTGCTGCCTTGTTTGCTTATAGCCAAAGTCGCCTGGATTTTTAATTTATTTAATTTGTATCTACGGTAAAACAAACGTAATTACATACTACCCTGGTGTCTGGACTTCAAAATCAAGTTTCTATGTCTATCTGCAAGAATATTAAATTTCAAGAATATGAATGAATCTGGAGCTGAAAGCAAATACTCCCAGATGGACAAGTTCATTCCTGAGAAAATCTTCGTCTAACTTCCCGTTGACAATAAGACGGTTTTCCAGTAAAACACATTTTAAGATGTGGTTTTTTTAATTTAATGAGCTCATATTCTTTAATATGCCCTTCAGTTAATTAAAGCAGATCATTGTCAAAAGTCAATTTATCTTCAGGCTTTAGCCTCCAAACTATATTTTGTGTGCAAAAGTAAAAGACCAGTTAGAGCAGAATCAAGTTTCTCTGTTTCTGTCCATGTCTCTGGTACAACTCACTAGCAGTTTATCCATCTGGGTTTAAAAACGTAGTCAAATACAAAAACATATTATATTCTTCAGAACTAATCAAAATAATCTTGGCAGAAATTTGCATAATCCATGAAGCAATGAAGTGGACACTTCAAATAATATGGTGGTCTGTTGCAAAATGTTAACCTACTGTAGATTTGTCCTGCAGTAATCTTTAGACCACACAAAGAAATGTAATCTCATCCTGTCACTTATACAGTGAGTGCTGGTAAAAGGGTTACTTTAAAATGTAATGCCCTACTACACTTTGCATTTCATATTGCAAATGACCAACTTTATTTTTTAGTGTGTTGGAATCAATGAAACAACATAATAAATAAACAAAAAATTGCTGCCAATAAAATGAAGAGTGTGGTAAAAAAAAGGTTTCAGTCAATGTGAAAGGTTTGCACCCACGTAGCATTCTTAATCATGCACTAGGCCAGTCAATAAAACACTGCGCTGCCAATGGTTACATTTTAAATTTCATACTTAATGCAAAAACAAAACACAAAGAGGAATGAAAGATAATTACAAAAGTAGATGAGAAAAGAAATTTGTTTGTCAGTGTTTCAAAGAAGGCTGTTTGAAAAAGTAAAGGAGAGTGACAGGAAGTGACGTCATCATGCCTACCAGCTAATGTGGCTTCACAGCTTTACGGTCAGTTGGGCTGGCTTTGCTCATGGCTGGCAGACATTTTCTCTTGGTCCACAGTTAGGTACACTGGTCAAAGCAAGTAGAAATGGTGACGACGTGTTGAATTAAATATTGGCAGCTTTTGTCCACACACAGGTTGAACAACAGTTCATAGTTCCTTTGGTCACTTTAAAGTCAGAAATTGGTCTCGTCCATGATGATCACACATCTATTGATCTCAGAGGTTAGTCTCATCCCAGGTTGGGTCGTTCATGTTCTTCAGAACTCTCCTGACAATCCTCTCCAGCTCTTTCCTCGCCCGCTGCTCCTCCTCCAGTGTCCTCTTCATCCTCTTGTTGTCCTGGAGATGTGAGACAAAAAAGATGGGCGGAAAGGAGAGGGGAGAACAATGCAAGGAAGGAAGACAAGCAAGTGGAAAAGTGGAGGGGTGATATGAGATCATGTTTTGTTTTTGACTAAATTAAACAAGTATCTAGCTTGTTCAGTGACAGTTATTGTGGCAAAAAAAACTAAACTCCTTGTTGATAATCTTTTATTGTTTATATTTTGTTTTATTTGCACTCTTTATATTTGCACTCTTTGGCAATTTGGCTGCATCCCTTACCTAAGTTTTTTTTTTTTGCACTTATGGCAATGAGCAATGTCATTGTCAACTATTTGAATAAATGCTATTACCATTAAACAATAATAATTGCATTTTTATCGATCTGAAGATAATATATCAGCCACCAATATATTTTGCATCCCTAATTGATAATGTAGATATGTATTTGATTACATTAATAGCAACTTCCTGGGGACCCTCAGGAAACCCCTTCAACACCTCCAAGGGTTGTTGGAGCTATGTTTTAACTCTATAAAGTGGGACATATAAACAGGAAACTGATGATAATGACAAGTCTAGGTTAGTAATAAAAATATTTTAAACTGAAGACTCACCTGTTTGAGTCCCTGGACCTCATCTTTCAAGCTGTACACAGTGTCCACCAGACTCCTGCAGGAACAGAACAGCTCCACTGTAACACACACTGAGAGTGGTATACCACTGACTGAAACATCCTCGTTTCTCATGTTCACATCGTGGTTTGGGACTCGTGACTTCTTTGAAATTTGGTATACAGTATGTTTTTATCTTGTAATATGTTTATTTCACTGTGACACTTGGCCACCCCTGCATACGTGATGTGTGAATGCCTACAGGTTTTCATTTGATAGGTTTCCACTTACTGTGTGCTGTTTTATTGTGTGTTCAGTAGCCACCATTTTCTATTTTTGTATTGTATCTTTTGATCCTTTTATTTATTGCTGCAGCAAGTCTTAGTCCCCACTATCGCTATCACTATTTGGGACCACTATCAAAGGCTAACTTATCTGCCTTAGGGCACATTTAGTATGCTGTACATAAACACACACCTTCCGCTCTCCTCTCTCACCTCTCCTCCACTACGGTTTGTCCATTGCTCCTGGTCTCCTCCACTATAATCTTCTCCTCCTCTGGGAACAACATCTGTACGTCCTTCCTGCTGGAGCCTGATTGAACCGTGACAACAGTGCAAGTTATTAACCCTGCGTGATGCACAAACAAAGACATGTGCACACAAACATACATTTTAACATCAAAACAAACACACATCCAACCATTAAATATACTGTACTATGGGGTATATGATTACTGAATCTATACTCATGGAGATGCCCACAGACTCATTCACAAAGACATACAGCAGGTGAAAGGTTTGGGAAGATATATAAATATATACGTCTATGCCTAGTTGAAAGCTAGCTGGTTCACTGGCACGTCAGTGCTTTACAACACCGATATCTTACGAGAAACTGAGGCAGTCCTGTAACTATGGGCGGTCCAAAGACTGTCATAATCCGAGTCCTCTGACTGGTCAGAACAAGGCAGGTTGCTGGGGAAACCAGCGACGGTGAGGCTGGTGTCAGCGAGTACATGGTTGTGCATGAGGTCAGTTCCTTGCCAGGCTGTACAATAAAGTGACCAGCAATAGATGGGGTTCGAACAAACCAAATTGAATGTTGCGGGGGGGATATAAACCATAATGGATATAGGATGAGGGTTTGGGAAAAACCATATTGTAGTTGTAAACAGTTATTTAAAAAAACAAAAACAAATATGAGATTTGAACCAAATGCAACCAGAAATAAAACGTTAGATTTAAAGAAACAAAAGGTAAGACACCATTCAGAATAAAAGGAGAATGAATGAAGTAGTTAATGAAAAACAGTGTTTGGAGGATAAGGAAAGCAGGGCAGTGGATGGAAGACATAAAAGAGAAGAGAGAGAAAAATACTGTTAGATCTGATAGCAGAGTACAAACTGGTGGTTAGCAAGAAGACGGGTAGTAGTGTGTGAGTATGCCAATATGTGTGTGTACTCACTGGAGTTGAGCGTCTGCCGTGTCTTGGCGCTGGTACAGTAGGCCTCGATCACTTTCAGTATCTGAGCGTCCTCCTCTAGCGCTGCTGTACCTGAGACACAAGGACAGGGCAGAAAGTGGCTTAGTTTTCCTAATGGACTAATGTAATTGCAGCAAACATTGCAGTTATTTCAGCAGTGTTTGGTTCATGACAGCAGACAGATTAAACAGCATATTCTTTATATTATTTACACAGCATAATTGGTAAGTTGTAAATTGAGCCCTTACGTTTTTGATCATTTAAAGTAACAAAAGCCTGTGTAGAGCCAATAAAGATATCTGCTATTATGTTGCACCAAGGCATATAAAACTAACATCTCCAACAGCGTCTTTAACAGTTTATGGGGACATTTTCCCTTCACCCGGGTATCTCAGTCGCTGAGTTTGCTAAGTTGGTTACTTACTTTTTCTGACAGTAAAGTCCTCTTCTGAAGGTTTCCTCTCTGGCTTCCTCTTGGGGAGCAGCTTCTTCATGTTCTTAGGACTCTTACTCATATCCTACAAACAAAGACACGTACATATGTAAAGTAGGAATCTTGCTCCAATTTTAATTTACCAGGACTAAAAAAACTATAACTGCTTGGGATAAGGTCAAGGGAAGGAATCAGGAGAAAAAGAATCGACACTAGAAAGGGCCACGGTTAAAATGTACCCAACTGGCATTTTTAAATTCATATAACTCTGTTATTATAAAACCTTTTCATCTCTCAGTCCATGCCTTTTCCTGAAATGGGTTTATTAATCACCTAGTGAGTTATGGGAGGTGTGGTATGAAAACAAAATAAAAAATATGATCTTTTATTTCTAAAATAGCCATATTGCTGCGCTTAGCATTCATAATACAGCCAGTCGCCTAGCAACTCGTAATGTATGCATGTCTATTGACCAGGCTGCTGCTATATGACAATTCAATTCAGTTTATTTATGAAAGGGGACAGCGCAAATTAATAAAACAAATGATTTTTGAAAAAAGCCAGAATTAGCCATAACCCTATTTATCATCTGTAGTCCCTTGTGTGTGTGTTTGGTTCTGTGATTAAAGAACCTAACTGACTTTTAAATAGCTGCCTTGACAAGTCGTACTTATTGATAAAAAAATAAATAAAAAGAATAAATTACATCTTTGCGAGTGCTGATGCTGTTTTGGCAGCGGGTAAATATTACCCGCTCAGCAGTTTTAGGAGTAAATGGAAGGCTGGCCTTTCTAGTGTCGAGGACTCTTTAGGTCCCCAGATCTCACTTTGAGCAACACGTTTTATTATGCCAGTGTGCAGCACCTCTTTGAAGCAGAGAGCAGCCGAGGGCCGGAGTGGAGGCGCAGGGCGCAGGCAGCTCAGGCTCCAGGGTATAGGGGTACTCGGTGGCTCCAAGGGCCCCCACATCGGGCTGCTGCTGAGGGCCGTCCCATATGAAGAAAGATGGGGAAGGGTGTGGTAGGTGTGTCTAGTGCTCCCTCCACGAGACTCTGAGTGTCTGGAAGGAGTGGCGGGTTGAGAGGGCAACTAGGAAAACAGAGGAGACGTTACAGATAACAGAAAAGGAAAGAGAGACGGATACTGTTTGAGGGCAGTGAAGTAGATGAAGACCAACTGACTAACTGGTTAATTGTGACTTACTGTGTGACACACGGGCTGAGGGTTGTGCGAGTGTGTGTGTGCAGCTGAAGTGTGTGTGTGTTTGGTGAGAAGGTCCAGCCAGTCCTGTAGATCTTGCTGACTGTTACATGCCACCTGCATCCGATCACATTGGCCACCTGAAAAATACATTACATATTTTCATCTATATATAATGGCAAGCTTTAACATAACCTTTTTTTTCTCTTAAACTCCATTCTTGACTTCGGGTGAAATGTTTTGACGAAGCGTCATTTTTTGTGTTAACAGTATTCAGGAGTTTTCTTACTTGAGTGATACTGTTGCTTGTAAAATACGCTAAAATACGCTATATACTCGTAAGCACAGTTGATAGAAAATCCACTTCTTACCCTTCAGGTATCCAGTGTAAAGATGTTAAAATCAGGCTCATGTGATCTTGTCTTAAACAATTATAAATGGAAAGGTTCACTAGCTAAATTATAGAAATGGCTAACCGGATATTTCAAAAGCATTCCTCAGGTTTTCTCCGTCTTCTATTCTGGAGATGAGCATTCCTGACAGTGGCATCCTTCCCTATGGAGTCACACAGAATCAGACAATATCTAATTCAGTGGACAAGAGACCAAACCGAACTTGTATGCTGCCGAGAATGATAGTAGGAGTGCTTTTAGTTAAATCTAATGTACTGTGAACATACCTGGAAGATGAATCCACTCATTCTCAGGCTGGCAGAGAGCATGAGCAGCGTGTGAGGGAAGAGGACAAGGTAGCGTTCATTTGATTCCTGAAAAACAAACAAAAAATACTTCAAACGTACTCTTTTGTAGTCGCTTTAAATGAACAGTCTTGTGTCTACATTTTGGGTCTGAAAGCAACCTCGCCACACGTCCACATGACACATTTTAGTTCAATTGTTTTGGGTGTTCTGAGAGTACCTGACAGTTCTGCGTGTGGACTGTGGCTTGGGACATTTGGAGAACAGGGCCGAGAGTTCTGATGTCATCCCCCTCCCAGTTTCTGATTGGCTCTGTTAAAATCTGCAACTCCAGGTCCTTCTTCTTCCTCACCTCCTGGCACCGAGCCTGAACACACACAGAAGCATGCAAAGGAACATAAACGTACAAACACTCTAATCAATACAGTTCTTGATTTGGCTGTTTTAAGAATACACTCTGATGTTTTATAAATGTTAAATATGTGCTGTGATAGGTGCTAGTGACTGTGAAACTGAAAAATACTTTCAAAGCAGAGCATATTTAAAACAGCTTGAAGTGTGATCAGCCACAAGTAAGTATAAGTATCAATCTAACTCATTTACATGTGCATGTGTATTTATGTAATTACTTTTCTAAAATTAGTGGTACACACAGCTATTCCACCGGGGGGGGGAGCTCCTCCTACTTCCATTATAAATCTTCAATAAAAAAGGGTTATCAAACCCATAAACAACATCAAAACATCCTTGAAGTTCTAGGAATATTGTACTGTCTGTTTGTGTGTCTGCTTGTCTGTCTGGGAACTTAGCACTTGTTTTTTTGTACTTATTTTAGTTTTCTTTTTATTGTGTTTTTATCTGTTTTATTTGTTCTGATTATTAGTTGACGCCTTTCCCCTTCGTTCACAATGTTTTAGACCATGTGTTGCTCCATCTTAAGCACCACAATGGAAACATGCCTTTATTCTTGATTGTGTTTTTTATCCTCTTGAACACCTCTTGTTGATTGTTGTTGTTCAATAGAGATTTCATTCATTCATTCATTCATATGTTTATATGTGTATTAGTATCTTACTGCAAAGCTTTTAAAGTCCATCATTGAAGCAATGAGATCAGCTTTGTCAGGGTGTTGGTCCTAAGACAAAGACGAAGAAAAAGGAAACATGTAAACTCATTGACAATACTGTTTTCTTTCCAATATCATGCATGGAGATTAAAGGAGAATTCTGGTCGATTTCAACACGTAGCTCTGTTGTTTGCAAATTTGAAGTGCTGTCAGTAGCAAGAAAAATGAAAACAATTGTTGTCTACATGAGTTATACTCCTGCTAGATTTTGCACCCAACAGGCTTAGACAGGGCAAGTTTTAAAGGAATAACTGCACATGGCTAGACACATGTAATTAATTTTTCAAGCATGTTTCAAAGCTGAAAACAAGTTTAAAATTTGCTCTGTCTATGCCTGCTGGGTGCAAAATCTAGCAGGAGGATAACACAGTGTAGGCAGCACTGATTATTTCCATTTTTCTTGCTACTGACAGCACTCCAAATTTACTAACAACAGACCTATGTGTTGAAATCGACTGGAATTCTCCTTTAACATCCTGGCAAGCTCTTGTTTAGAAGAAAAATGACCAATGTACACACAGTTAATTATTATGTTATTTGATATCTATCTTTATCTGTACATTTTAAAAGCAGAAAGCAAATGTCAATTGGCTTACTGGGTTTATTTGGACAATAACACAGACAGACAGGTAGGTTCAAGCTAACCTCCATATGTCTGTCCAGCTCTTTCAGCAGGGTCGGGTATCTCTCCAGTCTGGTAAAGGGTTTACTCAGACTAGTGGTCAGAGTGAGGATCCCAGGAGCAGACGCCCCTTTTGACTCCATGTACTCCCCCAGTTCCTCGCTGTGATGTATACAAACACACACACACACACACACACACACACACACACACAAACAAAATATGTATTTACATACATTTGGAACAAACACACAAAGAAAAATACACGCACACGGCAGCAAACACGTCTCAGACTGTACCTGTGTTGCGTGAGTACATTGACTGCAAACGGGTGGTTGGAGCAGTAGGCCACATAGAGGATCTTCATCTGGGGCATCAGATTGAGGAAGAACCCCCCGATCCTCTGCTGGTTCTCTGGGAGTCTACACACACAAATGACATGTTAGACATAACACCTGCCAGTGCCACTGTTGGCATTTAATCACACATAAAGATAACAGATGATAATTATGGGGCATCAGCTGGTCCTCAGGGATTTAAAATAGTGGTGGTGGTGATTGGTCCGATACCCACTGTGACCAATGTGTCCTCGAGCAAGACACTTAACGCCTAGAGGCGTTCGACCTCTGATAAATAGCAATTGTAAGTCGCTTTGGCTAAAAGCATCAGCTAAATGACATGTAATGTCATGTAAAAATGTGTATAATGAAAGCAATACAGAGAAAAAATGTAAAACATCATATAAATTTGAAATCTCTACATTTACATCAAGGCTGCTTTTAAGAACATAAAGGTTCCTATTCAGCAAAACTGATAATTTGGTGACGAACATCAAATAGTTAACTGTACCAACCAAATATGTAATAGTTAGTCCGTTTTTTCTGTTTGTTGATGAGATTTCAAGATTTCAATTACACATTTTACACCTGCTGTATCTCACTGGACTACAACTACACAAGGCTCAGAGAAACATACTTTTCCTTTGGTCTACCACTAGATGTCTCTATGGCTTTACTAACTGCTTACATTACTGTAAGATCAAATAAAAGGTCTGAGCTTCAGTTTGACTGCAACCCTCCTTTTTAAAACAAAGCCCGAGGATGTCCGAAGATGCCCCAGCCCTCAGTGTTAGGATGATAGCATGAGCAGTTCATTGGGGTTTTGTGCAGGTTTCAGAGAGGCAAGTTAAAGACTACATAAGAGCATTTATTACTACCTGGAAGTGAAATAAAAAACAATAAAAGTATTATACTGTATATTAAATAAGTATTATACTGTCTAAACAGTGTTCAGAAAACCTAACAGGGTGTCCAGTCAGTTTTTTTCTAAATGATTTATTGTTTGGTCTGTAACCTGTCAGAAAATAATGAGAAATCAGTATCACAGAAACCCGAGGAGTAATCTTCAAATTTCTAGTTTTGTCTGACTTGTCTGATATGCACACATTTCAAAGAATTGAACCACAGAATGTTTGATTGAAAAAAGTTGATTACAGTAATTTTCTTTTGATTACTGTTGATTAATCATTTGAACTCTCCTTTTAACCATGCTCTGTACAAAAGCCATTTAGGTGTGCCACATGCAATTAAACCTGCCGGTTAACGCATCATGGTGAAAATACTATGTTAATGCACTGACTTTGTGTGCTCCTCCAAAGACTGAACCAACATCTGCTGAAAGGTTGAGATCTCCTCCAGATTTCCCTGAATGTGACTAATGTCAACACTGCTGAGTCTGCAAAACAGAGAGGAGAGGAGACAGTCATATTTTAACATACAACGTATTAAAAATAGCAAAATTAGGCAAGTCAATCCATTCAAAATGGATTGTTGACATATTGAAAAAAAGGCTAGTATAAATACATCACTATACTTGCTAAGCTCTATAGGGATAATAATTCATGCATTTTTTTTTAATTAGTAAGTATGTGTACAATATAGGACATAGACCACAGCCTTTATGCATATATTATACAGTATATGCATGTTCTTATACTCTCTAAAATGTAAAGGATTTTATTGGTATTGCAATAGATATGCTAGTGTGGTGTGTTGTGTGTGTGTGTGTGTGTGTGTGTGTGTGTTGTGTGTGTGGTGTGTGTGTGTGTGTGTGTGTGTGTGTGTGTGTGTGTGTGTGGTGCCGCTATCTCCAAAATCTGACTATGTTGAATTAAATAATAAAAAGTGTAAAAATAACTACTTGTCTGTGGGATGAAGTGAGCGCAGGTAGGAGCCAAGGAGACTCTGTAGCTCCCTTGAATATTCACTCTCAGCTTCCAGGATGTTTTGCAAAACCTGACAGAGACATGAACCAAAATACACAGAGACTTTTATAGTAATTACAGTAAGCAATATAAAGAAAAAGTAATGAAAAAGGATGCCTTTGTCCATACAATTCCCTATTCCCATAACATATATCTTATAGATGTGCACCAGGTATGCAAAACTCGAAGCTACTTATCATTTTAAATTACTATCACATTGGAATATATTCAGATTTAGGAGTAGTTAGTCCAACTTGGAAAATAAAATGGGTTAATAGACTCTTCTTTTGGAGCTTTCTATAAAAATATGCTAAATTGAACCATCTAATCTTTCCACAACATCACAACCCCTCAGGTTTTGGTAATGAATTGTCGCATTTTAGACACATGCTGCTGTGTCTCCCCTCAGGTCTGGAAGTAGTAAAATGTTGAAGCAGCTCCAATTATTGATCTATTACACATTTGTATGTATTGATTTTTTATTTGAACAAAGCATGATATGTAAGGGGCCACAGAGAGGATGCCAGTGCAGGCATTCGCAACAAGATTGTGGTGCAAATGTTGATATTTTTCAAACTTAAAATACAAGCATGGCCTTTGACAAACTACAGACAAAGGCTAAAGGCTGAATCTTCTACTTATACAAGCTTCTGTTCCAACCATTAGAAGAAAGACAAAAACTTTTTTTATTAACAGTATATTGTTTTTTTGCCTTTTGTGTCTGGGAACAGCTTTGACTTCAGGCAGGGACAGTGAGTGAGTGTATGAGGGACAAAGACTCAGGTACTCCAACCGAAGATGGACTGTCTAGAGAGACTGCAGAGCTGGCTGCATTATTAAAAGACACACACTCACACACTCACCGGCAGAAGCCAACCCTGGGGCAAGGCTGCCCCAGAAACCACTGAGATGGAAGAAATAACCTACATTACATCTAGTGCAGTCTGACACACGCACACACACATACACACACTCACTCACAAAGGGGTGCCATTCAGGCTCCACACATCAAATACACACGCACAAACACAGCTACAGAATCATTAATTGGATGTGCGGATGAAAAATTATCGATTGTACAAAAGCAGGCTCACATGTGAGAACTATCTGTTAATTCAATTCCCGCCATCAGTAGAAGAGATAGAAAACAAACACAGAGGAGATATTTTCTTACATTTCTGGGTAATGATATCTTCAGTATTTATTACCAAGAAGTCTAACATGTACCCTGAACTAAACCTAGAACAAACTAATTCAAATTCTAAATCATAATCATAGTCCTAATCTTAACTATTCTGGTAGAGGCGAGAGCCGGTAGATTTCCTTTCCTTCTTTCTATGATTGTGACAACATTTGGTCATCATAAAAAAAACAGGACATTTTTTAGTCACACATGCATTCAGAGAAATTAAGAATATGATGCTCACCACATTATAGTAGGTCTTACTGATGATGGTGGTGTCAAAACCTTTGGGGGGGCTTTTCAGTGTCCCAGACTTTGGCTTGTCTGATGTCTTGTCTAAAAAGAGATATTTGGAGAGAACAATTCAAAGACCAGATAGGACACTATAACAAGGTTTAAGTTATATCAAATTACAGTAAAAATATCTCCCTTACTGTATGAAGTTCTAACTGCAGGGCAATGCTGTGTACATATATTCTACAAAATGTAGGACAACCAATGATTGAATGCTTTACTTTACTGACTCCACAATGTCATTTCACTGTCCTGGTTATTTTTTTAACAACATTGTTTAGTCAATAACAGGGCGTGCTGTCATATTCTTCAGTTCGTCATTGTCCTTTGCAGACATTGCAATGTAAAGCCAGAAGGCTAATAAGCATTTTCTTTAGATAATGGGAAGCTAAATGCACTTTTTAGATTTATCTCACTGACTAGAGGAAGTAAACTACAACCATGATGCTATTAAAGTCTTGGTCCTGGAGCGGAAACAAAGGAAGGTCCAAAGAATACTGTATAACCTATAGTTCTTTCCTCTGCATGTGTCAGTCTCATTAATAATGATTTATGTCAGTAAACCAAGATGACATGCATATGCAGCTAGGGCTGCACGATTATGGCCAAAATGATAATCAGGATTATTTGGATCAATATTGAGAGCACCATTAATTGTCATGACTATTTGTTGATTTTAACCCAAAAAAAATGTATTGTCACATAGGCTATTTATAACCGCTTTCACATCCATATTGTGCTACATTCCTCATATGTTAAAGTTGTATGTTGTAGGCCTTAATACATACATCTGCAACACATGTAAATGAAAATTATCTGAAATAAACAGCCTAGGATTTTTTTAAATGTATCTCTGAGAAAGCTCCTTCACTTGTTTTCAACGATAAGAGCTAGGGAGAGAGAGGGAGTGCGATGGACGTACTCACAGAGTGACAGCTGACTCATTATGAATGGGTCCAGCACGGGTCGAATGGCGGGTCAGCAGAGTTACACACATTGAGTATATGAAATGTCTGTATCGTCACTGCGCTGCATTTTTGTGAAATATGACCATGGGTCACATCTGTTGCCCAGGTCCAGCAGGCTCCGTCTCACACGCTATTACCCTACGAACTGAAGTTAGTTGCATTCAATAACTCCTTCTGTGTTATTGAGTCTGAGTTACCAGCGGAAACACTGGTACAAATACAAGTTAGCCTCGATGTACAGCTGTGTTAATAACAATTAAAACTGTGGACAAATCTCAGAAGTGTGGACCGGTGCTGTGTCTCTCCGTGTTGCTAGGAGCCGTGTGTGAGTGAACGGGGGCGGGGCTGCGCGGAGAGTCAGAGGAGAGATCCAAACACAGGCCCGGCTTTACAGAAGAAACGCAACATTTAACCATATCCATTTAAACAACATTGCTTTGTTTGTGGAGAAGCAACGGGTGCAAGGACGTTAGGAGCACCGGTAACAGCTAACAGCTAACAGACACTAACTAGCACTGGTCACGGCTGTTGTCTGAAAAACAACACAGACGGGACAAAATGTTGCGTTTACTGGTAAACTGGTAAACCTTGTGACCGAGGTATGACTGCTATCTGTTGTGGTATTTTCCTCATGTTACTCTGTCCTCTGTGACTGTCTACATCTAGAAACTAAGCTGCAGTGCAGGGAACAACTCTGACTGGCTCATGATCAGACAGTGGTTTACGGAGCGGTAGATTGGCTTTGCTAAAAAACCCGGAGTGTTCTATGAACGGAATGACGCACTTAAAATATCGCTTGAACACGCAAATTTGATCGTGGGAAGCCAAAATTGTGATTGTGATTACAATTTGATTAATTTTACAGCCCTACATGCAGCCTCCTATCTCACACATCAAACTCCCACTCCCACTGACCATTTGCATTTAGCGCCATTCCTCAGTGCGCCAATATCATGGTCATTGTTTCTGCAGTAAGCTTTAAGACAGGATGTTCCTTCTTATACAGCAGCTCAGGCACTTCCTGTCTTTGTGTGGATGTGGAACTTCCTTCCTTAGTTCCTGCCTTCCCTTCTTTAGAAAGTAACAAAACCAACCAACACAATCAAAACACAAGGATATGGCTCTTACAGGCACAGGAGGCAGCAGTTAACAGCCTTATAAACTCAACAAACTCATCAATCCTAAAATGGAACAAATATTAGAAACACTTTACCGATGGTGCTCTACTTTAAGTCTGTACACCAAGTACAAACCCAGCATAATAATCAACATTATCTGGTGATAGTAGTGGCCATGAATAAAATAAACCTAAAAGGCCTTCCTCTTTCCTTAAGGTATCCACACACTCTATATAAACTCTAAGAAAGCCTTAATCCCTCTTTTCTATGCAGGACTTCACTTCTGTGTTTTCAGAGTGACACAAGTGAGGAATTTCTCTCTGTGTGTATTTCTTCACACATGTGCAGTATGTACAAGTATTTCTGTCCTTGCTGTATGTTGACAGCAGACTGTGGCTCCGACCCACACAGAGGTGCGGACGGAGCAAAGCTACGTCGCCTCGGCAGTTTGGGATTCACAGCAGCACAGCAGTGCCGGTAAAGCCATTGCAAATGTGGGTACACTTTATAAAACTATTATTTTTACAATTTGTTTGTTGTTGTTACAGTGGGAAAGTTCCACAAAAAAGGTACCGTTGGGTACCGGAACCGGGTTTCAACTACCAGTAAAAATGTGAACGGTACCCAATCCTTCTCCCCTGGGACACATCGCTACGCATTAGCGGCCTCTCCAGCAGGCTGACTAGGCTCCCTCCCTCCCTTGCCCAGGCCACATCGTTACCTGGATGTGTGACGGCTAGACAGAATAAAGGGGATACGCCGGATCTCAACAAGAGCCACAGCCGAGCCGCGACTAAACCTTGCTTGTACTTATACAAAGAAAAGAGAGCTGCCCCCACCGGTTCCTTTCAGCTCCCGTACATAGTTACTGGGGAACCACCCAGAATTGCCGTTGAACGAGCCTTCCCACCAGCCCCCATCCTCCTGCCGGCTCACACTGATGATGTCGCCCTTGGAGAAAGAGAGTTCGTCCTCATTGGTCTGCTGGAAAGGAAAGCGCGCCTTGAACAGCACGTGGCCACACCCACTGCCCTCTGACATGTCCTGAGGAAGAGGAGAATAAGAGCTTACTATAAATTTGTGAGTTTTCATAACAGACTTATAGAAGTTTTGTATATCTAACCCTAGTCAGCGTTTGTCTACTGTCAATAACTCACCAGGCTGCGGTACTGAGGCTGCAGGACTTTAGAGGACTGACTCTGAGTTTTCAGAGAGTCAAATGACTTGATCCTCAAGTGGGAGGAATGCGGCACACACACGCTGTCTTCAGAAACACCTAAATCTGCACACAGCCGTTCAATTAATAGAAACTAAAATTCATTATAAACCCTGGTAAGATAATGATACTAATATTAACAATAAACCTATAGCATTTATCAAAATAATATTATTTTATAAAGTACAAAGTTGTATATAATACTAATGCTTACACGATTAGAATTGCTTTTAAAAATAATGTGCACAAAATGTTTAAACCCTGTTTTAGAGCACTAGCAATAAAAACTAAGTAAAACAGTGGGAAAATGAAAAGACTGAAAACTTAAAAAGTGTGCCTTAAAAAAAGAAACAAATCATTACTAACACATAAACACAATAATCTTACCTTCAGTGGCTTTGTTGAGGGCAACCAAAGACTTTAGGACCTTGGAGAAGTTCAGTCCCTGCAGGAGGTCATTGACCTCAAAAGGCTAAAGTGGAGGAAAACCAAATAAAGAATATGAAATCATTTTTAAAACAGCAATAAAACAAAGGAATTTGAGACTGAGGAGAAAAGAATAAAAACATATTGCATCAGTTGTCATTACAAATGTACATAATGAAAACATATGTCAGCCTAAAAATGAAGAAATGCTGAGTTTAGTGGGGGACTTAGACATGCCTGCTCCTACTGCAGTCTGGAGCAGGATTACTCAAAGTCTGAGCTTCCCCTTATAATCTCTACATCACACACACACACACACATACACACACACACACACACACACACACACAGTCATAATCAAAATACCTCTGAAGCCCCTAATCGTGTGTATACACTGTCTGACTTCTACATTTTCAAGGTGTGAAGGTAAGCAAAGTGGGGCGTGAAAGTCATAGCTGAAAGATTGTGATTTAAAAACTTGTTTTAAATGAAATGCCCACTGGTAAATTCTGAGAGCAGCCAGAAAAAGTTGAGCATAAGATTTACTAAATCCTAAATCTGCTATACTTTACCGATTGGGTCTCTTTAATCTAATGATAAGACTACATTGTTCTGTAATGTAGTCCCCCTTGAACGCACTTGGCCTGATTTATGTACACAGGCTGATTAGTAGTCAGGGCAGTATGGGCCCAACAGTTAACACACACTTTCATCTCCTCCCACTGGCATTGGGCCAAGATACCATATGAGGCTTTTTATGCACTGCTGCAATAGAAATGTACCAGTGCTAAGGTTGCATTTGTACACATTTTAGGTATTTAGCTGCCGTGCTTCCAGTACAATAATATATCAATAAAAATGATCAATACAGAAATCTGACACTAAGACCCACATGCAGAGTGTCAGCGACAGAGAGAGGCACTTGCAGAAGGATCTCATACCTCAGTAATGGAGAAAACGTGCAGTTGACATTGAACTACTAGTTAGATTGGTCCCCAAAAGAATTTGGTAGATTTTACGTTTGTCTTCGTTAATTATCATGAAGTAAATAAGGATCTCGACTGGCTCGATAAGACACAGGACATCTCTGCTGCTTATGTAGTGTGAATGAAGTGTTACGTTCCTCTAATTCCACATAATGCATTATTTACCATGAAGATTATCTGGTCATCTTTAGGAACAATTTTGTTTTACTGCACTTGAAAAATGAATTTTAGAGAGCACTGTCTTTACTTGCAGATTCTACTTATATATTGTATATACTTTGTATAAAGTAAAACCTGCTTTGAATGTATACATCTTTGAATTAACAATTAAAATTGTTTTCATGAGTGTCTTCCTGAAGTTAATATAAACACAATTTGACATAAATTAACAGTAAAGCTGCTAAAATTATAAACCAAATAAATGCAGTTCCGTTTTGCAGGTTATAGTAAAAATATGCTCATACAGCTGTTAGAAGCACACAATCACAGCATGCTTAAAACAAACATCTGTTATTGGTCAAACAGCTTACCTAATAACAGGGAGCGCTGGATTCAATGCGACAGAGACGGTACTCTAAATGCACAGAATCAATATTCCACACAATTAACTTTAAGAAAGAGCAGAAGCCAAGTGTATAGCCTGATTAACCGTTTAGCTCAGGACTCTACCACACTCATACTGGCACTTGCTGTCCACTCTGTAATCCTGCTCTATTGGACCGACCGTCCTTGCTTGTCCGAAGAGTGTCTGGGAGAATTACTATGCTGATGTCAGTCGGGCAGCTCGTAAGGGAGGCCTTGGCTTCCAGCAACATGGCTGACATGCCTCTAATCAGCCTGATTGGAAAATCCACTGACTGCATGACGTGTTGCATTGCGTCAGCCCACCCTTGTCTCCTCAATTTCATATCTTCATACTCTTTACCGTTCTCATTTACCACAGATTCATGATTCTGTTTAAAGCCATCCATCTCACTACGTTCTGACTTGGCTTTAAAGGGACATCCAAATCATTTTCAAGTCTGGAGCAAAACCCTGTCATGGGTCTGCAGCCCAGGACTTGTGTGTTACATAATCTGCTCTTTTCCATATGGCTTTCTCCCTTGCTACAATCAATAGTGTGTGTGTGTGTGTGTGTGTGTGTGTGCGTGTGTGTGCGGTGTCATTTTATACCACACTACTCACTAGCCCTCTCTACACACCCACTGTGGGGCAGGATACAACCTGGCTTGACCCACTGTTGTGCAAACACAGACACATGCACACACCCTACTATGTGTTTTTGAGCTCTGATAGACATACAGATATTATTTTAAATAAAAATGCCAACAGTCAAAGAGCATTTCAATTTGTATACTAACAAATAAATGAGTCTGCCTGTTAGACCAAAGGCCAGCTCTCTGCCACTCATCAACTCAACCAAATCACCTTTTGTGCGAACACAAAAGGCCTAATGGACAAGGTGAAGGACTTAGGATCAGAAGATTGAGAGTTCACATCCCTTTGTGGTTATTACCTCCAACATCAAATGAGGTTTAAAGTAGGTTACATTACTTACTCATGTAATAAAAAACTTTATTTGAGGAATCATGGTGGTGGCCAGCAAGATAACACAATGCAAGCAATCCTTACTGCTGCAGGTCCAATTTAGTTTTTTTTTGTAATTTAGTTAGGTTTATAAGTAAACAGCCAGGGTTGGAAATAAGCACGAGCCAAATGCTGGTCAAATATGCCAGTGGCTGTTAAATTTGCTTCACTCACTAGCCAAAAACCCCTCTAGCATGGGAGGTGTTCATGCCTGACTGAAGCTCAAAAACTGGTCCAATTTAGTTTTTTCTGTCCCTGATTAATTATGTTGGCTAGCTGGCAGGCTAGTTTGCCCAGCTGGTTAGAGTGTGCTGCTAACATGGAATCCAGACACAAGCACACACACTTGTTTTTGAACTCTGATGACGATACATATCCTGTTTCAGATAAACCTGCCAACAACCAAACATGAAAGAATTGGTATGTGATGTACTAAGATAAGATAAGATAAGATAATACTTTATTCATCCCACAGCGGGGAAATTCCTTAGTTACAGTAGCATTCTCAACAACAATTAAAATACTACCAATTAAAGACAATTATAATTAATTATAATTGTTAAATTATTCATTAACAATTATAAGCCCTTTATAAAGGGTGACTTATAAGAATGTAGTACCAGAACAACTTCAATTTTGTAACACTGGCTTACATTAGTGTCTAGGAATCACTCATTATGTCACCTTTGTGTTTACCACTATATTATTGTGGTTAGATGTTTAAATGGCTAAGAAATACACATTTAATTGCTTTGCAAAATCAAATGAACTAGCTAGACTATACAGAGAGCCCGTATTTGTAATGGAATTGCTCATTCCCACCCCGTTAGGACCTACGGTCTCCAGGTTGCTCGAGGAGAGGCTAACGTTCCACCTGTTGCTCGCGCCGTTAACAGGAACGGCTGATAAACAGCAGGATACATACGTTTTAAAAGATGGTATAGATAATAAATGGGTTTATATGAGGTTATCTGTTTTCTAGACTTTATAACGTTACTGTGTGAGTGCATTAATAAATACATTATATGTTAACTCACCTCCACACCGAAAGCCCCGCAGCCTTTAATAAACTCGGCGATGTTCCGCTGACACTCGCTGTCGCCCCTCGGTTCCTGAAAGAACTACACACAAAAAGAGACTAAATAAGCTTCGAGTGTTCACACGAAATATTAATAAACTGCTAATGAATGTGTTAAAGGTTGTTTTTTTTGGCATGAAAATAATCGTATTTCCGCCGTCGCTAGCGCACTTGCTGCTTACAAATATCAAGCTCACTAACAAAAATTAGCTAAACTTCCGGTTTCACCTTTCAACGTAAGGAATTAATTGAGAGACGTTTTCATACGTTTCGAGCTTAAAAATGGACTTTCGATAAAAGTTACATTTACCATTATGCTATCGCAATTAGTAAATAGATAGCTATATCTTTATTTTTTTAATTGCTTCCAGGTAATCAACTGAGGTTTTAATCTTGTCCTCCAATTTACATCATTTGTCACATCTGCCAAAAGCCATTAGGAAAAAAACTACAAAATATATCATATACCTTGGAATAAAGCATGATAACGTCACTAAAGTGGACCAGCTATGGCAAGGCTGTTACTAGAGGAGGTCAAATAAACAGAAAGAGGGGATCAAAGCAAGCTGCCGACACGTTTAATGCCCTTATTTTGAAAGGAGCAGTGCCTCCCTCCGTGTTGAGTTGTATTTAACAGAGGTGGGCTACTTTGATAAAGATCTACGATCTCACAGGGAAGTTGGATAAGTCAAAGGAGGATATGACGTTGACAGGTTGATCCAAAGAGAGAGAGAAAGAGAGAGAGAGGAGAGAGAGAGAGAGAGAGAGAGAGAGAGAGAATTTACTATAAATCATTTTATATTGTTTGACAACAAACAGAACAAACACGAATAAATCTTTAAATTCTTGTGAATAATGGAGATTAGAGTGTTGTAGGCTATTGCAAATTTTAAGGCCGTAATTTGGAAGTACAATAGGTAATAGAACATATAAAACATTTTACTGTGAACACAATGAATAGGCTACATTGATGAATAAATAGCCTCATCATAATTGGGGTGATTTATTCATTCATTTATTATTTATTCATAAAGGAAGCTAGCTAGCAATAGGGTTGTATGCTTTATACTGTATATATATATATATGTATTCAATATTTTCAACAATGGGCTGTTGTATTCTACCATCGTCCTCCCTGTTTCCCTCCAACCACTTACTTTGTCCACCGTCCCGGGTCGGAGTCGCTCCAGCAGCCTGCACAGCACCGCTCCATCCTGCAGAGACGCCTGGAGGAAAGCCTCTGGATCCGAGATGCTTTTCTTGGGAGACTCCAGGACCCCCAGTGTTATGAGCCACGTTACCGTCTGTTCGGCCGAATTCATGACTTGATCTTTAATGTCATAAAGCAGCAGCAGCAGCAGCAGGGTCCGTGATGTCCTAGTGGTGGTCGGTCCGAAATGAGACAGGAGGGTCAGCCCCGCCTTGGGTGAACGTTACAGTCCACGCGCACTGGTTGGTTAGACAGGCCGTTGACAAAAGAAAAAAAGTAAATGTGATAATGAGAAAGGTGGTCCCTTCCTTTAACCTTTAACAGCGCTGCTCTCTCTCTCTCTTTCTCTCACTCTCTCTCTCTTTCTCTCTCTCGCTCTCTCTCCTCTCTCTCTCTCTCTCTTCTCTCTCTGCTTGCACAACTGTATGAGCAGAACGAACCACAGTCAGACGACTGTGACACGACTTCCTTTGAGATTTTTCAAATTAAAAGCATTAACTTCAGCACATGGAAAGTTTGCTTGCAGTTGACAGTCCTTTTGTGTCCTTACAATGTCTGTCTTTTTCCTTTGTGCACTACTTTTATTTCATATTTTTCGGCAACGCAAATGTATGTACATGCAATAATAGCCTACAGTTGTAAGCATTGAAATTGAAATAAGAAAAATGTAGTTGAAATAAACTCAACTTGACTGGCTGTTTGAATACAATACCGCCAAAGCATTAGTTGCAGTGTAGGTATGTTGTTTTGGTTTAGTTTGGTTGTCTGCTGGTTAATTGGAAGGTTTTCTTAACGTTCTGGGAACGTTCGTTTGTGGTTACAGCGAACGTTCCCCTAACGTTAAGAGACCATTGCGTAACGTTCGCTGAGGGTTGCAACGCTAAGGGAACGTTCCCCTAACGTTCTCTAAAGGTTGCAACGTTAAGGGGACGTTCTCCTAACGTTCGCTAAAGGTTGCAGCGTTTTCGGAACGTTTGCCTAACGTTCTCTAAAGGTTGTTACTTTTAGAGAACGTTAGAGAACGTTCCGAGAACGTTCGCTGTAACCAAAAACGAACGTTCCCGGAACGTTAAGAAAACCTTCCAATTGACCAGCAGACAACCAAACTACAACCAAAACAAACCTTCAGGGAACGTTCCCACAACCAAAAACGAACGTTCCCAGAACGTTCTGGGAACCAAAAATTGTTAGCTGGGGTAGGAGGCAACAATAAAGGTCTTTATTTAATTACAAAAGACATAAGAAGGTAAAACAAAGGAAATTGAGTGTGTACCATTGTTATCATACCATCCACAAAATCATTGTAAATAAATCATGTCTTGCTATTGGTGCCATGGTTTGTGTTTCTATGTATTGTCTCAATCAATCAATGTTTTAAGTGATCATCTGAGTTTTTCTAAATCCCAAAATAAAATCTAAAAGGAAAGTATTCAAGGGCCCTGATTCAATATCAAACAATAGTAAGTAATTCATATTTTGCACTCACACAAATGTATTAAAAGTAATTGCTAACAGAATGGGTTTTGTAAACCCACATTTTGTTTAAAATGTATAAAAACAATCTGTAAATGTAAACGTATCTATGTCCTTTTGTTGTGGCTATCATAGCTCAATATTCATAAGGATCCCAGATCATTGTTTGTTACTCAGGGCTGCAATTCTAGAAACATCCAAACCCAACTGCTTCATTGCAAATGTAATTGAATGACTTAATCTTTTCAGAACACATTTTTCTCAGTAATTTAAACTTTTACTTTGAAGACAAACCCGTCTTTCTTCCGTTTAGCACGTGTGATTGACGAGTTTGACGCAGCACATCCCAGGACCGTCCCGCTGATGAACAGGCTAATTAAACCAGAACCGGCTTCGTCTGATAAAGTCAGAAATTGAAATACACGATAACATTTCCAAATGCCTTTAAATGAAATGTATTTCTATATTCAGCGAGCCTGTCTATTTCCAGCAATACGCTGGGCATACACATGCGCTAGGCCAAACTCTGTTCAAAAATCTGTACATTTAAAATACGGCTGATTTAGCAACACCGTAGGCTAATTTAAGAAACCCATGCTTTAGTTACAGTTAGTCGTCATAATGTTTACCATTAAGTAGGAACTTTTTCAACTGCTGCAATTTTATAATTGTTGTAAGAGTCATATCAGTTAAAATATTCTTAATAAAGCGTCGCTTAGATATTAGTTTCGCCACGAGAGTAGCAGTGGGATTAACTTGTGCTAATGCATAGCTTGGTTTTTAAGCGTGGACTGTTAAGGTTATAAGACGATTTCTGTCTGTGACTGCAGGGCCATGACAATAGGCCATGGCATTACTTATTCATTTACTGGAAGCCTTTTATCTATTGGGTTGTGTCGCCCTCTATTGGACGGTGTAGGGAACAGGTTTTGCTGACAACAAATATTCCCCTTTAGTGGGCGGGTGACTCAGTTGGTAGAGGAGGCACATAGGGTACATGGAGGTTTATTCCTCGACGCAGAAGTTGAGAGTTCGAGTCCGAGCCCTGGTGGAAATGCCCCAAAAAATCCTCATTTAAAAAAATTCCACTTTAAACAAATAACTCTTGCTAGTAACATACTACAACATTTTACTCAAGTTAGATTCCTTAAAGGGACACTGAAAGTAAAAAGTAGGTCAAAGAATAATGTGGAGGTATAAGGAAATATAGATATCAAGAAAAATTCATTGTATCGTAACCTTTGGTAAGACTCACTATAAACTCCTTAAACTATTGGAATTATCTAGTGATATTTAAAAGGAGCATATAAACAACATGCAAAACTGAAAATACTGTTTCAGTATCATCATTTTTGGGACCTACTGTAGTCCTGTAATCATTTTTTATTTTTTAACGTTTGAGTTGTTCGCTGTTGTACATACAGTATAGTTTCCAACACATACTGGATACCTTCCTTTTCAAGAAACAAAGATAAAGAGAAGAAAAATTGCCCTCAGATAAATCTAAAAGGTACTATCAGGCTGTTGATCTGCAGCCAATATGCAATTCTGCAGCAGAACCCTTTTTTGAATTGATTTCAGAGAATGTAACAAACGCAGCTACTAATTTATTGGTTCTAAGCCAAGCTAACACACAAAATAAGTCAGTAATGCCCATCACCCACCATGGTGTCTGGACTTTCTGCACCCCGTTTTCAAGTCACCACAGCTCTCAAATTAGTACTTGATAAGTAAAAGTTGGTGCTGTTTTCTTTTGGGCTGTGAGTGTGAAAGATGCATACTCTTCATAACAGGATGTCACACTAAGTATTCAATTGAAGAGCAGTGTCACTTTAATGTGTGATGACTGTCAGTACCACAGGAATAAGGTGTAGCACATTATAATTTATCATTTACCCCTAAGGTTTGAGAAATGTCTGTCCATGTCAAGAAAATGTTCGATCAGGCCCGAGCTAGGACATATTTGCACTGTTTAGACACGCAGACGAGGGAGTTCCGATTGCCGATCTACGTTGTCTGCATAATTTTACAAATAGTAGTATTATAGTATCCCCATGCAAGTTAGACAGTAAATAGTATGAAACTAATTAAAATTTGGAAAATAGTAACAGTAGTAATAGTAATCTGAAAATGACAGAGGCCACACTTTTCCTGGCAGTGCTTACTGCTGTCACATATGTTTTTTTTTAACATCCGTGACCCAAATCACCCACACACGCTCAAAGAGAGTCGTCTGACTCTGCAGAGTTAACAAAGGCAGAACAAAACCGCTGAGGTCGACTCTGAAAAGAACAGAAAGGATTTTCCGTCAACAACCTCATGTTCACTACAGTGTACTTTACCACAACATATGTACCGGTTTGGTTACTGTCATGCTGCAGCTTTGCATAAATGCTTTTCATCTTAGAGAAAGCCTCCTGACGGGGACTTAGATATCTGTACCAAATGTCATGGCACTCTATCAAGTAATTGTGGAGACATTTTACTCAAAACAAAAACTGATAGTGACACTAGAGAAAGAGCAAGGGGATTGCCAAAGTCAATGGGATTCACCCTCGGAGGACCATGAATGTGTGTACCAAATTTCAAGGCATAGTGTGTGTAAAACCATGTAAATAATCAGCTGATGTTGTGCTTGAAGGAGTTCTTTAAGAAATTGTATTAATCATTTCTTCATTTCAAAATCGCCCACTTTTCACCTGTTCTGTGCTACATCAAAACTTTTGGAAGAGGAAGTGAGTGCACTGTAGGCCATGCTGATTTTGCGCGGTTGGGGGTGGGTTATGGTTTGGTGCTGGACTGTGCCATTGCATGTGAGACAGGGGGTGGCACAGCGGTTTCATCAGTCCAGTCAGTTTTTCTGTTGCTCTTCAACTTCCTTATTTGCGCGTAAGTACTGTTTCCTTCCGCTTACTGATGCGGTTCTATGTCAGCGCAGAGCTTGCAAGTCTGCTCTGTTAACCTGTCAAAGAAGAACACATCTGTACTTTACAAAGTGGTCAATGCAGTCTGTTGATACCACACACTTGTCTTCAGTTTGAGAGACAACACTGTTTTCGTCTGGGCCGTTGAGATTGTGAAAGACTGGTAAGTACAGAGAGATCGCAGTGGAAGAAGTTGAATCGTTTACTCAGATACAAATGTTCTTCAAATCCAACAGCATGACCATATAATTATTGTTGTGTCCAACTCCTGTCTCTCTCCAGCTTCAATGGGTCCTTTCATGTATGTGTTTTACGTGACTGTACGTGTATGAGAGAGAAGGAAGAAAGTGAAATGGTGTATGTGGGCGTGACAGCAATGTTTGTCTGTATGCAGTAGTATACACTGTGTGTGTTTGTGTGATGTCGGGAGACACCAGCACCCTGTCCTGGAGGAGCATGTCTCCCACCAGCCAGTCAGATTCCTCGGATATGTCTCCCTCGGCAACTGTGGCCAGGGACAGCATCTTCCCAGTGAAGATCATCAAAGTGTGTTTCCTTAGCAACAGCTCCAATCTGGGCAAGAACTTCAAACTGGTCCGCTGTGAAGAAGGATGGACTGTCAAGGTATAAACTACTGTTCTCTACTAGTTGTACCAGTTGTACAAGTGTACTCTACTGCGTTCTACTCCAGTGTACTGTCCTTCGCTGTCCTTTACTTTACTCAGCTGTTCTTTACTGAACTGTCCTCTTTTCCAGGGGTCTTCAACATATTGTTAGGCCAAGGTTCCCTAACGTAAAAGATAGACCGGCAATGACTCTCTACTACATATATTGTATAAAATAGAATTGCATATTGAACAGGGCCTACAATAATATCAATACTTGTTTATGGTGCCCTAAAATACTATATAATATAGAAAAGTAACGTACACCAAGGGTTGTCGTGAGGTGATGATCACTAGAAGTAGACTTGACAATAAAAAAAAAGTGGCGCACACTCTGGCTCCAAATGCATATCTCTGTTATTAAGATAACTTTTCGTCCCTCAGGCTTTTGATTTGAACAAGGCAGTTTGAATGTTTCAACCGTTTATCCATTACTTTTAGTCAAACATCTGAATTGTTTAGTCATTACTTTTAGCTTTTTATCGCTACCATTTAGTCATGACTTTCAGAGATGGTAAAAGTACTCTCTTCCCTTACTCAAGTAGAAGTACAGATACTTGTGTTAAAAAATACTCTGGTAAAAGTATTGATTTAACTTTTTTACTCTAGTGAAAGTAAATGCGCTGTATTTAGTTAGCGCTTTTCTAGTTTTAACGACTCCTCAAAGCACTTTAACATCATACAGGAACCTTTCACACACAGTCTGCCGTAAAAGGTGCCACCTGCTCATCAGATACACATTCACACTCCCCGGGGTTCAGTGTTCTGCCCAAGGACACTTCAACATGAGACCACAGGGCCACAGATCGAACCACCAACCTTCCGATTGGCAGGCAACTGCTGCACCACTGAGCCACAGCCGCCCTAAAAAGTAGCTCAAGTAAAATGACAAAGTACAGGCATGGAAATGTACTTAAAAGTAAAAGTAGCCTTGCAAATGACAAAGCTACCTGGACACAAATGTTACTAGAGAGCACGCGGAGACACTTCAGTGGACGTGGACGAAAGGCTCTTTATATGCCGTTGGCTACATTTTAAATGGATGTCTGCCAATAGGCCTAAAACATCACTTATATGATTATTGGGACAGAGACTGGGACTTAAATGAACTGACAACATAAGTTATACGACTTACTGTTCGCATGAATTCACACACGCACAATCTCAGCTGATTATCCTCCAGACGTCTAGTCTCTTTTTCTTCTTTCCCACTTTTTTTCCCGTGTGGCGCTCGCGGTGTGAGGCGCATGTCCGCCTTATTCTTCGACGTGCACTCACAATCACACCTGATTCACAACCTCTTGTACAAAACTAAAGTAACAAGCCAATTTTGTAAAAAATAAGGAGTAGAAAGTACCCATATTTGTGTTAAAATGTAAGGAGTAAAAGAAAAAGTTGCTACAAAAATAAAATAGTAAAGTAAAGGAAAAATATCTGAGAAATCTACTTAAGTACAGCAGTTCTTATTGTTGTTATTATTGTTATTATCATTATTGTTATTTAGTTGTCTTTATACTGTCTTTTTTTATCTATTTTTTAATTTCTTTTTTCTTGCTAAAACTACTGCTGGAATTTTCAAATTCCTCGCGGGAGTCATCCCCAAAGGATCAATAAAGAGAAGTCTAAGTCTAAGTCTAAGTCTAGTCTAAGTCTAAGTCTAATTAAGTATTTGTCCTTTGTTACTTCCCATCTCTGATGAAGTTTCTGTATCTCTCTACACTAAGGTGCACGCTTGCTAACCAGTTTTTCAACTTGATGTTAATGTTCTTTTAATCAGAATCCTAATTTAATCAATTTTTTCATATTAGTCCTACTACTGTACGATCTCACCACGTACCCCCTGGCAACAGCAGAAGTACTCCCTGGAGTACAAGTACCCGTGGTTGGGAATCTCAGCTCTGATGTAGTTTACCAAACTCTACCATACATACTATACTGTTTGCTAATTACCCAACTACTGTGTTCTACTACACTGTACTCTAATGTACTTTACTACTATAGTACTTTATTGTACTCTTTCCTCAGGAGCATGTTTCTGTAATTCCTTTTACATGTCTGTATTAAACTGTAGTCAGCTGTACTCAATACAGCCATACTCTATAATTTATTTACCATATTATTTGCTTTGAACTAAACCAAGACAAGAAAACAAGGAAGTCTACTTTACATTTTGGATATTAGCTGCTTGGTTAGAAAAAATAAGACTTGCACCATCCTTGTTAAGAAAATGGTGTATTTGGTAGATGAGACTTGTTGCGAGGTATTTCTCTTAATATGGTTTTTGTTTACATTAACATTCTGAAAAGCCAGTGTCCCAGAGACATAACTGTATAATGACTTCTACCCCAGGCTATCGTTAACCTGGTGCTGTCCAGTGGCTGTGTGGGACCAGGCATAAAATACAGCCAGTGCTATGGCCTCCTCCTCAAACACCTCAAGTCCTCAGAGATACACTGGCTGCACCCAGACCTGGCTGTGTCTGAACTCACCCAGCGCTACGAGCAGCAGCACCTAGAGGCTGAGTGGAGGTCAGTGCTTCAGTCTTTGCCTCAGTGTACAGTTTTTATTTCAAGAAAGCAAAGTAAAACTTTACGTGATAATGGTAAAGTGACTTAGCAAAGCTAAGTGTGGCGTTTGTTTGTACAGATATGACCTGAGAATCAGATACATCCCCTCAGACTTCATGGAGAAATTCAAAGATGACAGTACCACCATGCTCTACTTTTACCAGCAGGTCAGTAATATGTGTGTTTGGTTTGCTAACTCTTGGTAGTGAGGTCATTTTACTGTCTCTTACTTCCCTAAGGATCTTTACAGGGTTTGGAATACAATCAGGATATGGTTTAGATTACGGTAAAGGTTAGTTGAGGGTAGAGCTGGGCAATATTTCAATATTATCTTGATGTCGTTACGTGAGACTAGATATCGCCTTAGATTTTGGATATTGTAATGTCGTAACATGACTTAAATGTTGTCTTTTCCTGGTTTTGAAAGCTGCATTCCAGTAAAGTTATGTCATTTTCTGAACTTCCCACTTCCCACTTTCCCACTTAGTCATTATATTCACATTACCACAATATTGTTGCGTTATCGATGTTGAGGTATTTGGTCAAAAATATTGTGATATTTGATTTTCTCCATACTGCCCAGCCCTTGTTAAGGGTCAGTTAGAATGGCTCTACTCAATGGAAGGTGTGTCTGTGTGCTTATCCACAGGTACGAAGTGACTACATGCAGCAGTATGCCTCAAAAGTGAGTGATGGGATGGCTCTACAGCTCGGTTGTCTGGAAATTAGGTACTGTACAACTACCCCCTCAGGCACGTTCTTAGAAAAGGAGACAAAACAGGACAACAGTTGGAAATAGTGGTCTCCCAATTATGCTCATTTTTAGGTCCTGCTTTATAATCAAAACATATGGAAATCTGACTTTTCATTGTAATTTTAACTTTAATAATCTTAATAAAAGATCATTGTGTTCGTTCATTGTGTTTGCAGGAGGTTCTACAAAGACATGAATCCAAATGGACTGGAGAAAAAGTCAAACTTTGAGCTATTAGAGTAAGTCACGTGTGATTGTTGAATGTGTGTATCAACCTCTTGGGGCAATGGCAATTTTACATCCGGCCTTTTATGCCTAAATGGTACACACATTAGCGCCAGTGGCAGCTAGAAGGTCCCTGGTTTGAATTGTTTCTTTGAGTTTCTATATCTGACCATGCACGCTTCGAAAAAATGTGTCTGATTTTACTCCTGTAGGAAGGACGTGGGACTGGACCTGTTCTTCCCCAGAGAGCTGATCAACAGCATGAAGGTAATGAGCTGAAACAACTACTGTATAGTACATAATGATATTACAACGTTTTAATTTTCAGTGTTTGTCTGTGTGCTATGTCAGCCCAAGCAGTTACGTCGGCTGATCCAGCAGACGTTCCTGGGCTACTCCACTCTGAAGCAGGACCAGTGCATGACCAAGTTCTTCACCACTCTGGCTCAGTGTTACAGCTACACACAGGAGAGCTTCGCCTGTCAGCTAGTGGTGAGCTTTTGGCACTCTAAAGGTTATTTCCTGTCACATCTCCAGCTAAATGTTTTTTTTTTTATGTTTGCGTCCGTATATGCCCTTTATCTATACAGCATGGTTGGAATCTAACAATAGACCTGGTCATCGGCCCTGAAGGCATCAGTCAACAAACTGAAAACTCCACAGTGAGTTCACACTCTTTTTTTCTCTCTCAGGTTTTGTTAAATACTTCTGTTATTTACTCATGTTTATTACATTTATAGAACGTGAAACGCACGACAAGACATGATGATATACAGTTTAAACCTCAGCACCTTTATGAGATGACAATGACTTTAACGTCCTTTTTTTGTTTGTGAAGTGACCTTGGGTGTCATGAAAGGCGCTTTAAGAAAAATGTATTATTATTATTATTATTATATATGAAGGATGTCCTGTGTGTTAAAAGACTCTACAAACACAAATACACTGTATGCAACCCTTGGAACGTGAGGAAAATAGATACTTTATTCATCCTGAAGAAAACTTTAGGCATCCAGTAGCTAAGACAACCATAACACAACAAACACAAATACACACATACACCTCATATACATAAGAATCACTCACAGATATTTAAAGAGTGGACAATTTGTTAGTGATTACAAAGGTCTGGTATGGACTGACCATGTGATGCAATGATCATGATAGGGTGCTATGGTAGAGTGTGCGCAGTGGTGGTAGTGCAAAAGTGAACAGCGCAGGGATTGAACAGTGCAATAGCTCATTATTAAACAATAACTATGACCAATAATTATTTATAGTAGCAGTAAATAACTTTGTCTCTTTTTGCAGCCCGTTTGCTTGGCCACGTTCTCTGAGGTGCGCAGTATCTCCTGCTCTGCTGAGAGTGACAGTCGGGCTCTGCTCACTGTACACATCGAGGGAGCCAAACAGGTAACTCTAAACCTCTTAAAGGCATAGTGTGACATTTTGGGGAAATATGCTAATTTGCAACATTAGCGCAGCATTTGGCAAATCCAAACAAAAACTGCCCATAAACGACAAGTTGAGTTTTGTTTAGGGTAGGTAAGTGCTGAAACTACGTCTGTGACAGATGCAGTGACTTCCTGGAGAATTGTGGGGGATTTTCTTTTCCCTTTTACAGGGCCAGGATAGCTATGTTTCTGGCCTCTAAGATGACTTTTAGATGAGTCAGTTGAGTTTAAGGTGCGAAGCAAGTTGAAGCAGTTCAACACAGACTGAATGTCTTGTATCTTCAACCCTCCAGCCACTGTCAGTGAACACCTCCTCCCTGGCTGTGGCAGAAAACATGGCCGACCTGATCGACGGCTACTGCCGGCTGGAAGGCAGCTCTGAGAGCTCGCTCATTATCCGGCCCAGCAAAGGTACACTTTCACCTATGCGAATGTATCATAGTGAAACAATGTGTGTTATCAATGTTATCATGACCAAAAGGGACCAAAGTATGACCAGGTATAACCCCTAAAATGTTCCATTTATTTTCTAAAGCTTCTGAGATAAATCATGTTGGATTCACAACTACAACTAAACCAAATATCTGATTCTTTCAGGGAGAGACATGAAACTGAAATTACCTGACATCCCAAAACAGTGAGTCTGATGAATTACATTAGTGGTGGAAGCATACATTGGGTTGGTTTTACACCTTCCTCCTCCTTTAGATTCAGATCTGTCTGTCTGCTGGACTAAAAAGTCACATATGTTAAAGCAGGCTATAGTTGAAAGGTTAATGAATGCTTGCTTTAAAGAAGACATTTAAAACTAAAATGTCTCCATCTCCCTTTCAGGGGTGGTCCCAGTGGTTCTTTTAGAAGCTTGAGTAAGTCTTATGACTGATTCACGATTTTTCAGAGGCTTCTTCTGTTTGGTTGTGGCTGTATATAGAAGAACATTTGTAAAACTGACTCCTGTAATTTGTTTCTTAAACTTCAGGTTCGGACATTTATGCTGAGATTCCAGAAAATGCAGCAGCCTGCGGTGGTGAGTCCTGTTTCACTGAAAACGTACCTTTACATCCACCGGGTCATCCAACCAAGCAATCAGCTGAGAAACGTCACTGTTTATGTTATTTACTGTACAAATATTTGTATCCAGGTCTCCAGCAGAGCAGATTTTGTATATTTCTCAGCTCTTTGTTAATTTTTGTGTGTTCAGAGAAGCACAGGATCTCCAGAGACGACGTTGTTGTGGGTCGGCTCCTGGGTGAGGGATTCTTCGGAGAGGTTCATGATGGCGTTTATAAAAGCCCAGTAAGTTTGTTTATGGCCTGAGTATCATCACAGTTCGCTTAACACACTCAAGGATTAAAATAAAAAAACAGATCCTGACGCTTTAATTATCCCTGAAGGGTAATTCATTTTCTAACGTCCACTGAGACATATACATACATACATCAATGACAGAGGGAGCACAATATAAGATTATTTTTGGGGGCATTTTTAGGCCTTTAACTCAACAGGACAGATGACGACGTGATAGGGGAATGCCATGCAGCAGGTCGGAATTGAACCCACAGCCCTGCATCAAGGAGTAGACCTCTATATATGTGCGCCTGCTCTACCAACTGAGCTAACCCAGCCACACAGGGAGCACGATATAAAGGCATATGGGAAAGTGCAAGATCCAAAAATAAGCAAGAAGAAAAATATTTGAAACAAGAACTCAATAAAAAGGGAAAAGATAAAATAATAAAATCGACAAAGTGCCGAGTGTATTGCACATAACAAATTACAGTCTACCACCAAATGTGTTGGTCACCTTAACTGTAATGTGATTACATCAAGCCACCCATGTGAGTGGGGCACTGGTGGATCGCAAACTTAATTTAATACACCTCTGAATTCCCCGTTATTGTGAAAGTAATGTATGCATGTGTGTGTCTGCAGACAGGAGAGAGGATCTGTGTGGCCATCAAAACATGTAAGGACTGTTCAGCTGAAGTAAAGGAAAAGTTTCTCAGTGAAGCTGGTGAGTATGTCGCAGTGATTAACTCTAGGAATTGTGCGGAAATTTGTGGTGCAACTTCAACGCCTGATAGACGTTCATAACAGGAAGTATAAAACCTTTCCTTTCGGTAGTGGAAAATATGACTAATTATTGTTTTAATCGCCGTAAAAAGAAGTACGCAATTTCAGAGTATAATGTAATGGCAGAAGAGCGCAGTATCTGATATTGGAACATTTCAGGGTTTTGCATGTTTCATCAGTCAGAAGATTACTGTAGTCGACTTCCTGTTGTCTGGTTGTGGGTTACAGACATAAGTGACAATTATAAGACATTGTTACATGATTAAGGCAAATAATGTGTTGTTTCTTATTTATAGAGTTAAATAGCCTTACTTTACAGCTGCAGATGTTTTGGCCATTTAGGGGAACAAGCTATAAAGACAATTTTGTCTTTTGTCTTCTGTAAACCGCACTTGATTACTAAAAGTATGACTGACAAATATGTATACTTCTTCTAAAGACAAATTTGTCACTTGTGCAAACTCCACCATACAAACACAATGTTTTTGATAAGGGTTTTCCTGTCAGGCTTGAGGTTTCCTGCAGTCCTAGTGGTTAGGGGGTATCTACAGCGATGGCTGTTTCTCTGGTTTAGGACCTTTGTTACATTTCATTCCCCTCTCTGCCCCCCACTCATGTTTCCTCTCTGTCTTTTCTGTCTCCTTTCAATAAAGGCTAAAACACCATTTTCTTTCTCTATAATGTGATATGTTATTGATCCCAGCTGTTCTGTCCGTTAAAGGCTTGATGAAAAATCTGGATCATCCCCACATTGTTAGACTAATCGGAGTCATTGAAGTGGATCCTGTCTGGATCGTCATGGAGCTGCTTGAACACGGAGAGGTGTGTGTTGCAGTTGTGTTTGTGTGCGTCTGTTTGAATGGCTCATTGTGAAAAGTACGTACGTTAATAATGACATTTTGAATCAAAATGTACTGCTCATTATCTGAATGATCACATTTGAGCTCACTCTTATTTTGTAAATTGTGAACATGTGTCTGTATGAAGCAAAAATAAGTCATATGAGATGAATGTGGGAATGCAAACTATACTGTACCTTGTAAAAAGTAGGTGTTTTTCTTTTCATGACAGCTGGGGAACTATCTCGTCGAGGAGCAGGACATCCTGAACTCTGCAACGTTAATCCTGTACTGTCTACAAATCTGCAAAGCCTTGGCTTACTTGGAAGGACTCAACATGGTGCACAGGTAACACAGGCTCACGCAGCATTGGAGGAAACCTACAAACAGGCACTCTGCTGTTTTTAAACACGCATTTCAATTAAAGTAATTTGGTTTCTGTTCTGCCTGTGTGGTGCAGAGATATAGCGGTGAGAAATGTCTTGGTGGCATCTCCTAAATGCGTCAAGCTCGGCGACTTTGGCCTGTCTCGCTACGTGGACGAACAAGAGTATTATAAAGGTATACACACGTGCACTTGTGTACGTGTAAGTGTGTGCACTTACACACAGATGTCTGTGGTCAGCATTTCAGAGAATCGCAGTGAAGGGGAAACTCATTCAAGTGTGTCAAAGCTTATCTCTTTCCTCCAGCATCCATTCACACCATTTCTCTTTAAATATTTCCCTTCGGTGCACAGCCTCAGTTAGTCGATTACCGATCAAATGGATGGCGCCTGAGTCCATCAACTTCAGACGCTTCACCACAGCCAGTGATGTCTGGATGTTTGGTGAGAAATGCAACTCAGACATGCTCTAAATTTAGTTCTGCAATTTCCATGTCTATAGTAATAATAATAATAATAATGTTTGTTGAACCAGGGGTGTGTGTGTGGGAGATCTTCTCCATGGCCCAGCAGCCGTTCTTCTGGCTAGAGAACGGGCAGGTGATCAACCAGCTGGAGTTGGGGATTCGACTTCCCAAGCCCCAGCATTGCCCGCCCACCGTCTACTCCCTGCTCACCCGCTGCTGGGCCTACGAGCCTCACGGCCGACCCAGCTTCGGCCACCTCGTCTGCTCCCTAAGGTACACACTCATGTATTTCTTCTCCTCTATTACTGCTGCACCCAACACTTGACTTAATTGCAGTTTTCCTCACTTTGGATGCTTTGTCTCATCTTTCTATCCTTGTAAGGACATTTGCAGGTGATGAACGTCCCAGTTCTGAAAGTCTTGTTTTGATAGTGAAACTAACTAGTTAAAGTTTCTAAGCAATCCTTTCTCAGATTAGAATCGGTACTTTCAGCTTTGCATGCTGGGATTTCAGGTCAAACAACTGAACAAAATAAGTTCAATATGTATATTCAACAATGTTTTTCTTTTTTTATTGGTCAGACATCATGTCAATTAATACAGAAGTTCACCTTTAAGAACACATGAAGTCAAGATGAACTTTTATGAACTGTGAATGTTTTTCCTCCTCACTTTATTTGACACAAGGACAACACACACTGTCTGTGCTTGTGTGTTTGATAGTGACATCCACAGGATAGAGTTGGAGCAGAAGGGGGGGCAAGACAGAACTTGCTCCGTCGCATTATTTGACCCTAAACACGTCACAGAGCCTCCACCCAAGGTACGACTAGATGGCCACTGGAGCTGTACTGAAGTGAATGGGAGAATCCTCTACTTTTGGCTAAAAAAGTCAACATATTGTTGGTCCCTCAATTACCTAATTGTGTTTCTAACAGCAGCATAGCTTGTGTGTCTGTCCACTTTACATTTGCTAGCAAGCCAGCTAACTATCTAACCACTTCTTCATTTCAATCTGAATTTGAGTCCACTTATTTGCTGCTGTTTATGTTTAGTTTTGTACTTCTTTCTTCTTGTTTCATTTACACATTTTAAAATATCTCAATATATATATATATATATATATATATATGTATATATATACATTTCTTTAAATGTGGACCCAGAGAACACAAACAGACATTTTTGTGGTTAAGGGGATCCAATGAAAGAAAAATGCATAAGGATGAAAAAGATGTTTTTTCACCTGACAGATCTTGGATAAATCTTATGTTGTCTCTTTCTCTCTCTCTCAACAGCCATCTAGAATACAAGGCAACACCCTTCCTCGAGTTACGCACACACAGGTGTCAACACACACACACACACACACACACACTCACACTCACAGAGTAACATGCTACAAAGAGAGGCATTGTATTCCATATCTGACCAAATTTAGGTTTATTGTAATGACCTATTCATTCCTTGCTGTGACTTCCTGTTTCCTTATAGAGAGAAAGAATGCTGAATAAACCTGCAACCAAAACCCAAGTTTGTAAAACCAAATGCAAATTATATAGGGAAAATACTGGCACATGATCGCTTTATAATAATAATAATAATAATAATAATACATTTTATTTATATAGCGCTTTACATGGTATTCAAAGACACTTTACAGTAAAACCAGCACATATTGCTTATTAAAAACAGATAAGCTATAAAACCAACACATAAAACAAGCATATTAGAAGCAATTAAAAACCAATAAACACGTTACTATTAGGTGAGAAATTTTATGTATTGTATGTGGAAAGCTAATCTGAAGCTTTTTGTCAATATTGTGTGTGTGTGTGTGTGTGTGTGTGTGTGTGTGTGTGTGTGTGTGTGTGTGTGTGTGTGTGTGTGTGTGTGTGTGTGTAGAGGACAGACAGGGATACCAGGCCGGTGTGGGAGAAAGAGAAAGAGCAAGTGGAGGACACTTTACAAAGACAAGAAAAGAGATGCTGATGGATAAACAGTGGCTGGAGCAGGAGGAGAGACGACTGGTGAGGGATCACACACACACACACACACACACACACACACACACACACACACACACGTTTTTCAAAGTGGAAGATCTTTGGCAAGAACATGTCACATGAAACACCGAAATGACCACCTCACCTACATCACTTACAGCCATTGCTGCATTCACTAATGTCGGCTTCTGTTTTTCTGTAGGATCCTATTGTACGAGTGGATTCCCACACCAAGGTACATTATTTAGTTTTTTCCCTCTTGTGCAATTTGCATTGCTGTTAATACATTTTGACCACAAGGGGGTAGAGACGCACCTGTTAATGGACTTAGGTTGTACACAAGCTTTTTAAATGTAGTTTGGTCCACCAGCTCTCGTTTACACTCTCTTTTAAAGTTTAATCTTGTCAGTATGAGTCCTAATTTAAAGCACTGAAAGCATGATTTCTTTTCTACAAAAAGTGATCCTGTCTAACTGAGACTATTGTAGTATTCTTACTTCTTATTAAAGAATAACAACTTCAGAGTGAGCCACATGGTTTAGACAGTAGCACCAATGATAACTAAACCTCTTTAGCATCTTCAATTTATAAAAAGACAAGTAATAGTAACAACAGGTCAATAACTTGACCTCTGATCTGACTAAAATTATAACTTCATGTCCTCTTTTCTTGCAGCCTCCTGAAAAAAGGCCAGAAGATGGTGAGTCCAGACAAAGAGCTTTCCTAAACTAACCTATTGTCCTCACAGTGTTAAACAAATACACCACCATTTGTTGAAGTAGGGCTTATCATTGTTTCCCCTAGCTCTAAATAGGTGGGCCAACGCATTGTTTTAGTCTTGTGCAACACCAGCAGCGCCGCCGCTAGTTAGCTTAGCGTAGTGAATGGAATCCTATGTTGCCCGTTAGCATGTTGTGAGTAAAAGTGAGCAAACAAAAAAAACAAGAACAACCGGACTACACTAAAACAATGCACGCACTGAGACAAAATATGCATTGGCCCACCCATCTAGAGCTAGGGGAGACCGTGATAAGCCCGTTCAATAAATGGTGGTGTGTTCTTTTAATAATGCAGCAGCATAATACAAAAAACCCCACAAAATTCAATACATTGTATATGCAGAGATGCACAGCATGAAACATACTTTCAAAATATTAATAGCATGTACCGCATGTTTGCATGCAATCAAACCTTCGAAGACAAAAAACAAATGAGATATTGAAGATAATACAAATGCATTATTTTTCCCATTTATTTTATGTAGAATATGCTAAATGTTATTGTGTTAACAATAGAAGACCACGGCACCCCGTACATACGTATGTGCAGGAAATGTGTCAAGGAAATGTGCAGATAAGCAGCTTTTCTTTCTCCGTCAGGTCCTCCAGACAAGCCAACAATACCTCCCACAGTCCCACAGGTGAAAATTAAACATGCCTCTGTTATTAATATGGTTGAAATATACTTACATTTTTTACCTTCCTGTCCGTTTCCACAGCCGACATTTGTAGTACTGAAATGGAGCTATGTATTCAATTTGGTCTTTAAAAAATAAGTATTGTGTTGTTGTAGCCTCGTCCCACAGCTGAGATGGACCGATCAGGTGACCAGGTTTACACCGGCGTCATGGCGATGGTGAAGCAGGTGGTTCAGCTGAAGAATGATGTCAACACGCTGCCCGCCTCCGAGTATCCTAATGCTGTCAGAGTAAGTCATCTTTTCACATCATTTAACAAGACTGTTCTCTGAGAACCTGGGAAGTTTTTTTCTGGGCCTGTATTAATCTTAAACACATACTACAGTATAAATGTAGAGATATCTATCCCTCTTCCATCCCCCTGTCTCTGCCTCCCTCCCTCGTCCCCCTTCAGGTGGTGGGCGTCCTTCTTCGTAGCCTGATCCAAAGTGTGGATGAGATCCTGCCCTCTCTGCACAGCTCTGTTACAACAGAGGTAGGCCTCCCTTCACCAGTCGGTCCTATTGTTGTGACACTGTGACAATGCATGTAGTCGGGGGTGGAATGTAACTAACATTTACACAAGTACAAATTTAAGATACTTGTACTTTACTTCTTAGTCTGTTATTTCTCTACTCCACTACATTTCAGAGGGGAATATTGTACTTTTTACTCGTTAATACAGTACATTAATTTGACAGATTTAGTCACTTGTTACTCTACAAATTAAGGTTTTTGCACACAGAACACTGTGTTTTATCATAAATGACACTACCCAACAATATGTAGGCCTACAGGTGTAGCTGAAATGCTTAGCCGATTTAACACTGACAGAACTGTTAAAATCATTTCCAGTTTCAAAATTGGGAGTATTTTTCTTTATGAGTACTTTTACTTTTACAAGTAACTTTTCCTGATGATACTTAAATACTTTTGCTTTAGTAACACTGCAAATGCAGGACTTTTACTGGTAACAGAGTATTTTTAAAGTGTGGTATTAGTACTTTTACTTAAGTAAAGGATCTGAATATTTCTCCCACTGCATGTAGCAATAGACATAGTTTGGTTATTGGATTGGCGAAGGGACATGCAGTGCATTAAATCAGGACGCAAAGAAAAGCTGGAAGGTAAATACTCACATTTGACCGTCTTCTGTCCTCATCTTCTCAGATCGATGGCACTAAGAAACTGCTGAACAAGGATTTAGGGGAGCTGATCAACAAGATGCGCCTGGCACAGCAGAACTCCATAACGTCGCTAAAAGAGGAATGCCAGCGGCAGATGTTGGCAGCTGCTCACACTCTGGCACTGGACTCCAAAAACCTGCTGGATGCTGTGGACCAGGCTCGAATCAGGGCCAACCTGGCCAAGCCCAGACCTGCCTCATGTGATGCAGAGGATTCTGGGGACTGAAGTTTCCTATTGATCCTACAGACTCTGGTGTAAAAATCATAATATATCTGCATTTTCTCAATAAACAGTAAAACCATGTTAAGTTAAACTGAGCATTTCTCGACCCTGAAGAAATCAAACTAAACCACAATGTATAAAGGCAATACATTTTATAGGCTACCGTTTTGTCTTCCTTCTTTTTACTATTAAAGACAATTAACTGCACTTTCTGTGTTGTTGTTTTTTTGTGTCATGGGACAAAAAGTGCTTTAAATAGACTATGATAGTTTTTTGTACAAGGTAAATACAGCAAAGACAGGAAAAACGCTGAATTACAGTCTCTTGTCAAAATATTTTCCTGCACAACATGTAAATTGGGTGTCCCGGCTGAACAGATTACAAGGACGCATGAAGCTCAACAGAAGGACAATCTGTACTCCATTTTATGTCAAGCACTCCTGAAGATTTGAGGTCACCCACAGTGAGTTTTATTGCAGGTTAGAGTTCTGTTCTTGCACCTGCAACGACAAGCTTGAACAAAAGAGAAAATACTTGCAAGTAGCTACAAGCACATATTTGCAGTGTCAAGACGGATGTACCTGCAGGGTGCTTGGCATCGCTGCTGCCATAGGCTTGTATTTGAGAAAAAGCCTGTTTTTAGGTTGTGTAGATAGGATAAACCTGTCCGTCTAGAGATATACAACTCGTTCTTCAAGGTATCGCTTGCCTCTCGTGAAAGCATATACTTTAATCAAAATGACAGGCTTTGCAGAAGGTGTGTGAGGCAGCAAAGAGCCGAAGTGTCAGTGACTTAGACGCCACTGCGGAGATTACAGGGCCATATGTTTTCTAATAGGAAGCAGAAGCATTGCATGGTCACTGAACAAAAATGGACTGTTGTTGCCAAATAATCTGTTACATGACATTATCTTTTACATTAATAGCCCAAATGTTACACATTAAACATCTTTAAATCATCTGCATGTGGCCAAACAAGTACAGTACAGCTTTACAGATGCTTTTTCATCCCTCAAATTGAATGCAGGATCTTCTGTTATAGTTGCTTTAGGACAGCCATGCAATCCCTTGCTTTCAACACTGTTCTGTTACAGTTAAGTCTTGATGCAACATTTTGTAAGTAAATACTGCATGGTCCTTCCAAGACCTAAAAACACTTCTTTCTGTTTTATTGTATGTTTGCCAATGCCAATAATATGTCCAACAGGGTAACCACAGCTGGTACATTTACGAGTCTTATCAAATCAAATAAACCACGTATTGTTGATTCATGCTTTTTGAAAGGAAGCAAAAAGCAATCGTAGAAGCAACAATTTTAAAGGGTGTGTGCCTAATTTGCACCACCTCTACGGTATGTGCCTCCGGTTTTTTAAAAGGAGGCTCTTCACTTCAGTCCGCCGCTCCACTTTCAACACAGACATCAGCAAACATCCATCAGGATCCGCTCACCAGGTGAGGATCTCACATTTAAATGTCATTCAGACCATTTTTCAAACCACAGACATTCAAAGGTGTGCGGATTAGCATGAAAATAGAACTGTGAGATTTACCTTTAAAAATATCATTCATAAAAACAACAGTAATCATCTGCTATTTCTGTCCCCTTCAAGCATTATGTCGAGATGTATAAAAACGTTTTTTGGAACTTTTGAAACTATTTTGAATAGCCTAAAGGGGTTTGCATGAAATCTTTTGCGTGAGTGTGAAAAAACTTGTCAACCCTGCCACACCTAATGACATGTTGCTCATATTACATATGCTTACTTATGTTGCACAGACAAACATTGTTCAACACTTAGTACAGTCATTTTACTCACATTCTACACTTTGAATGCCAAACTTGTCAAATGTATATAATTTGCTGACTGAGGGGAACATTTGTATCCAAAGATTGCACACCACATAACTAAAATTAATCTCATGTAGTGTTGCAGGCATAAAATATGCCTTTAGACGAATACTATACTTCCTGAATCAGGATCATGATGCAAGCAGACAAAGTAGATGTGTGTGTATGTTGTGAGGAATTGATTTTAGATCAAAGAGTAATTTACATTATTCTGAGGATTCTAGTGAGACAGCAAGGACAAAGTGAAATCTTAACGTGTATAAGTAATGGTATGTCTGCCTGCAGTCTTCAGATATTTTACTTCTGCTTTCTAACAAGTTATAAATAGCTTTATTAATGTGTTTTATTTTGTTAAAAGGCATTAACAATTATGCACAATTTGTCTACATCTGTCTATTTGCATGTGTTTTATTCTGCAGAGTTCTCCCAGCCATCCTAAATAAGCCAATTACAACAACTTTGGGGTTGCCAAGTTGTGAAAAAAGCTGTTGGCTGGTGTTGATCCCTCAGCATGACACTTGCTCTGGTCTCTTTACTTGTTGTAGGATGAAGAAGAAGTTGCTCCTCGACGTGGACACAGGGGTGGATGATGCTCAGGGCATAATGTTGGCCCTCGCGGCCCCCAACGTGGAGATTTTGGGGATCACCTGCTGCCATGGCAACACACCGCTGGAGAACGTCCTCAAGAACACGCTGCGTGTCCTGAAAGTCTGCAACAAGCTGGATGTGAGTTTGTGGCTAACTAACTTTGGTGTTCTGACTGAGTAAGGGGGTTTTAAGGGGTTCATATTATGGTAATTTATGCTATTATTCCTGGCTAAACAAAAGCATTGGATATATGATGATTGATATATTTCAAGCATAACACATTACTTACTCCACAGATCCCAGTGTACCGCGGATGTTCAGGGCCTCTGCTGGGTCAATCGCGCCACGCTGGAGATTACCACGGGAAGGACGGGCTGGGTGACGTCCCAGATCCAGATGCTCCAGGCCTGGAGCTGCTGCAGAAGGCAAATGCCGTGCAGGGAATGATCAAGATTGTGAATGAGAACCCTGGAGAGGTGAGACAAACACTTCGCCCCATCGTGGGTCTGCTCCATCGAACATCTTAAAGATCACTCAAGACTAAATGTGTATTGCTTTACTGTCTACAGGTGACTCTAGTGGCCACGGCCCCCCTCACTAACCTGGCCGTGGCAATCCAACTGGACCCCTCCCTCCCCAAGAAACTGAAGGGCCTCTACATCATGGGTGGAAACATTGAATGTAGGGTATCTGCTATAAATTAAAAAAACAAAAACAGTATACAATTAGTAGTCTGGTGTATTCTTCTCCTGTGATTTCCATCTCATTTAGCACTTATGGTGTGTTGTGTGTGTGTGTGTGTGTGTGTGTGTGTGTGTGTGTGTGTGTAGCCAGGGGTAACACCACAGAGTGTGGAGAGTTTAACTTTGTGGCTGACCCTGAAGCTGCCTTCATTGTGTTGGACCGCTACACCTGTCCCACCTACATCGCCACCTGGGAGTTCAGCTGCAGGAGCAGCCTGCCGTGGGTGAGGCTGAACACACAACAGTTCTTTAGACATCCTCACTGACAACTAAACTGAATTAATATTTAAAGTAACATGTGACAACAGATGTTTGTCTGTCTGTTTCCCGCCCACAGTCTTTTTGTGACCAGTGGCTGGCTCAAAAAACAAAGAAGGCTGCCTTTATGAAAAAGATTTCATCTCTTTCAATGAAGGTAAGAGTGCGCAGATTGTGTTAATACGAGGAGGGAAGTAATCCTATTTTAGTCAAATTAC